>NC_134020.1:20314250-20679250 GCF_040712315.1 Castanea sativa
TTCCTTGTGTGTGAGCTTGGTGGCTTAAGTGCAACGTAGGGCTGGGCTGCTGTGATGATTAAATATTGTGTGCAAGGCATTGGGCTAGATGGGGCTGGTTGAATGCATGGACAAGTGCTAGTGGGCTGATTAGGATTAGTGCCCTTAAATCCTATTGTATGATGCTATATATGATATTATGTATGACATTATGTATGACATGATGTATGACTTATTATTGTGATTGATAAAGTTATTTTATTATTATTTAAAATAATGGTAACATGAATATGAGACATTATCATATAATCCATGAGATGCATTGTATGTGATTTATGTGAAAAATCACAGAAGATGTAAATCACAAGTTCTTTGTAAACTCAGAATTTATAGTTCGTAATCAGTGATGAAATTGGACATTTCATCTGCGAAGACTATAACATATCAACTAAGATGATTTGTCTTGATCATGGAAGTGGAGACTTCTAGTTGATATGTTGATATGTTTTAAGAGTTAAGACATATTGAACAGGACTGCTGTGAGATTTATTATTCTCCTAACGACTGTCAAATGAATAATAAATCTCACGACTTCTATTTGCATGAACTCTTAATCCTGAGCGAATAATGGACCTGATCATGAGGTGTATGTTGCTTTGATATATCAGGAGTGAAATCTAAAGTGACGGTCAAAACCTCAGTATGTTGGGCAACTACATTTAGTGTTGATGGAACATATATTCTCAAGATGGAATTCATAGTCTCTTGATGGAGATATCAAATATTCCCTTGAAATAAGTTTAATGGGTTCAGTTATTCAGAGAATTAGGCCTAACCACTTTAGTAAGAAATTACTAAAGTATATATTTATGAAATTGAATTTCATAAATATATAATGAATAACTTTAAAGGATTAAATCGGGTACTCAAGGATAAGATGTAGTAATTTATAAAGTGACAGTCTACATTTATGACTTTGTGTTACTACGAATATTTTATGAAGGGGTTGCATGTATAATAAAGTCTTGGGATATAATTTATTAATAAGGCCTAGAGTGCAATTATATTTATATAGTGGTATTAAATATAATTAATGGTAACTTTGGACTTGTCAAGAGTTGACGGAAAAGCCCAAGGCCCATTGGAGCTAGCGTCTTATTGGTCCCTTTTGGTCCCACTCCAAGCCATATACTAAAGCCCAATTGGAAAGGTCCAATAGGCCAGCCCAATTAGATAATCAGTTAGTTATAAAGGGAGAAACATACAGAATTTTTATGAGTGAAATAAGAAATGGTGTGTAAGAGAGTGTGAGACACATTTTCATTCTCCCCTTGAAAACTGATTGAGAGACCACACATCTTGAGCGTAAAGTGGAATTGGAGTGAAGATTAAAAGTGTTCCCAAGTGCTTCTAATCTTTGTTTTGAATTTCTCCACACCAAAGTACGCCATCTTGTTCTTAAATTCTGAAATTTACATAGTGCACGTTATCAATCATGAATGAAATAGATCCTTGTTTGTTGCTTCCGCTATGTGTTTTGTATGAGATATAAAACCAGAATTTTTCCTTCAAGGCTGATGGCGGTTACTTTGTGTTGTGTGGGCTGTAGTGCTGATGGGAAGCCTTGAGCATGAGTCAAGCCTCCCCAAAATGTGTGGGAACATGTTGTGTGGGCCGCAGGAGGATGGGCAGAGGCCACATGGTCTGCTGAGACATAGGCTGTGCATGTGCAACATGTGCAATGGCAGTTACCAAGCAGTTACCAGACAGTTCCTAGCTTTCTTGATGATCAGACCAGCTGTGTAGGGGCTGGAAACGTGGAGAGTAGGCCAAGAAAACATCAGTTGAAGGTGTCCCAAGTCAGAACACAAGTGGCAGATTGTCCAAGACCTAGGTTGTTACTAGGTAGTAATTGTCATAGTAGTTAATTCTGTGTATTTAACCCTAAGGCTGTTGGAGGTGTCAGCAGCAGAGTGTATTTGGCCTTAGGAAAATTCTGTGTAATTCTCTAGGCTCGTAAAAGGGTTTCCTTTGTACTTGAGATTAAGTAATAAAGGTTGGGGGTGGGTTCCCTGTAAATATTGTGTGTGTTGTGTGTTTAAACGTCCCTATATAATCTATTCTAAGTGTTATTGCAGTGAGTGTGTGGTGTTGGTTGAGACTAAGTCAGGGACTTAGGGCCATCACAGGTAGAAAATTTGAGTGAAAAAAATTGACCCTGTGACAATTGGTTTCAGAGCCTGGCTGCAATGTCTTCAAACACCAAGGCAAGGGTAACTGTCTTGGAAAACATACTTGGAGTTCCTGCAGAGGGAGAACAACTTTCTGTGTGTGACAGATTGGATGCACTGCCTGCAGAAATTTATGTGATACGGAATGAGATCGCTGATCAAAGGGATGTTGTGTTGATTCATGTTGAAGAGTTGGTTGTTGCAATGGATACCCAGGGCAATGCAGCAAAAGAGACCCAAAGCCATCTTAAGACAGAAATTGCCTTGTTAAAAAGGGCAATGTGTGGCCTGCCTAAGGAGGGGGAAGTGGCCACCAAAGTGAAGGTGTTTGAACCAAAGCCTTTAATGGTGCTAGAAGTGCCAAGGATTTGGAGAATTTCCTTTGGGACATGGACCAGTATTTCAAGGCTACAAGGGTGCTGGGTCAAGAGATGGTAACCATTACTAACATGTACCTTTAAGGGAATGCCAAGTTATGGTAGAGAACCCCTGTGGAAGATGATGCAGATGCTGGTAGAGGGAAGATTGACTTGTGGGAAGCCTTAAAGAAAGAGTTGAAGGACCAATTCTTGCCTACCAACACTGCATGGGTAGCAAGAGACTCCTTGAAGAAATTGAAGCAAACTGGTACAGTGAAAGAATATGTCAAGACATTCAGTTCTTTGATGCTAGATATCAAGAACATGTCAGAGGAAGATAAGTTGTTCAATTTCATGTTTGGCTTGCAACCTTGGGCACAGTTGGAGTTAAAGAGGTAGGTAGTGCATGATCTGCCGCTGCTATGTTTGCTGTACATGCCTTAGTGGACTACAAGTTCAATAAGCCTAGTGGGGATGATGAAAAACGTAGGTCCAAGGACAAAGGCAAAGACAAGCAAAAAAAAGATGACAAGAAGAACAAGGATAAGCAGAAGAAAAATTGGGGTAACAAGAGCAAAGGAAAGTTCTACCTCTCAACAAAACAAAGAACAGCCCAAGTTGAATGCAGGCTGCTTCATATGCAATGGCCCTCATCGAGCAAGAGATTGCCCTAAGCGTGAGAAGCTTAATGTAATGGTTGCTGAAGATGAGAAGGGGCAGTCCAATGAAGAAGCTCCCAGCAGGGTGAACCCCTTACAATTGCTGAATGCCCTTAGTGCAGGAGGTAATTCTAAGGGGCTGTCTAATGTGCAAGTAGAGATGAATGGGAATGGGGCTAAAACAATGCTTGACACCGGTGCTACCCACAATTTTGTTGATGAATGCATGATCCAAAGGCTTGGTCTGAAAGTGAGCAAGTGTCCAAGTATGATCAAGGCAGTAAACTCTGAAGCAAAACGTGTTTTAGGAATTTCTTTTGGTGTAAAGTTCAAGGTTGGTGAGTGGACAGGAAAGGTGAATTTCCTGATTATGAAGTTGGATGACTTTGATGTGATTCTGGGTGATGAATTCTTTGTCGCTGCCAAGGCTGCCTTGCTGCCATTCATTGGTGTGATGTTGATTTTCGATGAGAAGCAGCCATGCTATATTCCTGCTAGGCATGGCAGGAAATAGCAAGACTAGCAAGGGGAAAGCCAATGGTGTCAATCATGCAAGTTGAGCATGGGCTGAAGAAGGGGGAGATGACTTACTTGGCTGCAATGATTGAAGTCAAGTAGTACAAGTTTGTTAAAGTTCCAGATGCTGTTGCTAGACTATTGGAGGAATTTGTTGATGTGATGCCTCCAGAATTGCCTAAGACCCTTCCACCAATGTGTGTTGTTGATCACAAGATTGAGTTGGTTCCTAGTGCAAAGCCTCCTTTGAAGGCTCCATACAAAATGTCCCTTATGGAGTTGGCTGAAATGAGAAAGCAATTGACTGAATTACTCGATGCAGGCTACATTTAGCCCTCCAAAGCCCCTTACGGTGCCCCTATTCTGTTCCAAAAGAAGCAAGATGGATCACTGCGTATGTGTGTGGACTATAGAGACTTGAACAAAGTAACGGTGAAGAACAAGTACCCAGTTCCTTTTATTCAATACCTGTTTGATAGACTGTTCAAATCTACTTACTTTACCAAGTTGGACTTGAGATCAGCTTGTTAGCAAGTGAGGATTGCTGAAGGGGATGAACTAAAGACAACTTATGTAACTCAGTATGGTTCTTATGAATTTTTAGTTATGCCTTTTGGTTTAACAAATGCCACTACTACATTCTTCAATTTAATGAATGATGTATTTTACGAACTTGTAGACCGTTTTGTTGTGGTTTACTTAGATGACATAGTGATGTATAGTGAGTCATTGGAGGATCACTTGGAACACCTTAGGAAGGTGCTGCCCAAATTAAGGGAACATCAATTGTATGTCAAGAAAGAGAAGTGTGAGTTTCCCAGCAAGAGATTTTATTTCAAGGGCATAAGGTCAGCAAAGGTCTAGTGATGATGGATGAGAGGAAGTTGCAGACTATCCTTGATTGGCCTCCACTAAGTAAAGTTGCTAAGTTGCAGTCTTTTCTTAGATTGGCTAACTATTGTAGGAAGTTTATTCAAGGGTATTCCAAGACGGTGGCTCCACTTATAGATTTGTTGAAAAAGGACAAGAAATGGCTGTGGAAAGATGCATGCCGAGAAGCTTTTGAGAAGCTTAAAGCTGCTATGTCAAGTGAGCCGGTGCTAAGTCTACCAGATTTTGAGTTGCCATTTGAAGTTCATACTGATGCTTCTGACAAAGCAATTGGTGATGTCCTGGTGCAAGAGAAACATCCAGTTGCCTATGAAAGTAGGAAGCTAAATGATGCAAGACAGAAATGTTCAGCACATGAGAAGGTAATGATTATTGTGGCTCATTGTTTGCTAGCATGGACAGTGTATTTGCTAGGGCCTAAGTTTGTGATGAGGATCGATAATGTGGCCAATACCTCCTTCAACACACTGAAGAAGCTGTCTCCTAAGCAAGCTAGGTGGCAAAAGTTACTGCAAGAGTATGATTTTGTGTGAGAGCATAAGCCTAACAAGTATAACCAATTAGCAGATGCACTTAGCAGCAAACAAGTGTAAGAGTATGTTGCTGGCTTGACCAAAGTTGAGTCAGATTTTGTGGAAAATATCAAGGAAAGTTCAAATCTAATGCCACTTACAAGAAATTGGTGCAAGATGTGACTGCAGGCCTTGTACATCGCTACTGCTTGAAGATGGGTTGTTGTATGCAAAGGGTGGTAAGTTGTTTGTTCCTAGTGGGAAGATTCGTAAAAAGTTGTTGAAAGAGACTCATGATCCACAATGGGCAAGACATCCTGGTAAGGAAAGAATGTATGATTTACTGTCCCATTCTTATTATTGGCCTAAAATGGAGTTAGACATTGAGTTATATGTTAAGACTGTCTAGTTTATCAAAAAGATAAAGGATTAACTCAAAAGGAAGCTGGTTTGCTACAACCTCTTCCTATACCGGAAAGTCCAAGGATTTTTGTTTCGATGGATTTCATTACTGGTATGCCTAAAGTGAAGGGAATGGGTTGAGTTTTTGTAGTGGTTGATTGATTTTCGAAGTATGCAGTGTTTATGGCTGCACCAAGTACTTGCACAGCAGAGGTAGCTGCTGATCTGTTTTATAGAAATGTGGTGAAGTACTTTGATTTGCCTGAAGATATTGTGAATGATAAAGACTCTTGTTTCACTGGTTGGTTTTGGACAGTTTTGTTTGGGTTGTTGGGTTCACAGTTCAAGTTTTCTACTACTAATCATCCACAAACCGATGGTCAAACCGAGAGGATCAATACTGTGTTGGAAGATTACTTGAGGCATTATGTGATTGCAAGTCAAAAAAACTGGCTAGACTTGTTGGATTCAGCGCAATTTGCTTATAATCTGCATAAGTCTTCTTCAACGGGAATGAGTCCATTCAAGTTGGCAATGGGGCAACAGCCCCTAACGCCTCATGAGATTACAAAATAGCGTTCAGGAGGCAAGTGTCCTGCAGCATATAGATTTGCTATTGTTAAACAGGAACTGATGCAGGCAGCACAAGACAAATTGTTGAAAGCATAGCGAAGAATGAAAAAGTATGCTGATAAAGGAAGGAGGCCTCTTGAGTTCTAGGTTGAGGACAAAGTGTTGTTGAAGCTAACTCCACAAATTTGGAGAAAGTTTAGAAGTGAGAGTGTGCACCGAGTGTTAATTCCAAAGTATAATGGTCCCTTTGAAATTGTGAAGAGAGTTGGTATTGTTGCTTGCAAGTTGAAACCGCCTGAGAGGTTGCAGATTCACCCATAGTTCATGTGAGCTTTCTAAAGCCTTATCATGGGGAAGAGCAAGATCCTGCAAGGAATGAGGCAAGGCATGGCCCACCTACTATTATGGTACAATTTCATCGAGAAGTGGACAAAATTCTTGACAAGAAGGTAACGGGTTATCGAAAAGGTGGAAACATGATAACTTATTACTTAGTGAAGTGGAAAGGGGCAGCTGAAACAGAAGCAAGTTGGGAGAAGGCATAGACTTTATGGCAATTCAAAAAGGAAGTGAATGCATGCCCACACAGCATGCCCACATGCAGCACACAAAGTAACTGCCATCAACCCACTAGCACTTGTCCATGCATTCAGCTAGTCCAATCTAGCCCAATGCCTTGCACACAACATTTAATCATCACAGTGGCCCAGCCTGCCTTGCACTCAAGCCACCAAGCTCACACACAAGGAACCAACAACTAAGCCACCAATGCCATGCACCACCACATAGGGTCAGCACCACCTGTTGCTGCCCATCATCAAAATCCATCACTGCCCACCATGGCCCTCCTCTGCTATTGCCTTGGGGCATCATGTGGAGCAAGGTGCCTCCACATGCTACCCCTCATCACTGTTCATCGATCCAACTCGAGTAGGGAGACTGGACAGGTCCCCCTCAAATAGCCCTTAGAAGCATCACTAGTCAAGCATGAGGAGCCATGAGTGTGTTGAGAAAACATGAAGCCAAGTGATTTGCCCAATGCTGCCCAAGCATCCTCATTCCTCATGCCATCATTAGCAACACATAATGCTCCTAACAAAACACCCTAACCAGAAGAAGCCGATGTCCTCGTCGGTAAGGTATCTTCAAATGCCTTCACTTCCTTTTCGAATTGCCATAAAGTTGATGTCTTCTCCTAACTTGCTTCTGTTTCAGCTGCCCCTTTCCACTTCACTAAGTAATAAGCTATCATGTTTCCACCCTTTCGATAACCCATTACCTTCTTGTCAAGAATTCTGTCCACTTCTCGATCAAACTGTACCATAATAGTAGGTGGGGCACACCTTGCCTCATTCCTTGCAATATCTTGCTCATCCCCATGATAAGGCTTTAGAAAGCTCACATGAACTATGAGGTGAATCTGTAACCTTTTAGGCAGTTTCATCTTATAAGCAATAGTACCAACTCTCTTCACAATTTCAAAGGGACCATCATACTTTAGAATTAACTTTCGGTGCACACTCTCACTTCTAAAGTTTCTCCAAATCTATGGAGTTAGCTTCAACAGCACTTTGTCCCCAACCTGGAACTCAAGAGGCCTCCTCCCTTTATCAGCTACTTTTTCATTCTTCGTTGTGCTTTCAGCAAACTATCTTGTGCTTCTTGCATCAGTTCCTGTTTAGCAATAGCAAATCTGTATGCTGCAGGAAACCTACCCCCTGAACGTTGTTTTGTAATCTCATGAGGTGTTAAGGGCTGCTGCCCCATTGCCAACTCGAATGGACTTATTCCCATTGAAGAAGACCTGTGCAGATTATAAGCAAAATGCGCTGAAGCCAACAAGTCTAGCCAGTTTTTCTGACTTGCAGTCACATAGTGCCTCAAGTAATCTTCCAACACAACATTGATCCTCTCGGTCTGACCATCGGTTTATGCGTGATTAGCAGTAGAAAACTTCAACTGTGAACCCAGCAACCCAAACAAAACTGTCCAAAACCGACCAGTGAAACGAGAGTCTCTATCACTCACAATATCTTCAAGCAAACCAAAGTACTTCACTACATTTCTGTAAAACGGATCAGCAGCTACCTCTGCTATGCAAGTACTTGGTGCAGCCATAAACACTGCATTCTTCGAAAATCAATCAACCACTACAAAAACTGAACCCATTCCCTTCACTTTAGGCATACCAGTAATGAAATCCATTGAAACAGAAATCCATGGACTTTCCGGTATAGGAAGAGGTTGCAGCAAACTAGTTTCCTTCTGAGTTAATCCCTTTCTTTTTTGACAAATTAGACAAGTCTTAACATATAACTCAATGTCTAACTCCATTTTAGGCCAATAATAAGAACGGGACAGTAGAGCATACATTCTTTCCTTACCAAGATGTCTTGCCTTTTGTGGATCATGAGTCTCTTTCAACAATTCTCTACAAATCTTCCCACTAGGAACAAACAGCTTACCACATTTTGCATACAACAACTCATCTTCAAGCCAGTACTGACGTACAAGTGGCATCAAGCTTTGAACTTTCCTTGATCTTTTCCACAAAATCTGACTCAACTCTGGTCAAGGCAGCAACATACTCTTGTACTTGTTTGCGGCTAAGTGCATCTGCTACTTGGTTATGCTTGCCAGGCTTGTGCTCCCACACAAAACCATACTCTTGCCACCTAGCTTGCTTAGGAGACAGTTTCTTCTGTGTGTTGAAGAAAGTATTGGCCACATTATCGGTCCTCGCCACAAACTTAGGCCCTAGTAGATACACTCTCCATGCTAGCAAAGAATGAACCACAACAATCATTTCCTTCTCATGTGCTGAACATTTTTGTTCTGCATCATTCAGCTTCCTACTTTCATAAGCAACTGGATGTTTCTCTTGCACCAGCACACCACCAATTTCTTTGTCAGAAGCATCAGTATGGACTTCAAATGGCAACTCAGAATCTAGTAGACGCAACACCGGCTCACTTGACACAGCAGCTTTAAGCTTCTCAAAAGCTTCTTGGCATGCATCTGTCCACACCCATTTCTTGTCATTTTTTAGCAACGCTGTAAGAGGAGCCACCTTCTTGGAATACCCTTGAATAAACTTCCAATCCAAGGAAAGACCGCAACTCAGCAACTTTACTTGGTGGAGGCCAATCAAGGATAGTCTGCACCTTCCTCTCATCCATCATCACTAGACCTTTGCTGACCTTATGCCCTAGAAACAAAATCTCTTATTGGGCAACTCACACTTATCTTTCTTGACATATAATTGATGTTCCCTCAATTTGGACAACACCTTCCTAAGGTATTCCAAGTGATCCTCCAAGGACTCACTATGTCATCTAAGTAAACCACAACAAAACGGTCTACAAACTCGTAGAATACATCATTCATCAAATTGCAGAATGTAGCAAGGACATTTGTTAAACAAAAAGGCATAACTGAAAATTCATAAGAACCATATTGAGTTACATAAGTTGTCTTTGGTTCATCCCTTTCAGCAATCCTTACTTGCCAATCACCTGATCTCAAGTCCAGCTTGGGGAAGTAAGTGGCTTTGCACAGTCTATTAAACAAGTCTTGAATCAAAGGAACCGAGTACTTGTTCTTCACCATTACTTTGTTCAAGGCTCTATAGTCCACACACATACGCAGTGATCCATCTTGCTTCTTTTGGAACAGAACAGGGGCACCGTAAGGGGATTTGGAAGGCTGAATGTAGCCTACATCGAGCAATTCAGTCAATTGCTTTATCACTTTAGCCAACTCCATAGGAGACATTTTGCATAGAGCCTTTGAAGGAAGCTTTGCACCAGGAACCAACTCAATCTTGTGATCAACAACACGCCTTGGTGCAAGGGTCTTAGGCATTTCTGGAGGTATCACATCAACAAACTCCTCTAACAGTCCAGCAATAGCATTTGGAACTTCAACAAACTTGTCCTGCTTGACTTCAATCATTGCAGCCAAGTAAGTCATCTCCCCCTTCTTTAGCCCATGCTCAACTTGCATGGCTGACACCATTGGGTCTTTCCCCTTGCTAGTCTTGCTATTTCCTGCCACACACCTAGTAGGAACATAGCATGGCTACTTCTCATCGAAAATCAACATCACACTAATGAATGGCAGCAAGGCAACCTTGGTAGCCACAAAGAATTCATCACTCAGAATTACAACAAAGTCATCCAACTTCATAATCAAGAAATTCACCTTTCTTGTCCACTCACTAACCTTGAACTTCGCACCAAAAGCAATTCCTAAAACAGGTTTTGCTTTAGAGTTTACTTCCTTGATCATACTTGGATACTTGCTCACTTTCAGACCAAGCCGTTGGACCATGCATTCATCAATAAAATTGTGGGTAGCACCAATGTCAAGCATTGCTTTAGCCCCATTCCCATTCATCTCTACTTGCACATAAGACAACCCCTTAAAATTACCTCCAGCACTAAGGGCATTCAGCAATTGTAAGGGGTTCACCTTGTTGGGAACTTCTTCATCGGACTACCCCTTTTCATCTTCAGCAACCATTGCATTAAGCTTCTTACGCTTAAGGCAGTCTCTTGCTCGATGAGGGCCATTGTATATGAAGTAGCCTGCATTCAACTTGGGTTGTTCTTTGCTTTGTTGAGAGGTAGAACTGTCTCCTTTGCTCTTGTTACCCCAATTTTTCTTCTACTTATCCTCGTTCTTCTTGCCATCTTTCTTCTACTTGTCTTTGTCTTTGTCCTTGGACCTACGTTTTTCATCATCCCCACTGGGCTTATTGAATTTGTAGTCCACTAAGGCATCCACTACCCTCAACCACGATGAGCATCCACATTCTCAGGAAATATAAAATTCACTATCCATCTTCAATTTTACCTCCCTAAAATGTACTTAAAATTGATCTTTCCACTACAACCCACTTCTCCCGTCCATAACCACAAAAAAAAAAATGAAACAATGAGTGAATGTGTTACCATGAAAACCAAGAAACTTAATGCTCCATAACATAATCATAACTGAAAATTCCAACAACCCCAACCCAAATAAATTGCCACATTTAGCATCTGTAGTTCTAGATTCATTTGCCTGCAAAACCATCCATTGCCAGCTTCCTTTGTCTTCACCAGCTCCACCATCCACCTTCACTCACCATCAACTATGAGTACAAACAGTTCATGGCTGTTACCATCCCCCCAAAAATCACCAAGATAAATCTGAGCAAGAAATTATTTCTTTGTTGGATCAATATTTAAAAAAATGATCAAAAGCTTCAAATGAGTTACCAAATCGAAAATACTCAGCAAAAATTGGTCAAAAGGTATGAAATGAATAATGACAACAGAGTTTTGCCATGGTCCTAATGTATTTGTCGGACACAACGGAAGGATGGTTAAGAGGAAGCAACCTGAGGGCAATAACGTGGGGTGGCAGAAAACATATGTGAATTGTGTCTAAGCAAAGTTTTTGGATTAAGGGATTTCTCTACTCAGGTTTCTAGACTTGACATATGTTTACAAGTAAATTTTTCATTGAAGATTCCATTGGAAGGTCTTTAGTTCCGATAACCTTATCTCTATATCTGGATCATACTTGATATGGTGAAACTTGCATGGTAAATACATGTGCTTTTTTTTTTTTTTTTGCCAGATGATCAATAAATGTGCTTAGCACCCGTAAAACATAGCCCCAAACAACGATTGTAAACTATGCCAAAGCAATTTAACCCCCATGAATTTCTATTAATATTCCAACTTACGAACCAACTGAAGTGTCCAAAGTCATGCAACCAAAAAAACAAATAGATTCTAACAAATTTGAGCAATAAAAGCATTATCTCCACTTCATTCCTTGGCCAGAATGCCTTAGCCTCCTAACCTTCTGAGGTATCATTCAAAAGCAGTGGTGGCACTTCAATGCATGCTAGAAATGATTAATTATAAGTTAATTGATAAATTATCTACTTTCCCTAATTCAAGTTACTAAGCTGATCTTATCTTCCATGAGCTGATACTAGCTTTTCAATACCACAAATTGGGCATGGCTCCCTTTTAACCAAATTGCACTTGTATTCTCTTCAAAACATCCACAAGCTTATCATATCAAAAGGAATTCCTATGTTCAATTATAATGCTACAAAAATAAATATAGTTTTTTTTTTTTATATAAGTAAAAAGTTTTATTGATATCAAGGAACACCCTAGTACACAGGGAGTGTACAAGGGGTCAAGAAATCAAATACAAATATTGCAAAAGTCTAGGAAATCAATAAAAGAAGGGAATGATTGTTTTTGCAAAGCAAACAACCAATCCTGCAAAATTCTAAAAAAGAATAGCTTGAGGTCCGGAATAGATATCTCAATATCTTCAAAACATCTACTATTTCTCTCCCTCCAAAGACACCACATTAAGCAATGTGGAATGATGGACCAAATATAACCATTTTGATGACGACCAAAGCTGCCTTGCCAACACCCTAATAGCCCAAAACAGTGTGCGGCATAACCCAAGTTACTCCAAATAGACCCCAAACCATAGACCATAGATCCATAGCAATAGGACAATGAAGGAATAGATGGTTAACCGATTCACCATTTCTTTTGCACATGTAGCACCAATCCAAAATCCACACCTTCCTTTTTTCGTAAATTATCAATCGTCAAGCATTTCCCTAAGGCAGCAGTCCAAACAAAGAAAGCTACTGTAGAGGGAATCTTCTGCTTCCAAATACTTTTCCAAGGAAAACCATAGATAGTATTGCCAACTAGAATTCTATAATAATCACTAATCATGAATCCCTTATCTTTGCTAGGTATCCAACACATTTTATCCTCACCAAGCCCCCTTATAGGAGAACCATATATGGTTTCCATGAAGTCTGACATAGCCTCTACTTCCCGAGCATGCACACCCCTAAAGAATCTCACATCCCAAAAAAGGACACCATTGGAAGACTTCATTAGCTCAGCCACATTGGCATCTTTATTCCTGCAAAATCTGAACAAGTCAGGATATCTAACAGCAAGAGATGTCTCTCTACACCACCGGTCTTGCCAAAACTTCACTCTAGACCCATCACCTATATCATACAGAATATGGCGTGAGAAAGAAGGCCATCCTTGACTAATATTTTTTCATAAACCAACACCATAAGGGCCATTCATAGATCTGTTACACCAACCCCCCCACACACATCCATATTTCATCTCTATCACTTGTCTCCAAAGGGCATCTTTCTCAATCCCAAATCTCCATAGCCACTTCCCAAGTAAAGCTTCATTGAAAAGTCTTATCTTCTTTATCCCTAAGCTACTTGAAGAAATAGGAGCACAAACAGTAGCCCATTTAACCAAATGAATTTTAGGTTCATCTCCAAAACTACCCTATAAGAAATTCTGTTGAAGCCTCTCAATTTGGTTAGCCACACTAGCAGGTATAGGAAATAAAGATAGAAAATAAGTGGGTAAATTAGATAGGGTGTTTTTGATTAGGGTGTTTTTTATTAGGGTGACTCTACCTCCCTTGGATAAATATAAGCGTTTCCAACCCGCCAATCTCCTCTCCTTTTTCTCTAGAATTGGATTCCATATAGTCTTATCCTTGAATTTAGCACCCAAAGGAAGACCCAGATATTTCATAGGAAGAGAACCCTTCCTGTAGCCAAGAACAACCAACAATAGATCAATATTATGGACTACCCCGACTGGAACCAATTCTGACTTGCCCAAGTTTATCTTTAGACCCGACACCGCCTCAAACCAGATAAGAATCATGCGAAGAATCAAAATCTATTCTAAATCAGCCTCACAAAAAATTAAAGTGTCATCCACAAAAAGGAGATGAGACACTGCCAAGGATCTTCCCTCCAAATTACCCACACTAAATCCTGACATGCGTCCTTCATGAACTGCTTTATCCAACATTCTTCCAAGAGCTTCCATCACCAAAAGAAACAACAATGGAGACAACGGATCACCTTGTCTCAAACCTCTAGTACTACCAAAAAATCCACAAGGAGAGCCATTAATCAAAATGGAGAAACAGACTGTAGAAAGACAAAAGAAGATCCATTGTCTCCATTTGGCAAAGAACCCACTTCTTTCTAACATCTGTAGAAGAAAGCTCCAGTTTGCATGGTCAAAAGCCTTCTCAACATCCAACTTACAAATCAACCCCGACACCCCAAACTTTAATCTACTGTCAAAACATTCATTAGCAATAAGAACAGGGTCAAGGATCTGTCTGTCCCTCACAAAAGCATTCTGAGATGCTGAGATTATATCCCCTATCATTGTGCAAAGTCGATTAGCCAAGACTTTAGCAATAATTTTATAAACCTCCCCAACCAAACTAATGGGCCGAAAATCCCTAATCTCACTTGCTGCATGTTTTTTAGGAATGAGAGTAATAAAAGTTGCGTTTAAACTTTTCTCAAACTAACCACTAACAAAAAAAATGATGAAATACGGCCATAAGATCAGGTTTAGCAATTCCCCCAACAAGCTTGGAAAAAAGCCATAGGGAAGCCATCTGGTCCAGGAGATTTATCATCATGAAAACTCTAAACGAAATCAAAAATTTCTGCCTCTTCAAAAGATCTCTCTAACCAATCCGCATTATCCCCAGATATCAGTGGAAAAACCAACAAATCCGAAAACGGTCAATCAACCTGCTGCTCAGAGTACAAATTCAAGAAGAAATGAGTAATGCAGTCTGCAATTCTACCCTAATCTGAAGACAAGGTACCATTAACCATTAAGCTTTCAATACCATTATTTTTCCTGTTAGAATTAGTCATTCTATGAAAGAATCTGGTATTGGCGTCCCCTTCCTTCAAGTGCAACACCCTAGACTTTTGTCTCCAGCTAATCTCTTCCATAAGAGTTAACTTTTCAATATATGTACGAAGATTAGTTTGTTCTAACTTCTCCTCAACTGTTAAGCTATGTGTCTCCCCTTTAGCATCCAAAACATTCAGCTTGCTTCAAAGGTTCTGTTTCTTATATGTGACATTGCCAAACTCAGTCTCATTCCACTTTTTTAAATCCAACTTCAACGCAGCCAACTTCTTAGCTAGAATAAAACTTGGGGTTCCTTGGAACAAATAGGATGCCCACCACTTCTTCACTTTGTTGACAAAATTATCCACCATCAACCACATATTTTCAAAACAGAAAGAAATTCTACCTCTTCGCTGACTCCCACCCTCCAACAAAATAGGAAAATGGTCAGAAAGTACTCTAGACATCCTTTTTTGGGTGAACTGTGTACAGTAATCTACCAAAAGTGGGGAGAAAAGGAACCGATCTAAACGAGAAGCTGAGGATGTATTGGACTAGGTGTAAAAGCCCCCTTCCATAGGTATATCCATCAACCCATGCAAAGAAACAAAGTCAAAAAATCCACACATAGCCTGAGAGTAGGTAGCAGACCCCAATCGCTCTAATGGGAAACAGATTATATTAAATTTACCTCCGAGGCACCATGGCAGATCCCACCAACTGATCAGCCCGGTTAGTTCCTCCCATATCAACCTACGCCTTTTGTTCAAATTTGGCCCATATACGCCTGTGAAAGCCCACTCAAATTGGTTGCCTACATTTTTAAACTTGCATGAAACCGAAAAATGGCCCACTGCTTCCTCCACCTTTTCCACAACCCATCTATCCCACATCAATAAAATACCTCCAAAAGCACCATCTGAACCTAGGTACAACCAATCTACGTATGGACAACTCCATATACTTCGAACAATACCTCTAGTAATCCACTCTAGTTTGGTCTCTTGCAAACACACAATATCAGCCTTCTAGGATCGCAACAAGTTACAAATCTGAAGCCCCTTGTCAACTTCATTCAGCCCTCTGACACTCCAGGAAAGTAACTTCAAATTCATTGAGCAATAGAGAGAACCCGATTCCTATTAATACCACTTCGCCTAGCAGATGTAGAGCCATAATTAATAGAACTAAACAACCCCTTCAACTCTCTTAAACCTTTCACCCCCGAACCTTTTAAACCACATGTTTTCTTGTTCACCTCAGTCCTCTGATTTAATTCAGCTTCAACAGCCAATAAAAATTATGTTGCTTGATCTTCTAATTTTTTAAGGGACGTGCCAAGGAAGCTATCGAAATTATTGAATATCTTTTGAAACCACTTGGAATAAGGTTCTTGGCTTTCTGAAGTATCCACACCCACAAACCTTTCCACATCCACAACTGACTGCTCTACCACGGCCAAAGGTAGAGAAAAAGCAAGTGGTTCAACATCTAGGGGCTGATCAGCTTCCTTCAAGTAGGTATTTGAAACCCAGTCCTCCACCAATACTTCATCCTCTTCAATAAGAGCCAATGACACATTAGTAACGTCAGAAGACTCCAACGGAACTAAGGTCAGTTGTTTTTGCTTTCCAATACCCCTGTAGCTTCACATCGAGGCAAAGAGATATGAATCGAAACCGCAACCCTCCTCCCATCACGTTATTCCAGTACACGCTGCTCCGAATTCCCCCATTTCTTGACTATATTTCCGGAATGCTCCTGGAGAATCAGTCGAACGTCACACTCTAAGCTCTCGTCGCTATCTGTGGTACATGCCGACCCATTCCTGGCCTCCTCGGCCTTGTTAGAGCCGAGAAGCTCAGACTCGACTACATCGGAGACTTGATTCGAGTCAATTGGCGTTGAGAACTCATACCTGGCTTTATCGATCTTATCGGAGTTGAGAAGCTGAGCATCGGTGACATTGGAAACCATCGACGACATCAGCGGTCTTATCGGCTCAACCATCACATCAATGCTCAGAGTATCTAAAGCTGAGCACGCCGAGACCGATGGACACAACAAAGACTTCCCTAGAGGTTGGGTCTCTCGCATCGGACAAGACCTGGTGGTCACTTCTTTTCTTTTGGGCCACCAGAACAGAGTGGGCTTAGGCTTAAATTTGTGGACATGAGGTGGGTTAATTGGAATAGCTTCAGCAAGTGCATTGGGCCTAAAGACAGCTTGCGTGGGCCCAACACCAGAAGGACTTACACAACCCACTTCCTTAATGTTGGAGCACTTAATTTCCCACTTACCATTCATACCACACTCCAAACTTAAAGATACTTCTAGTGACAAAGGAGAATTAGCGCCATTAAGAGCATCGTCCTTAATTTCAAGCATGATTTCAACCCTAGGTACCGCTCTTTCCTTCCCAGCAACCCTATCGCGCGAATCATGGTTCTGATTGCTCAAGCTTGATTTGTTTAAATTTTGAATATTGGGCATTAATTGCTTTCCTTTTCCGCTTCCACCATTGTTTTTTTCCGATCACTGTCCAACGCTACCAACAAAAAGGATTTTTGTTGTCTGAACTTTTGCACTATCAGGTTCAAGACAGATTGAGATGGCAGTTTGACGACAAGTGTGTCAGGAGCAATAGCCTTACGTAGATGAAATCCAAATCCTCTCCACCCACTACCCTGCTTTCCTTCCGGCACAATGATGAAACCCTTCCGACGACCACGAACAAGTTCAGAGATCATAAGAAAACTTCCATGTGCATTGAATCCCAGTTGCAAAATAAAAACCTTATTACCATCCCTGAAGGTTCTTGCAAATTTTTTAGGAGGTGTATTTGACATGAGATCCTCCACATAAGTTAGCAAACGTTTAGCACTCTCTTTACCCATGAAAACCGACCAGAAAGAATCCTTATTCCTTTCATATATACGTAACATGTAGTAAGTACCTCTCTCCTCAACTGAAAATTCAAACGTTTTGGGCTCAACAAAAAAGAAAATGGAACCTCCCATGATAACCGAAAAAATAAAAAACCAGAGAATTTTGTGACTAATCCAATTAGCCAGGCCTCAAATTTTGTGACTAATCCAAGATAAAATAAATATAGTTAAAAGGAGTGTGTACAACTGGTACCAAGAGCTCAAATTTTCCCTATGCCATAATAAATGCAGTGGTGCAAGAGGAAGAACTTAATATTGCCTATGAGCTTTAGCTCAAATGGCACCCTCTTCCTTACAATAACAAGGTGGAGGGTGAAATCATGAGACATACTTGCTGTATGTGATACTTATCGACGAAAAAGAAATAAAGAACTTGAAATCTCCACATTACCATAACAAAAGGCACAACATACAAAGTTGACAACAACTTGTTTGTACAACACATAGTAAGTTATTTGCAATTTTCCGTGTCATTTTCGTATATTCCAGATGCAAATTGATATAAATTAGTCAATATTCATGATAAATTGTAACTTGTTCATTAACATGCAAAAATTGAAACATTTTCACTTAGAAAATAATTACAGCAAACATCACTAATCCCTCCACAAAATACATGTTAAAATAAAATGCATTATCTTCCTAGATGGGCATTGCCAATTAATATGTAAATGATGACCTTCCTGAGCAACAAAATGTCCCCAAAAATCAATTTTTTATCACCATCTAAAACTACAACCAACAAATCAAAAACCATAAAGAAAGAAAGAAGAATTAAAACAAAGAATTTCAAACAGAACATATATACCTCAATTCGTCTGCGGGTAAGGATGAATGTAGATAAGCATTCCCGCAGCCTTGTTCCTTACAACACAAGAAAAAACACACATAACAAACGACCATTATTAACCACAGTTTTTTTTTCCCCACCACAACAATCCCAAACTTTGAAAACATATCAAATTATTTCCCACAATTACACACTCACTGACACATTAAAGCAAACACTTAAGACCAAACAAGAACCAAACACAACTTTGATCCAAAAACCAAAGCTAAAGGTTATTGAATTAACTGAAATTCACGAGCAATCATGTTGAGGCTTTGTAGTCGACGCTCCTCTTGCAATTGATCATGGCGGCGCGACGCTGGTGCACGATGGTGGAGAAATTGAGGGACAAGTCGGAGTAAATGGAGAGAACTTTGGAGATGTTGGTATTGATCTCGCGGATTAGGGCAACGTTTTTGGCGAGATTGTCAGCGATCTTGGACTGGTGGTTCTCGTTCACCTGATTGATCAACACACAGTTCTGATCCAGTACGGACTGCACTTGAATAAAGCTCTTGCTCAGCATCTCCCAGACCTCCACGTCACACTCCTCCTCTTCTTCATCGTCATCACTGTCGTTTAGGCGGTTCTTGGTGGAAAGGGTCTGAGGTTTGGTAATGGTGGTGTGGCGGTCCATGAACATGATATGACTCCACCAAAGACTCAGATTCAGGCGTTGTCATACATAAATAGTTACATAAAAATACTAGTATCACACGGCCTTTGCGGAAAAAGATTTGAAGAAGTGGGGTTTATATCTTGTTGTGGCAACTGGTGGGAGAGATTGTCAAAAAGAGAAATTGGGGGGATTAGTTGTTGAGTCATTGACTAACCGACTCGAAGTGGCCTTTCTTTCTTTTTTCTTTTTTTTTTACAAGAACGAAATTCAATTCTAATCTAATTTAACAATATAGGTGTGTGATACTTCCTTCTAAAAACTTAACTTCACGTTCTACAGATACTTATATTTATGAAGTGATTATCGCGCCAAAAGGATACAATGGTGCTTTTTTTTTTTTTTTTAATGGTACGTGTGTGACTTTGATAAGTGATGACTATGGGGATGAATTAAACTTCTCTACGGTGCATTGGACATTACCACCCTACATTTTTACTGTGGATTGATCTTGTGGATTAAGCTTCTCATTGGGGTTGACCAGGTTGTTTTTGAGTTTGGTGACGAGCCATTACCCTCCTACATTTCTATTAGGTTTTTTTTTTTTTTAATTGATAGTTACAACGGAAGAAGAATTTGAATTGTAGACATATGAGAGAATATTCACTAATCTAGACTAACTATCAAGTCCAAGTTTATCACACTGCTATAGAGGTCCACTAATGAGTAACAACAACGAGTGACGACCGAAATGATGGACAATAGTGTTGCTAAATTCCGACTGTTGGTCGTTTCCTTTTAGATTTGCTTCTTTTTTTTATTCTTTAGATCTTAGGTTTGAATCAGATTTGCTTTTTCATATTTGTTTCTTCGAATTTATTTTCAAATCTGCTCTTCTATTTTTTTTTAGATCTACTGCTTCTTTAGATCTTAGGTTTTGGTATGTGATTTGAATCTTTGATCTTGTGAGTTTATGTCTTTATGGTGGTTGTTTCAAATCTCTTTCTCATATTCTAATAAAAATCGAGTTTCTATTTCAATGAAATTGCCACTAACGCTTCCAAAAAACCATTCCTATGGTGGTGATGATGGTTGGTGTTTTCAGGCCACCAACACTATCAATGCGGCTCATAAATGCCCCAAAAACAAGCCCGCATTGGCCGATGAACATCTCTACCTGAATGTCTTTGTCGAAAATACTGCAAGATGTTAGCCAGTTCTCCTACAAGGCTTTTGGCTTTTTTAGGAAAATTTAATTTTGTTTGTAATTTTGAAATGTTATGGATCAGATGCATGACTAGCTATTAGATGGTTTATTGGAAGGCAAATCATACAGGTAAAAGCACCGTCTATGTGTGTGTATGTACATTGTAATGTACGAGAATCTCACTTCAAATGTAAATGAATGAAAAGAAAAATTATTTAAAGAAATAAAGCGAAAAACTCATTTTTGTCCCTACATTTTCATGCGATTCCCACTTTTGGTCCCTACATTTTTTTTTTTCATGTAAACTATTTTTTATATTAATTTAATTAAAATTAAATAATAAAATAGATAATAAAAATAAATGAATATTTTAATTTTGAGTTAGATTAATGAATGCATATTGTGTGAGACTAATGTATTATTAAAGGATATATAAAATAATTGAATGGAAGATGGTAGATAGCTATATAACTAATATAAAATGAGATACCTAAAAAAAATATAAAAGGATTTTGCATAATATATTGAGATTTAAGGCTCAAGTAATATTTAAATGGAAAAACCTTGAATTTAATAAATAAAAGCTACCAAAAAAAATTATTGAAATTAAAGCATATTTAAGTGGAAACATTAATTCAATAATTAAGAACAATCTAAATTAATAAACATTTAAAAATTTGAAGTAGAGAGACTTACATGAAAATTTAATTTTTGTCCTTGAAAGCATGGGAGAAAACACCAAAACTTGAGTGATTTTCACCCTACCAAAAAAATACAATAAGCAAAGAGGATGTGTGTGTGTGTGTGTGTGTGTGTGTCTAAACTTCCAAGTTTTTTTTTTTTTTTGAGAAAAACTAAGAGTTAAGACATTGCCAATAAGTTTGCATCCATAATTGAAAATATAGCATTGAGATATGATGAGAATTGAGAAGTTATACCTTTCAATAGTAGGTCATTTTTGGCATTTACTTGTGAACAATAATC
Organism: Castanea sativa; assembly: GCF_040712315.1. Classification (NCBI taxonomy): domain Eukaryota; kingdom Viridiplantae; phylum Streptophyta; class Magnoliopsida; order Fagales; family Fagaceae; genus Castanea; species Castanea sativa. The sequence goes on from NC_134020.1 coordinate 20,335,716, forward strand.
TCTATTATTTGATCTCAACCTCTCTCTATAATTATTAACAAAACAAAATAAGTAGCAAAAAAAAACTGCTTAGTAATATGAAGAGATACAATATGCCAAGCCATAGAGATTAAAGTTAAACTACAAAGAGAATGGTAGACCGTTAAAACAAATGCAGTAGCTTCCTAGTTAATAGTACGGGCAATATAATCTACTATATCTTTTAATTAAGCTCTAAAACAATCCAAGTGTTGTGAATAATGTGCAAGAATGTGTGCTGTTGTGTTTGCTTTTCCATTTTACATGCTGAAAACTCCAATTTATCAAACTTGTTACAACCATCTTTACATCTTCACTGATGTGCCCCATCTGTGATATGCTTTCTAGGACCTTGCAATGCATATATAAAAAATTTAATAACAATTAAAATTTGTGTCTATCTAAAACATTGCCAAAGCATTAGGGTAAAGTTTTAGAACTGATGTAATGGCTGGAATTTTAAAAAATAAAAATAAAAATAAAAATTCCTGTAATGAGCACCACATAAAGAAAATAAATCTAAAACTTCTAACCACAAAATTAAACTTTAATTTTATGCATGCTTGCATGGGATCCATATAAGGAGTATAAAAGAAGTGACCAAGGGAAAAAAAAAATCAACAATATATGCACAAAAATCAAAAGATTAGGCAGAGTACAAAAGGCAATGAAAAAATTGCAACAAAATACATATAATAGATGACTGAAGTTATGCAAGTTCATGTGCCACCTGATTGTTTTCTAAGATTGAAACCATGGCAAGCCATGAAAGATGTTCTGTATCATGTGTCCAAGAGGCCCAATTGATTCGTTGATTTGACTGCTTGAAAAAGCAATGTGCTCCTTGCTCTTACGCCAAATAGATTTCTATTTCTAGTGCAAAAGCCTCCGTTCTTTTTCTAAATAGAAATAGATAACTTGCTTTTCTAGTTTCAAATTAATTCTAGCAATAATAGAGTTCTAGATGCATTAGACTTTTTTTTTTTTTTTTTGAAAATAAAATTCAATTGTATTTGAAGACCTAAAATTAATTTCATTATTTTATTCCAAAACTTACCTTCTCATCAAGCAGCACCAAATCAACACTCATAAGTTCATTATTTGTTTTAATATTGAGTACTTTCCACATTCTTGTGACTCTTACTCTAATATTCTAATCGTCTTTTTCAATGTCGATTTCATCTAAAGAGATTATATCTTTAATTTTGTCTATCCATTCTGGTAAAATAATAAAATAAAAAATAGCATTTAGCTAAAAGCAAAAGAAATATGATTTCTATATATGAAAACTCAAATGCTCCTAATAATGGTTGCTTCTTGAGATTAAAAAAAAAAAAAAAAGTAGACTAAAAAAACAAAAATATAAATATAATCAATTAAAAAACATTCAACATCTATATACACAAAACACGAAAAGGAAAATAAAAGCATAGAAAATCCTAAATATTTGCTCCATTTTCCAAGAAGAAAAGAAAACCCTTGAAAAAAAAAAAAATATTGACTATATATTTTGTTGTTTTATTGTGTCTGGACTCAAAAATTAATTTTTTAGTTAATTAGACATGAAAGCTCAATTTCTTATATATTTTCTTAACAATCAAACTAACATTATAAAAAAAATAAATTGACAATCCATAACAATTCTCTAAATTAGATTAAACTTAAGGAAATCAACTTAAACAAATACACAAAATATATTCAATTTGATGGAAAAAAAAAAAGTAGAGTAAACAAATACGTACTTGTAAGGTTGTAGGTAGAAGAAGAGAATAATAGAGCAAAACAACCATATGATGGGTATTAATTATGAATTATGTGATATATATATATATATATATATATATATATATATATATATATATATATATAACTAAAGCCTTGAAGTTTTCACAATTTTCCATGTCAACACAATATTTAAATAAAATTATCATTTTATTTAAATAAAATTATTTTTATTCAGTCCAAACTTAACAATGAGTGAAACTCTATCTCCTTAACATGTCCAATTTAAACTCAAACTCATCATTATCATTTTTTTAAACAAAATTATTTTTGTTTAATCCAAACTTAACAATGAGTGAAACTCTATCTCTTTAACAAGTCCAATTTAAACTCAAACTCAAACGTTGATAATTTATCTCCAAATTTGCAAGGTTAATCATGAACACTATAAAAGCAATGCAAACCCCAATTTTTTTTTTTTTTTTTTATAGCCGAGTAGAGGTATTCTTCTTATGTTATTTTCTTCTATTTTTTGGTCTTTCAAAAGTTTTAATATCTGAATTTTTGAGTTTTTTTTTACAATATTTGAAACTATCTGACATATAATCAACTTATTCTCCCAATACACACACAGATGGAGACACAGGCGATCAACCATGTCGAATCGAGGCTTCTTCATCAAATTGTAACACAAATTGAAGTTATACAAGAGCAAATCATGTAATAGTGTAGTTTCTTAATCAATTTAAGATTTTATAAGATTATTTTAGTTTACTTCACAAATAGGTAGATTCTCATGCATAGCACGGGTTAGCGACTAGTTAACACAACAGCAAAAGTTGATGGTAATAGATTCACATGTCACAGTAATGTTTTCAAATTTACAATGCTTGGAAAATTCTCAAATTGAATATTGTGACTAAAGTGTATATTGGCTCGTAAAACTTGATCCCTCGGGCTGTCACATTTGCACTTACACCCTAGGACTATTTAAGATGCAATTGGTGTTCCTCCAAAATCAGTTACAAATTGAAGATCTATCTAGCCAAACCCGGATGTAAAACTCATCATACGCTCAGACATCACACATTTAAAAAATCCAGTACAACTAACCCGCAACCTTACAATTGAGTTTGCTAGTTCCATTAGTTGACAACATGTTTCATGTCATGAAACCTAATACTTGTTAGGCTGATAATGGGTAGAGCGGTTAAACAAATATTGACCAACTGCCCAAAAAATGATAAAACTTAAGTACAATGTACAATACCTTAAGTGGAATATAAAATGATAAAATTTACATACAATGTACAATACCTTCAGCGGAATACAATTTTCCGATTGAATTCAAAACACCTAGTTGCATTGACCATTTAAGCACAAACATTGCCATATTTCCAAGGATAATTAAATGTAGGACAGCCAGGAGTTTGACTAGGCTACAACTAATTCTCATGGCGAATTATAGGCCCAGACCATTTTAATGTTTTTATGATTCATATCAAATTAAACGCAGGGGGCAAATGCCAGCATGAATTTAAAATTAAAAAATAAATAAAAACAAAGTAACAACGCAATTGAAGTGCCACAAGAAACTAATCGATCAACAGTCAGCATTTAAAGTAATCATGGTCATGTTTCATGTCATTATAGACAATCGAGTCAGATACACTATTCTGCTGGTTAATACAGATTCAACGCAAAGACAGCAGCTTAAGCCATAACTTAATTTACAATTAAGTGGTCTAACTTTCTCTTTCCACCTACCTATAAAAGAAAAAGCTTCTACATCAATATAAACAACTGGAGCCTATGCATGAACACTACATACAAGGTCTCTAGTCAGACAACAAGCTTTTGACAACAAATCGAAAAAAACTGTGGTGAGTAGTAAAGAACTAAGTTGGGTAAATCTACTCGGTATCACTTTCAGAATTTAGAAAGCTAAGCTCTCTACATCCATTGAGCTTGATTAGCAACACTCCCTGGTTCTCCTCGCTCCATTCTATACCTTCCCGTTGCAGAAGTTTGCTAACCTGCATCCACATAAGATAAAAATTATAACTACAAACCCTCAAGTTTGTTTCTCTCTAAAGATTCTAATGGCTAGTTGTGAAAAAGATTAATTAAGACATTAAAACTAAACCGCCTGCAGAAGGATCACTCTGTTTTTTACCTTTAATATACTGTACACTTGATAAACAAATGTCCATAAACAAAATAATGGGGAAAAAAAAGAAGAGGTCAGGTGAAATTGACATTACTCTTCCCTTGCCGCGCGTCAAGCAAAAAGGGAAAGGGTGAATTCAATGAATTCTTACTTGATCTAATATATAAAAAGGGAAAAACTCTATTAATTCTTAATCAATCTAATCTAAATGAATGAAAATAGGAGTTTGGCACACTTGTAGATAGCCACATGACATTATTTTAAGCTCTCTCGAGGTTTACTCAAAGTTTTGAGCAAGTGCTTATGCCTGCTGGGATTGGCTGAAAACTACATACATTTATGTCAAAATATTAGGTAGCATCATTTTAGCTCCAAAAGTTATGCTAACAATAGTATTTGTGCCACTGTACCAAGATTGAAAGACTGATATCATCTTTGCATATAATTATCCAAAAAATCCAATTTGGTCGTTTTGCTGCCATCCAACTAAACATCAAAGGTCCAGTATACAGCCACCATACAGAAAATCTTACCCCATACTTTTTTGTTGTTACTAGTTTCGAGGGTAAAACAGAAATAGATTGAAGTCAGATGCTTTGGAAAACCATACCGATTGTTTAACCTTTGACTTCCCTAATCCATGTGACCCACATCCTGTGATAACCCTGAGAGTTTGAACCGCTGGAATAAACCAAAAAATAATAATAAAAATAAAACACCAGAGAGGGCAATTTTTTTTTTCCCTGAAATAAAGAAGAGAAACAGAAGAAATATGGGGGGCCCAGCAGGCACTTACAGGGCACATATGTTCCAAGTAGGAGGTGAACTTTTACTAGCTGCATTGCTTGTTTGACATGTTGCCCGTGTAAATCAATTGTTATCACATTTTCAATGCCCCTGTTTCTGCAGATTGGAGGCAATAGCTTAGTGGAATATAGAACACCAGAGGTAGAAGTATAGTGGACAGACAGTTTTTGCATCAATCTTTTAGGCAATGTACCAACCTAGCTTTAAATATATCATGGCTTGCCCTTTCATCTGCCTCTCGAGCCAATTTTGTTTGAACCTTGCCCTAGTAAAATGCAGCATATCTTATTACATTTTTTATATATATAAGTAATGATTTCATTATTAAATTTTTTTTTTTTTTTTTAAAAGCATAAGGTGCGCAACCACAGAACACAGGATGTATACAAAGGAAAAACCATACCAAAAAATTTATAAAAAAAATAAATAAATAAAATTCTGAAATTCATGTTATCATAAAAATCATTCAAGTTTGAGGTGGTCAACACTTTATACCAGAACATCCTCAAGAAAAAATGCAACATAAAAAGTCAGGTTGATCCATAAATCAAAAGAGGAAAAAAATTATGGCCATGACAAACCGAAACCTTTTGCCCAAGTCCCACAATAATATGTGATATAGCAACAAATGGACTGCTTCTTAAAACTATTAGGCTTCCAAATGACCCCAGATGTAACAAACTTGAGCTCAACTGGAATCAAGAGAGAGCATTCAAAAAGGAACTACTGTGTTTGGATGAGCTTTCCTGAAAGTAATCTCTAGAAACGGAGGGCCAATCTTTTTTGGGCTTGCCAAACACACTTTTGAGCTGTGCATTCTTTCTTACCAAAGACTTATGAAATATGCAGGGTTGGAAGTACATCAAAGAAAACTAAACAGATACAAGATGTAAAAGAGTGGGCAAACACAAAAATAAATACACTAAATTTACAATGTTATTTGCTGAAGCATAGCAAACCTGGTCAGAAAGATAGGCTGCATACTCCCGCTCTCCCTTTGAAAATGCCACTGCAGCCTGCAGAGGAGCTTCCTAATCAGATTCTTTTCAAGTCTATAATAAACTAGAGCTTGTGTCATAAAAATACCCTAACCCACATAGAAAGTTAAAACAAACTTACTTTCTGATAGCAAGACCTCATCGAATCCCAATGTTGCTTAGCAGATGTTCTGAACATGTGATATTCCTCTCCTTTGACTACAATCCAAGGAAAACTCAAATGTAAAGAAATTGATATCATTGATAACAATTACCAATTTATTACACAAATGTATTATTACTATGGATGTATTGAAGAAAAACCTTTTGAAAAACTCTATAAAAAGTAATGATTGCAGATTCTGACCAGAGAGAAGTAATTTAACCTCCCAAACAACTATCAAGTATTTCATAAGAGGGTCTAAAATACTAATATTAATTTCCCTACCCCCACACCCCTCCCTTTTTGTGTGGATGTCTGTACATGTTGCATTTGAGTGGGCATCATGCAGAAAACATGAAGTAGCTAATCACACTAAACCAAAAAAAAAATTGGGAAGGAGGGTGGTCAAGCACACCAAGCACATTGGCTTAGACAAGTTTTTAAAGCCATTAAAATCAACACTATCTAATGCTCTCACTTCCCTTGTTCAGTTAGTAAGATGCACACACAACCTAGAAAATGTGCGTTGAACAAGTTACATGCTAAAGTCTGCAGCAATCATAATCCAATATGTATAGCAAAAGACAAAATATGAAAGCAACCAACTGTACACGGATTTGGAAAATTATCACCACTTAGAAGTCCTTTATTCAGAACAGTTGATTGTAGAAACTGAAATATTTCTTTTCTTTTATTTTTTTTCCTTTTTTGTTTCCTTCTTTTTGGGAGGGGGGATTCTCCATAAAAGCAGCAGGCTAATAACTGACAGTTCCCAAAAGAATAAATTATAAAGATATAACACAAAATCCCAAACGTACAACATTATGAAGATCAGAGCCTATTAAGATATTTCCTACAAAATCACTTCTACTGATAGAATGTTAAATTGTAAAATAGCTATAGAACCACAGCAGAAATACAGTTTCTGAAAATTATTAATATAGAGACACTAGCAAGTGCAATAAAGCATTATGAAAATAATTATGAATACCACAATTATTCTGCTGTGGTTCTGCCACACCAGAAGGATAAACATCAAGCCCAGGCCCCAACGACTGCAGTTTCTTTACTACATTCCTCCAATTCATTGTGCTTGGCTCATATTCAGGACTCTTGGAGACATTAAACAAAGATTCCAAAACCTTCTGAGGGAGCTCTGACTCAGTAATTGTTGGGCTAGTTGGAGTTTTAGCTTCAGGATTAGCAAGAACCTTTGCATAATTCCTAAAATGAAGAAAAAAAATAAGCTCGGAGAATCAGATTCCAAATACCAATATTCTCAAAGCAGAGGAATTGGTAATTGACAATTTGATCCATATTAAAGGGACCACAAAAGCAGATAACAATGTTTTTCTGCAGAGACATAAATATGTATTCAAATGATTTCTTATTAAAAAAAAATATGTATTCAAATCATTTCATAAATGAATAAACAATTTGGTATCTCAAGAAGTATCATAAACTAGTAGATGTTACATGAAATAAAATTTGAACACATAGATTAACAAGTAAATATGATTATATTATACATGCACAATTTTGCAGGGCACTAAGAGTTTTCGAATTGAACCTCAAATCATGCTGCTGCTCAGGTGAAACACACCCAAAGCTGAAACTCTGGTGACATAAATTTCAAATATCAAAGATCACGTTGTGGTTAGATATAAAAATAAAATTCTTACATTGTTTAAGACAATTTCTTAATCTGCTTAGTATATATAAATTTAACTGGTCAACAGCTCCTAAGCCTTTATAAAACACAAAGAATTGCCCCTTCGATGTTCAAGAAATCTGAAACAACTTGCTAGTTTTACTTATCCTTTTTTCACAAATTGTACAATTATGGCTAATTGCAGTGAGACACATGTTCAGACTTTTAAGCTGGAAGTGGCCCCAGGGCAAGCATCACAGTTCTAGCTGAGCAGAGGCCATTCGGAAGGCCAAAAAGCTCATCATCAAAATGCAGTTAATGACATTTTATTTAATCTCACATACATTACATCCCTTGTATTGGTAAAAATTTACACATGCAATAGAGGGTCTTACATATGGTAGAAGCTTGTGGTAAAACCTATTGTTAAAATAACTAATAGAGCCTAAACCATGTTAACCCTATTTTTAAATCATTTGATAGACCTAATTTCTTCATGCAACACATTTAAAACGCTTCACTATAATATTTCAATACACTAGGTACATATGATTGAAGTTCTATACGTATAAAAAATATATTTAGAATTTGGTGCCTTGCTTTATTCAGGCTAGTTCCATTTTGTCACCTCATGCCTCGGGCGATACAAGGCCTTGGTGCCTTAGGGTCATCTTTCACCTTTGACTACCTTGGTAGAGCTAGAGCTCATTGGCTCACATGTTGCAAATAATGACATCTGATTAGATCATTTCTTCTATTTTCCCTATTAATATGCATTTTAAAACAAAAGCAGTAGCAACGCTTGCACCTTCTGGCCTTTCAACCTATGCATACATGTATGACAATGTAGGCTAGTTCAGTTTAAATTTCCACTGTAATAACTTGACCAAGCCATATTGTATGTGCTAAATCTCCCCACAACTTTCTCTATAATTTTACTTTAAAATCAACACCCCAATCCGTAATACCATGTTCACTGCAGGATACGCACTGCAGCCTTCAATTTGAGAAAATAATAAAATTAAAATGACAACAACTAAAGCAACAAAAATAACATCTGAATGAATTACCTGCAACCATACCCCACAGACCATATACTATCCTGGACTTCACTTTCAGAAGAATAAGAAGTGCAATCAGAAGCCCTATCAGTAATCTGTTTCAAAATGAACTTGATCACTAGACATAAAGCACATAGCCAAATGATAAAAAGTTCACAACACTGAAGATTCCTGTCATCATTTGGAACCAATATTTACAAAATTTTAAAAAAAAAATTTATAAGTAAAATTATTTTTTTTTAAAGAGGAAATGGTTAACCTAAATATTTACATAAATTAAATTATACAAGAAACAATGAATGAAACATGCTACATCAGTGGTGGAGACAATGAGATTTCAGTTGCAAGAAGAAAGTTCCACCCAATACACTAGTAATCACATGTGACCATTGACCATCTACATTTTTGCTTGACCATATATCCCAAATTCAAGAACACGTGCCAGACAAAGACCTAAGCAGCATGGACATGGACACAATACAATACGACCCAGTTATTCTTGAAAAACTAGGACAATATACGGAACGGACACAGAAATCATTGAAAAACCAAGACACAGTATGGCAAAGATAGCAATTACTATACATATGGGATGCCGGAAGAAGCAAGGCAATAGAACAGAAAAGCTAATGGATTCCTTGGCCACCCATTAGGAACATAACATTAATAAGGCTTGATCAAGGAATGACAAAGACAAATACCAAGCTCACTCCATAGTGACTTACAGTTATAAACTGCAAACACACCAATGGTTAAAATACAAGGCCCAAAAGCATAAACCCCAAAACTCACACCATGACTAGACCACAAAATTCATAAAATTAAACATAACAAGACCACATGCATTATTTGTACAAATAACCCAACAAGAAAGCTAAAATAAGGTAGATTATAATTCGATAGGTACAACAATGGAGGAGGGGGGATTCCAACCATGGTTCTCCAAATAAAGTAGAGCAAGCTATGCCACTAAGCTACAAGGCTCTTGGAAAAAAAAGGTAGATTAAAATAAAATAACATAACTTACACTGTCTTTGCGTTCAATAAGAAATCTGATATCTTCTTTATAGTTAACACTATTATTGAGGTAACTATCATTCCTAGACTGCTCAAAGGTGGAAGATGATAATTCAATCAACGCATCTAGGGCCTGGAAAGAAAATAAGCAGAAAGCATTTCACTTACACCTTCTTTAGCATCAAATGTAATATATCTTGGGGAAAAAAATTCATCATCAATGATCAATCTGAAAAGAATGAAACAAAAACAAAGTCACAATACTCAAAATACCTTTTCCACATCATATCCACATTGACCTGCAAAAAGGAAATTTCCAGGTCATGCAATAAATAAATGAAAGCACTTACACCAGCCAACATTGATTAGAATCCCTCTCTTTGCACAAGCATGACTGATCGGTGTAAGCAAAATGTCACAAACATGATTGAAAGGAATAATGACAACAATAAAAATAAATAAATAACTAAAAAGTGAATTCAAATAAAAATCTAGAAAAACTGGAAAAGAAATGGTACATGAAGGAGAAACACTCAAAAAGAAAAGGACACAAGAAGAAGATAGGCATATGGTGGCATAAGCAACTGAGAGTACTAGGTGATAAATTTTAACAATAAATCCACATTAGTATGTCATGTTGTATCATACCCAGTGCACAAAGCTCCCACGTCACACGTTTGTGAAATCTGGAAGTCATGGTATGCATCCTTACACCCAATATTTTTGGAGAGGTTGATTTTTGAACTCCAACCCGCAACCTATCGCTTTAAGGGGAAGGCACTTAGCATCGCACTAAGGCCCGACCTCCAAATTAGTATATCATAAATAAATTATTAAGTGTACACAGATACATGCATACATATGCATTTTTGTAAATCTCAAGATACTCCTTTTTCCATATCAGCATCAAGGAAAAAATAGTAAAGAAAACCAGCTTTCATTGTAGCATCATAGATGGTATTGGCAACATAAACTATTTACATATAACCAATAAAAGTTGTGCCTTTCAGACCATCCTGGCACCCCTTACACCTGCCTTCATCACATCAACTCCATTCTTATCATCATTGGTCCTGTTCATACATGTCCACAATTCGTGTCTTTCCTCTTCTAAAATTTACAAGTTCCCCCATTGGCCCTCATACATCAAAACATCTCTAGCCCTATCCTTCATATCATTCCCATCTGCACCATCAACACCTTCATTATCCAAACTTAGTTTTCTTGTCATTGACATTTACAGTTACACAATAACCGAATAAACCGACACCCAAATACAATCTTCCATGGTCCTTCCACAAAACAAACTACTATTAGGAAAAAAAAAAAAAGTACCAATAAAACCCAATTAACTAGACCTAGTAAAGCGATTATCAAAAAAAAAAAAGCTAGACCTAGTAAAGCTCACAGAAACACTTTACAAAAAAACCATCTTAATCCAAGCAATCACACCGACCTTCAAATTTATATTATGCTTAGCACCTACTAATCAATTACATAGTCTTAAAAAATATTTCCAAATAAACAAAAGAGGAACAAAAGCAAAACAAGAAAGAATATAGCTGGATACTCACAGAGAACATCTCTAACAACAGCCAAGCTGAGCTCGCATTCATCTCCAAGCATCGAACACAAAAACTGCTCAGCCTCTTCTTTGTCAACAGCGCCATTACCGTTACCAAACCCTTTGGACTTGTTCTTCGAGTCTCTCCGTAGGCTCGACATCACGTAATCTTTCCCCAACAACGTCGAGATCGACCCCGTCGACGCAACAACTCTCTTCTGCTTCGTCCCCCTAAACCCACCACTCCCGTTCATCACATTCTGAATGCACCCGGTCTCCACAAACCCCTCTGACGAGCCCGACGAGCTCGCACCCGAACTCGCGCCCGAACTTGAACCCGAACCCGACGTCGTGGACGGGTAATCCGCATTGTAACCCGAGCTCATGGATAATATCTCGGCAGCTTTGTCGGGATCGCCGTTGGCTTGGCGGAGGGCCGAAACGGCATCGTCTAGAGAAGCCAAAGAGAAAGTCTCCTCTAAGGCTTTGACGATCTTACTCTGTTCGTCTTCTTGGGCAGTCGGAACAACGCCGCCTTTGTCGCCGGCGACGGGATTAGAGACTCGAGGCCTCCTCTTCTTCTTCCTCGTGTTCTTCATCTGCGTATCAGAATGGAAGATCAACGATCGCGATGAGGATTCTGATTTTTCCTTTTGTTAATTAGAAATTAGGGTTTCTGATTCTGAGAGATTTGAGATTGGAACGGTTGGAATTTGAAAATCCTAAATTGGAGAGGAGAGAGAGAGAAGGATGAAACTGAAATACAAAGAGGGATTTTGGGAGAAATATGGAATTTGCAGGAAAAAGTGGTGGACGGTGGTGGCGGGGTAGATGTTGAGAGATAGAGATGAAGAGAGAGAGGGAAAAGGAAAAGGAAAAGGATTCATGTTTTGACGGCATGAAATGAATGATAGTGAGAATCTTACTTTTCAATGACTTACGTACTTTATTTTTTCACCCACACCTAAGCAATTTTTTTTCCTTTGAAAAAAGGTTTTTTTTTTTTTTATGATGGATGAGAAAAGTTTTTTTTTTTTTTTTTATTTCATCAGAATTCGGAAGGTGATTTGTTTTGTTTGAGCCACGCTTTTTAAAGGAATCTGTAGGCCATGCTTACATCTCAATCATTTATTAGCCGCCCACCCCATATAATAAAAATAATAATTAGGTAGCAGTTCGTGTGTCAAGTTTGTATTGGGTGGCTTATGACTATCAGACTATATGAGCCAAAATTAATCTTACATGTTTATTAAATGGGTCAAAATTTTTCAATCTTAACATGACCGATTTATGAAACGGGTTAATTGTGTCGACTTGTTTATCTAATTTTATCAAAATGAAAAAAAAACATTTATAAAAATACAAACAAATAAATATTTTAAATATAAAATTCAGAACTAATGAATAACTCATCACAAATAATCATTCAAACCTAAAACATATCTCAATATCATAAATAATCAATTACAATATGTCAAAGAAAATAAACTACAACAACTAATAAGTTTATGTAACTAAGATTTGAAAGATATATTGGTAAAATTTCATTTAATTAAACAAGTCAGATGGGTCAAACGGGTTCTATAGGTTGAACACTAACCCAACCCGTTTATCAAACGGGTTTGTAGTGTCAACTCGAATATGACATGAATCCATTTAGCCTCAACCCATAACCTGTTAAGTTCATATCATATCGTGTCAGGTTCACAAGTCGTGTTCAATTTTGTCACCCCTAGACTCATAAGTAAAACTCTCTCAAAATAAATTCTTTAAAATCTTATCATGTAATACTAAACTCATCAGACACATTTTACATGTGCAATAATACTCTTTTTTATGGAAAATGTTAAAACAATAAATGTTGTGACAGTCTTTTATATTTCCCATAAAAGTTGTGTTAAAATTTTTATATTATAATTTATTAATAATTACCCTAATGTGGCGTTTGGTATAGGGTAATGTTAGAATTCCTTGGAATGTTTAAAGATTCTCATATTTGGTTGCAAATCATGCTAAGGGATCAGATGCTAAGGGAATTTGGATTCCCCCTTTAAACCCCTCTCAATAGGAATGTGGATTCCTTTTAAAATAAGTGGATATTCAGATTCTCAAGCTTAAAGGAAATTGTATTTTTTATAAATTGACAAATTTAACCCTTTTTTCCTTATCATTTAAGTAATGAAGATAAAATATAAAACAAATCATCAATATCTTTTTCCTTATCTTTATCTTTTCCCGCCAAAATAATATAAACAAGATAGTTAACTCTATTGATATATTCTTTAATAAAATTCCATTTAGGATTCACGTGTGGGGAAAAAATAAGTTTGAAGGGGACCCTCCAATATTACCAGGTATTCACTTTTGTTGTTGTGTGTGTGTTGCTTAACAAATTATTAATAGTTTATATCTTGTTTTTCATTATTTATTTAGAGGAATATTTTTTTTAAAAGACTTGGTAATTCACATTCAAATCTAAGGATAGAATGGGAAAATTAGATAATTCATTTAAGATTCCTAGAAATAAACCAAACATTATCATCTCACATTCCTAAAAATCTTAAGAGATTTTCAATGAAACCAAAAATAGGAATAGCCACGTTCTTAGGCATCCAAATTGCAAGAAATCACATTCTTAAGAATCTGGATGTCAGGAGTAATGTAGATTCTCTCGTACCTAATGCCACATAAACGCATCTATTAACATGACCCTTTTATTTATTTGTTTTTTTATATAAATGTTATAATTTTTAAAAGCGAGATAAAGATAGTATCCTAAAATTTAGGCCTAATTAAGAAGATAAAAGAAAAATGCTAAAATTTTGGAATGCTAAATTACTCCTTTTTAACCTATAAGGTCACAATTTGCACCTATTCCCACAGTGAGAAAGGGATAGGCCCAAAAAGCCCAATACAATGAAATTTGTAGAGAGTGGGCTTGAAATCTAGGTTTTAGTGATGTTAGATAATAAAAATGATAGGCTCAACCACCACACTACATACAAGGAACTGTTTGTATGAAAGAATTTTATCCTCGGACACAAGTTAAGGATGATTTGTATTAACTCTTTCAAAGATAGATTACAACTAAGGATGGTGATGTATACAGTGTTTTCTCTTCGTTTTTCTCTCCCTCCTTCTTCTAAACGTCTTCCTCTTCCTTTTATATTATCTTTCACCCATGGATCAGGTTACTGATTTAGATACTTGTCCCATTTATCTCCCTTGAAGTCTTTGGAGGCAGCTGTAAGGCTGAACTCTGATGCTCAGATATCACTTCCCCATTAATGCGGCTAGAGAAGCAGTTGCAGAGCATTCAATGCGGGGGTGGTGGTAACAACTTTATCTTAAATACTCCACCGCCCCTCTTCTTATCTTCCACATATACTATGCTTACCCTTACATGTAAGATCTTCTAAAATATTGTCTGTGAACGTTAACCAACCTTTCTCCTACCTCGGCTTTACATAGGCGATGACATATTCTTCCTCGGACCACCTTTTTGGATATCCTTGATCAGATATCACTTCTTTACCTATTAGTATTGCTTCGTGGGTTGACATTCTTATATCCTCGGACCATTCAGTGTCCTCGGATTGGGCCTTTAGCCTAACAAATACTCTTGGGCCAACCCAATACGTGTTCTTGGGCCCATTGACCCTACATAACCTATTTGTGTTTTTTAATTTGAAATTATTTAGCTAAAAGATAAAAGTATTTTAGAGAGTTTAAGAATTTGTGTGAGGGTATTTTCGTACGCAAAATGTTGAAACTCAAACGAAAAAATCATGTTATTAATAATATAGATGATACTAGAAATTTATAAATAAATAAATCAATCAATTAAAGAATTAGTAGAAAATCAAATATATCTAATTTAGTTGGATAATTTCTTCTAAAAAAAATTAGTTGAACACTTGGATATGTTTATGAAAAACAAATCAAATTCAATTCAAACTTGTAGTATCGAACATATCTAATTTAATTATAGCTAGTAGTTAATGCCCGATGCAATAACATAATTTTTTTTTTTTGTTGAGAAAAACTATATAAATTAATTATCTATACTATATATAACAAGATTATCTTCTTTAAACTGGACTTTTAAGTGATTCAAAAATATCTTTAAACCCTACGTTAAGCAATAACAAAACTTAAGGACAGCCTAGTAAAAATATATCTCCAACTCCACTTAAAACTCCTACAAAATAGAACACTTTCCTACTAATCCATATTTTCAAAACAAACTTATCCAAAATTTTGATTAAAAAAATCTCAATTCACTTTTAAAAACAATATGAAGACTCTAAACAAATTAATCTCTCTAAATGAGAGCTTTAAGGCATCTTTTGCTTTTTCTTTTTTGATTGTGTCATAATCTAAAAATTTAAATAAATGGAAAATTATGACACTAGACTCAAAAAAAAAAAAGCCTCATTGCACGTGCAAGACACGTGCGATGAGACTAGTATCAACATAAATAAATTAAATTAATTGGCCTAAGGATGGTTCTTCTTAAAAAAAAAAAAAAGCTAATAGATTGTTGATAAGTTGTATTGTATTAGAATATCAAATCATCAAAATTATGAGGATGATTTTACTTAAAGTGAACTATCCTAATTAATGAGAATGTTGTTATTTATTGATGAGAGAAAATAGTCACTCATGGCAACCATTCAAATTATAGATGCTAAATATAAAAATAAAATAAAAAATGCTACAAACTTCGTTGTGTATACCCTTTGTGGGGGCCTTTTTGAGCTATTAAGCCTCAACCCCTTCTACTCTACTAGGGCCTGTTAGTCTAATGTAAGAGAGTTGGGACTGCACTTCAGGCCAGCTTGTGCACAAGTCAGGCTTTCCCAATGTAGACGCGTTTTGACATGAGTGTTGTGGGCTGAATGTTCGGTGTGGTCATAGCTAGGAATAATTGTTAAAAGTGTTACAACAGGAATATACTACAGCAGGATAACTTATGACAATAAAACATATTAAATAAAACTAACACCGTGAAGGAAATTAACAGAGTTATGACAGAATAATACAGCAAGTAGAAAATAACACTACAACAAAAAAAACGTAAATAACTTAGTGACTTCTAGCCAAACTGTGGGAATATTATCCAGTAAACACAACCAACAGAACAACTTGTCTATTGAATTATGGGCTAAGCTTTATTTCAGCAGAAGTGAACACAAGAAGGGAACCAATCTCCAACACAGGTAGCCTTAACAAAAGGCTCATGCAAGATTAGTTACTTGCTCTGGAAAACGGGCCTAAGTGGTTTGAGCTTCGATTTGTAATCTTTAGAGAACGAGTCTGTCAAGAGGGAGAGAAAATGTGGTCTATTGATGCATGCCTTTCTTCCTACTGGTTTATTTTCCCTCTCTAGTTTTCTTTTAATCTTTCTTTCTTATCTTTTGCCTCTTCGTGTTTTCTTTTTCCTCTATTCTTTCTTTTCTACCTCTTGCGTTCTTGCCTCCTACTTTACTGTTCATGGCTACCCCTTTTATACCATCTGCCATCATGGAATTTACCTCTTTTGTCTCTCAACTGTTTTTGGCTTTTTGTGGGCATCTCTCCAGGACTGCCCATTAATCTACCGGCTGTCTAGCCATTACCTTTGCCAAGAGTGTGTTAGTTGCACCACTCTCCATTTCCAAAAAAAAATTACTTGTCTTGTTTCTCACTTTTCTCTATTTTTGTTTTACCTCAATGGATAAGAGTTAAGCTCCCTCATCACTTACCTCTATGGCATGTATCGAGTAGTCTCAGCCCTTACTTACCTCTTTTGGGTGAAATGTCGTCCTAGTAGAACATTCCCCCAAAGAATATTAGGTGGGAAACCTAGAATAGACACTTGTTTTCTCCCCACCGCCAAACCACACTCTCTAAATACCTTGGCCTGTGGCCCATTTCCCATGTATTGGTTGGGTACAAGTAAGTGGTGCCCTGGTCCATTATGCACGCTCCACTCCGTCTTTGTTTATTCCTTTCTGGCCTTCACACCATTTTTGCTGCTCTTGCATTGTCTAGTTCTATTGTACATTTTAGTTTGTGTTTATCCTTTATGGCGTGAAGGATGCATGGGTTTTTGGGCTCATGTTTTCTTCCTTTTATCCCTTCCTAGGCTGGGTATTGTCCAAGCGAAGGCCTTTGTCTTGCCTCTTTTCTTCATGGTCGTGGGCCTTTTGGCCATTAATTCTGTCATATTGCTTCATTATGTTTACTACAGTTTTGTTTTTCCTATACTTCTTAATATCTTGTGGGCTTGCTGGCTAATGTTCCTGCTGTATCAACTCATTGATCCATTAATTCTTTGCTTAGGGCTTCTTTGACCCATTTATCACATTTTTACCTCTCATCAATTTTATGGGCTTGTTGGCCATCATTCTTGCCATGTTAGCCCATTTAGTTTACCACTTAATTCCTTGGGCTTCTTTGGCCCACTTGCTCATTCTTTACCTCTTTTTACTCTCATGGGTTTGTTGCTTAATTCCTTGGGCTTCTTTGGCCTTTTTACTATATTTTTACATCTTATTACTTTATGGGTTATTGGCCATTATTCCTGTTGTTGGGTTAAAATGAATTGACCTCCTGCAAATTAATTAATTACCCAAGTGAATTAATTAGATCAAATTACATGTAATGGCGTGGTAGTACAAACAAATCACCAACTAAATTAAATGCAGTGAAAAATAAATTTGATACAGGTGATTTGTTTACGAATGGGGAAACCACCGAGGCAAAATCTCATTAGGTGATTTTAAGGTTACCACTCCCAAGAATCCACTATTATTAATCACAAGCGGTTATAAATATAAGGAATCTTACCAAACCCTTTGGCCTATCCCGAAATACCAATCTACAGTTGAACCCTTACCCCAATACCCAATTGGACTTGTATTGTAGCGACAATTTTTTCCGTTCAATGCACGAATCCTAATACGTGTCTAACCAATGATGCACGGATCCTAATATGTGACTAACTCTAGCAACTTGAAGAGATTGTTGGCTGCAAAATTCTTCAGTTCATCAATAATAAAGATCAGGAAGCTCCTTGGTTATAAAATCCTTGGCGTAAAGACGCAGTAGCTCCTCGTTATGTACTAGGGCACTTTCTGCATGCGCGACGACCTTTAAAATAAACCTTATATATGTCTAGGGCTGTGAGAAAAGAAACCATATACAAATATTTCAGCATGAGCCAAAAATCAGATTTGAAAATTCTAATTTCGTAAGTTTCGACAGGACCAACTTGTGTCGAGCTTCAACATTAAATCTCGATAGAAGTCTTTCTATCGAGATTACTGTCGAGCTTTAATAAATAGCTCTTCTTCACTTGTTTCCTTATCAGATCTTCATGGCTTTAACACTTGACTTGAACAACATGTTTCTTGAAGTCTTAAACCCATACTAGATCTACCCAATTACAAGTAAAATGTATTTTGTCAAAGAATTAGCCAATTACATAAAATATGTCCTTAACACCTGCCATGTTAGCCCATTGAGTTTATCACTTTATTCTTTGGGCTTCCCTAGCCCATTTACTTCTTATTTACCTTTTATTATTCTCATGAGCTTACTACTTCATTCCTTAGGCATCCTCAGCCCATTTATTTCTTTTTTACGTCTTGTTATTTTCATGGGTCTGCTGGTTATCAATCTTGCCGCTTCAGCCCACTGGGCTTGTTTCCTTATTTCTTTACCATTTTGTCCTTCATTTTCTTCTCATCTTCTTTACTGTTGGGCTTCTTTTACTATTGGGCCCTTTGTCAAAAATAGGCATCAACACCCTTTTATTTATAGAAGTGCGAGCTAAAAACATTAGTCTTTCATTAGAAATCAGTTATGAAGACTATTTTAACTCATATTTATCCCTTAGAATTTTTTGTTTGAGAAAGATTTATCCCTTAAAGTGATAATAAAAGTACATAACAAAAAAATTGGAACAAAAGTTGAAAATTAAAGCTCGAAAAGTGGGGCAAATTGTTTCCCAATCGATACTTTATTTTCTAGTACAAGTGCCAACTCTAGGGCCACATTTTATTTTATTCCGATTTTGCTCTTTATTTATTTATTTATAAGTTTTGGGATAATTACGAGTTTTAACCTTATTTTCAATCAATTTATGATCAAATTATGCTAAAGGATAATTAAGACTTTTAGATTTTAATTAATCATCTATTGTTAAGCAATAATTAACCAGTTATCTAAAACAACAACTATCCATTAGAATTATCTTGTACAGTTTGGTGAATTGTTGTTTTTAAATATATACCAATAAAATTTTGACATGTAATTACATTTTCTTTAAGAATCAATCATAATTAATCACTCATGTATTTAAACCTAAATTTCAAGAATACATTATGTCCTTTAAAACTTGATCTGGCTTGATCTCGCAATTTGTGGTTTATTCTTTGCACTAGAGGTATTGTTTTGATTGTTAGTAAGGAACTAAAATACATTTTTACACATGTTGTGAAATTACCTTTTATTGTTAATTTTAGATTAAAAAATATTTGTAAAATGAGATGACTACAAAATGAACACCAATGTGGAGCTTGCATAATTAAATGAATACTAATGTTAAGAAAAAGACACTAAATTTTGCGTGGGGCTAAAAAGGTATGGCTCACCGCGGTTCCTCTACACCCTAGCAGGGCTCCGGATCTAGCGGGTAGAGTGCTACTATGGTCATGCTTAGAGAGGATTGCCACGTTGGTCGTCTCCCTATCCATTTTTCGTTCATCAAAAAAAAAAAAAGGACACTAAATTTTGCAACCAAAAGTTAACCTACATAAATGTGAAGAGGATGATCACGGAAGAGGGAAGGTAGAGCCTCTTAGCCTTCCTAGAGGAAGTTGCAATAAAAATGAGCATTTTTATTGGCTATCTACTAAAAATTCCAAGAGTAGTTCTGATTTTACGGTTGAACAAGTGAGATACATCAAGGGTGTGCAATGGTCTTTTTTTTTTTTTTTTCTACTATGTACATTCTTCACTTTACTTTTCATTTCTATACTTTCTAGTTTCTAGTTTCTACATGTGCCCTTAAAAGCCAGGCTAGAAAAGAAAGAAAGGTGTTGAATTGGTCGACTAAAGTTTCCATTAACTGCCTCGCATTTTTCCTAAACCGTGATAATTAGTAATTACAAAGTTTTTTTTTTAGAAAAAAAAATAAGGGCTTCTCTTAAAAAGAGTACTAATAAATAGTAATATGGTAAGGATTTATAAATATATTCAAATGAACATATCATGATCTATGCCAAATACAACTCCTTTGTATGCGAGAAGTTATATAATCCTTATGGTGGACCACATTATTTGTCCACCATTCCACAAAAAGACTCCTACTTATTTTAATTTTTTTTTCTTAACCAGCAATTTTAAATAGACGAGAGTCTTTTATGTGGCGTTTGGTACAAGGTAATGTTTTAGGATTCCTAGGAATGTTTAAAGATTCCCATGTTTGGTTGCAAATTACGCTAGGGAATCAGATGCCAGGGGAATCTAGATTCCCCCCTTAAACCCCTCTCAATAGGAATGTGGATTCCCTTTAAAATATGTGAGAATCTAGATTCCCAAGTTTAAAAGAAATTTTATTTTTTATAAATTGACAATTTTAACCATTTTTCCTTATCATTTAAGCAATTAAGATAAAATATAAAACAAATTATCAATATCTTCTCTCTTGTCTTTATCTTTTTCCGCCAAAACAACATAAATAGAATAAACAACTCTGTTAATATATTTTTTTAACAAAGTTCTATTTAGATTTTACATGTGAAAAAAAAAGTTTGAAGGAGACTGTTAATAGTTTATATTTTGTTTTTCATTATTTATTTAGAGGAAGATATTTTTTTTTAAAGGACTAATTAATAGTTTATATTGTATTTTTTTCATTATTTATTTAGAGAAAGAAATTTTTTTTTTTTAAAGAACTTGGTAGTTCACATTCAAATCTAAGAATAGAATGGAAAAAATAAATAATTCATTTAAGATTCCTTAGAATACGCTAAACATTATCATCTCACGTTCTTAATAATCTCCCAATGAAACCAAATATAAGAATAGCTACATTCCCAGGAATGTGATTCCTAAGAATCACATTCTTAGGAATCTGGATGCTAGGAGTAATGTAAATTCTCCCATACCAAACGCTACATAGAATGATAGACCACTTCACTTGTCCACCATGAAAACCTTATAATTTCTCTATGGAGCTTTTTCCAACAAAGAAGTGGAACAGAGAGCCTCTAGGCATTTAAAAATTTTAAACCAGAGAATAAAGTGGAAACAGAGAGCTACGTGATAGCTCCATTATCTTCTATGCATCGGTTAATGACAGAGTAAACGAATCTCAATTAAAGGTTCTATTTGGTCATTGCTAAGAAAATTATAGTGTGATCATGTAGTGATTCCAGTTAGGGTCACCTGAAAGAGTTCATAGAAAGAGATATGGCAGAAACTAAAAGAAGATGGGCATAATACACTGGAATATCAATGTGTCCTTCGTATTTGAATGTGAGTAAAACATTGAGATCGGTGAAGATCACCATTTTATTAAAACAGAATTCTGATCAGAACCTAAAGCTATACCTAGATTGTGATCTCGACAAGTTCGAGCAATCTCTTACATTCGCTTTGGCAGTTAAACCTACATTAGTGATCAGACGCAGGGTACCTATGGGGCCGATACATTCTCAGTCCAGGCACAACCCAATGCAGCCCACCGACAAACACAAAACTAACAACCTTTCTTGCTTAAAAAGGCATTTACAGCTTTAATTTGCCAATGAGTGATTCCAGAATTTCTGATTGAACAACCAAAAAACACCCTGTGCAGAGAGATCTCTATGGTAGCCCAATTCTCTGGTATAGAAAAATGAGATGTACAGAGATGCCTGCTCAATGTCAAGGTTTATCCTCAACTGCGTGAAGTTTTTCCTCGTAAATAGAATTAAGTACTAGTTTAGGTTGCCCGGCATACTGAGGGAGGATAGCCTTTTCCACTGCTCTGGGAGGAGAGCTTGGAAGATCCCATTGACATTCCTGAGAAATGCATGTGGGTATTAGTTTGGCTGAATCAAGGGATGCATGGAACTGTTCATGCCCTGCTGGCTTCACAAACCTCAGCTCATCATCCTGTCTTTCATGGCTGCTGGTAAACTGCATCTTCCTCCTCTGCACCTCATCCTTAACTCTCTGGAAGGACAATGAAATAACAATTTTGTGTCATGACATGTTTATGGAGGAAATCACACTCATTTTCTCAAGCCACCAGGAAAAAGTTAATGAAAGTATTGCTGTTATGACAAACACAAGAACCTATGAGAAAAAATTTGGGTAACTAAAACTAAATAATCAGTTCCTTTACTTGGAGACTTCTCGAAACTTCATCACTGTTTTAATATATTTATTTGTATATTTCATTTAGGTAAAGAGTTACTTTCACAGTTTACTATTATGCAATAAATCAAATTCCAATGTGTAAAATTACCAAAGATATTGGGAACTTGCAGGATCCAATCGAAACCAAATCATTTTATTTCTGTCATTGATTCTTTAAAAAAAGTTTTCTGAGGTGCTTAAAAATGTAACTACCGCAAAAATCTGATAGAAATAATGTGATCAGAACATTGCTACCTGATCAATTCAGTTCTATGAAAGGTGCAAACTCAAAACATGCAACTGCATGACAAAAATATATAGTGAAATGAATATCTACTCAATAGTGAAAAATTTTATGCCCAATGAGACATAAGTTTATCATATCTACCCTCTATAAAAGTTCAAAGTCAGATATGGTAAGTTTGTTCCAACAGTCAATCTATGTTAACAAGCAATTATTGTTATTTCCCTACTAAAGCACCAATCTCAGTCATAGTAATCAACCAAAATAGAAAAGAAACAAAAGAAAAGTGCATCCATTCTATCATGTTACCACATCACAAACATCTGAAACCAACTCCCATCTATCAACGTTTGTCATGGTCTAGCTCTTGCAAAAGGAAAATAAATTTTTTAATTCTCTCTCAACAACCAAAACCAACATTTAGCTTCTTCTAGTCACTCCCAAGCCACCATTTCTCAATAAAGTGGCCCACTTCACTTCAAAGACCCCTCTCATGTCCAGAACCTAATAGACTAAAAATTGAGTCACAATACAGGTGGTTACAGAGAATTCAATTGCATTCCTAAGTTTAAGTTCCATGCATTTCCATTTTCCACAGGCCCAAAAGGTTTAACAAGCAACAACTACCAAATACACCCTTTTAACTTATTATGTTCTCAAATTCTGTAACTTCCTATTCTCTCTTTTATCAAAAACCTCCAATACACAAATACACCCAAAAAGTGAACAGACTTGTAGCTCAACTCGAATTAAAAAAAAATACACCCAGTAACAAAAAGAAGGATTATTGAGAAACAAACCTGCAACAATCTGGAATCAAACTTGGGCAATCCAATTTGAGCAACAGTGAGAGACCCAAACAAGTTGCCAACCAAAGCAGCATCAGGCACAGGCAAGCCTTGAACCAAGCCAGCCACAAACCCTCCTAAGAAACTATCCCCAGCACCTGTGGGATCAACCTGATTAGCTTCAAAAGGCTTGATTTCCAATTCCCCATCTTTCCAATACACGTTGCACCCTTCTTTCCCATGCGTCACCACCACACAACACATTTTCCTCACCTCCTCCACATCCATATACACAGCCTCTTCTTCCGAAGCCTTCAAGAACCCAAGTCTCGGCAACAAGTGGAAAAACCCACTCTCCTTCAACCCCACGAGCTTCACAGTCCCATCTTCATCGAATTCTCGGATCAAAGCCTGGATATCCACCAAAACTAAATCACAAATGTCCACCATTCGCTCCAGCGTTTCGGGTTTTATCTCGCCGCCGACACCGACCGCCATTCCGAAACCGAATTTGGATTCCGTATCAAGATCCGATGCCCGGATCGGGTCGCAGACGGTGACCCGTTTTAGTACCCGGTCACCGTTCCCGTTCCCGTTCCCGTTCCCGTTCCCGTCGATGTCGGAATCGAAATGCGCGTGGAAGAGAGTCGTTCTCGACGTGGGTATCACGATTGGGCTACGACATGTCGTATAGGCGAAGTCTGGTCCAACTTTAGAGACCAAATTATACGGAATCGAAATCCCATCGAGCACGGCAGAGATGAAGGCGACGGCGCCACCGAGAGTCTCGCCCACAACGACGCCGTCTCGGATAAGAACGTCGTGGCAGTAATTTCCCACGACTAGCCCACCAAGGCGTTGCGGTGAAGTCTTTTGGTCTCTCACCATTTATAAAATTCGGGAGCTAGAAATTGAGCTAAGTTTGTTTGTGCGATTTGTGAAAAGTGAGTTCTAGGATCATGGGTTTTAGAGAGCGACCATGAAAATACAGAAAAAGACTGTGGAGAGAGAAAATGTAACGGAGTGTTTGGGGGAATGAGTTATGTGTCGCGTATACACGGAAGAGAGGACGCGCGCCATGGAGGGGTTTTGTTTGGGTGGCATTTTATATGGTCAGCGACGGCGACATTTTTTTTTTTTTTTCAAAGAATCAGTCTTTTTATTGTTATGTAGTGAGGAAGAAGAATCAAAATTTTATTTTTTTGCGTTGGCTTGCGAACCTTGGAACTGATCGTCAAGTGTCAATTGATGGGAAATGCTAACAAATAAATGAATGGATTCTTTGTCGGAGCTCGGGCATCTACATGGAGGAAAATGATTCGAGTCTCGGTAATAGTACGCATTTATGATATTTTAAAAATACTCAATAATTAACTCTACATGGAACCACAAATTTTATTTTTGACTATCTAAGAATTAACTTTTTTTTTTTTTTTTTATCTCTTTATTTTACAAAATATTTAACGCTAATAGTTTTATTATATTATTCATCATATTAAAACAACATAAATAACACACAATAAAATAATATATCCACTACAATAAAAACAGCCATAAGCACAACCACCACCTTAGCCATGGAAACTACTGCACCACCACCACCCATAATTACAACACCTAACCATTGAATCTCTCTTCCTATCAACATAATATTTATATAGTCAGAAGAATCAAAGGCCTCTGATTTCTTAAACCTTAAAAAGATATATATACTTAAGACGGAAATGACTCAGTGAGTCAATTCACTAAACCAACTCGGACACCCAACTAAAATCACGACCAGACACAGTCGAGTCAACTCATTGGAGTGAGTTCTCCTTACTGAGTTTAAAATACATCTGGGCTTGTAAGCCCCTCCCAAACTCCACCCTTTCCATCGTTGGCATGTTACAAAACCTGAGTCGGACAATTGACACACGGGGCGACTTGAACCCAGATGGTGATAGTGACCCCACTTGATTCCCCAAACCGCCACAACCACCCAATTTCATCTTCCGCATAGAAGCAACAAGTTCACTCACCAAGTTACTTGATCTATACCCACCGAGTCGACCCTCAGTTGGTGACAAAAGTGGCAAATCAAATTGGAGAGAAACCGATGGAGAGAGATGGGTCGGCGATGGAGGCAGAGATGTGTCGGCTTGGGTCTTGGGGCGGCAGTGAGTGGAGGAAGAAAGACGGGTCGGCAATTGGGCAAGGGAGATGGAAGTATAGGGCTTGGGTTGGTGAGAGTAGAGGAAGAGAGAATAAAATCTAAAGGGGAGAGGGTGAGATTGAAGTGAAGACTAAAGAGTGGAGTGCAATGGGAAACTGAAAAAAGAAATCAAGAGCAAAAAAATTTTCATTTAGCTCCAATAACACAACTCCATTTTTGTTATTTGGTTGTTGCAATTTGGCAATTTGGTACCACCAATGCTAATGCTCTCACCAGTTCCTAAAAAAAAAAAGGATTCTAAAAATAAATATAAAAAATTTTATATGCATGAATGTAGTATGTGTATGGCTATCCATGGGTCAAATAAAATCGAATTTGGACTCAACCCACACCTGATTCGAGTTGATCAGACGAAGCATATCTTAACCCATCATCGATTAAAGGGGTTGATTGGATAAGGCCTTCAATGGGTAAGGATTGGTTTGGTCAAAGTTGTAGATTTTAAAAACAAAGAAAATTTTGGGAGAGATAACTGTGGAAAATCGGTGAGATTTTGCTAGAACCAATGGAAATCTCATTAGATCCGGTGAGATCTTGTTGGATCTAGAAAATTTCACTAGAAAATCCTTATACTAGTCAATTGGTTCAGGTTTTTCAAGTTTTGCAGGAGACCCATAAGCATCAGTTTCTAGAGGAAGAGACTCACCGCTGACCACTAGAGTAGTCAGGATGGGCGGCAGTCGACTGAAATCTGGTAGTATTTCTTGGGTGGGTTGGAGTCGTTGAACAACCCCAAGTATGTGTATGGAATATAATTAAAAAAATATATTGAAAGAAAAGGACAAATATGACTGGGTATATATATATAGGAATGATTAAAATTAAAAAGGTTTTATTACTTAAAAATCAGTAAATGTAACATATAAAATATAAGAAGGGAAATTATTAGTTATCACTCAAAATGATTTTTTTTTTGAATTTTAATACAAAATGAAAATAAATTATATGTAGGGAATACAAGTATTGAATAGACAAAGTGTTGAAGAATGTAGGTTAGAATCTGGTTGTTTAACATCCGTATATCATTCTATATTTTTTTTCCTCTTCTTAGTCAACCATTCTACAATGTTTAATCACTTCATTTTGATTAACTCCTCTTGATAAATGATAGGTGTGAAAAAAGGGAAAAATAAAAGAGAAGTATGGATTTAAATGCATAAGGAGGAAGACACCTATTCTCTCTTTAAAAAAAATGCAAAGATTGTTCAGGCTCTTGGTCTCTTGGAATAAGATCTTGAGTTCTTAGATTAACTTCATTATATAGTTCTTGAAATCATATCAATTCATTTTAAATTAAGTGAATTAAACTTTTACTACATCATCAACTTTTAGAAAAATGCTAACAATCACCATTTTGGTATTTATTTAACTAATTAATGATGTGGTGAAATCCAATCTATTGATTTCAAAATGAATGGATAAAATTTTAAGAATTTTATGATGGAATTGACCTAAGAACTCGAGAAGATCCTGATTCATTTCTCTCTCTCCATTTTTTCTTTCTCTCTTCACTCTCCTGAGTATTTGATGTCCTAGTAAAAAGATGAATATCTTAAATAAATTATTTGTTGTGGATACCCGAGGACCAAGGAAGGATAACACAACTGTAGCATTCAGTCGTTCCTCATATAGAAGCATTTATAACCCGAGAAATGAGGTTGCCCGAGGAGAAGATGGGAAGAGACAGAATGTCTTCTGGAAGTATAAGAGGTGAGAGAGGTGCCTTAGGGGGGAAACAAGATATTTTTGGGAAGTCCCCTATAAAGTTTCACTTACCACCTCCGCATTAAATGACCTGCAACAGCTTTATCAGCTGCATTGATGAGGAAGTGACCTGAATAGTAGATCCACAGCTAAGCCGCTCCTTCTACCACCTTCACCAGAAGTCTAATGGGACAAGTGTCCTAATGAGAGTTTAGAGGATTGTAGGTGGAGGGCTAGGGTGCAAGGAGCTTAAGAGTATATAAAGGAAAATAACTACCAAGGAAGAGGGATCCGAAAAAATCATGGGAAAAAAAATTAGAGCTAGAACAATGACTGAGAGAAAGAGAGAGAACGGTGTATACATTTGTACAAGAGTATTGTCCTCGAGCAAGCTTGTAAAGAACTATCAATATGCTTAGTCTTTGACTTTCGCTTATTCCTTCTTTTTTTGTATCCTTTGGTGAAGCCCAACTTGTTTCATCCTATTCTCTTTACAAATATCTATTAGTTTGGGCCTAGTCAGGTAATACCAATTTCACTATTCTAAGTGGGCTTGGGTCGCCAGATATTGTTTTCTTACAATTGGCACCGTTTGTGGGAAATAAGGTCTTGTTTTAGGGTTTTTTCTAATTAGCCATGGCCAACCTGGAACAGAATAGAGAAGAATCTATTGGTTCACAGAGGGAAAATCAATTTGTTAACCTGGAGCAAAGGAGGGACAGACATCATACACCAAGTGTTATGGTAGAGTCATACCATACCGAGCATATTGAAAGTAGTTATTCAAGGACAGGGAGCCATGTTTTGCATGAACAGGAAATGCGAAAACTGAAACTTGAGATAGATCACTTAGGCAAGAAACTACAGCGAAAGGAACGTGATAGAAAGAGTCCATCATCCTCACCAAGTGACGGACCAGAGGAGAGTAAGGATCGTTCATATCGCCATAGGTCTACAATCCCACCCAGTAAGTCCTTTTCAGCATCTTCACACCAGGATAAACTAGAAAAAGGCTAGTTCAAGCATGGGCAAGGGTCATCTCATCATGGCATGGGAAATGACACTTGCCCAAATCTCAAAGTCGCCCTTTGTTAGGAGAATTAACAAGGCCAGGCTTCCCTACTGGTTTTCACAACCAACGTTCAGTCTCTACAATGGAAGCACTAATCCCGTAGAGCATGTAAGTCACTTCAGCCAAAAGATGGCAGTTCACATTGGCAATGAAGCCCTTATGTGCGAGGTATTCCCCTCTAGCCTTGGGCTTATGGCTATGCGATGGTTTGATGCTTTGCAAGAAGGATCAATATGGTCCTTTAGGGAATTGACAAGGGTATTTGGTGCTAGATTTGTGATGTGCAGTAGGGTCCCCAAGCCTTTAGGCTCTTTGCTGTCTATGGTGATGAGGGAAAGGGAGACTCTCAACACCTATTTAGACAGGTATTGGGAAATGTACAATGAAATAGATGGGGATTTCGAGGATGTGGCAGTGAGAATTTTTAAGGTATGGCTTTTGACGGAGCATGAATTGAGAAAGTCACTAACAATGAAGCCTAGCCATAGTATGCGTCAGCTTATGGATCGTATTGATAAGTATAAACGAGTAGAGGAAAATCAGACCCAGGGAAAGGGCAATGCGAAGGCTCTTCTTGAAAAGAGGGATTCTCGGGGAGGAGGATATTATAATAACCAACCTAGAAGAGATGTCCCCAACCAGACATCGTCTGCGGGTGCTCAGGTGATTAATTCGTTATTTAAGGAGCCTATCTATCAGATATTGGAAAAGATAAAAAAATGAGCCGTATTTCAAATGGCCCAATAAAATGGGTGGGGACCCATCCAAAAGAAACTAGAGCCTTTATTGCCATTGTCATAAGGAAAAAGGACACACCACTGAAGATTGTAGAACTCTACGCGATCACCTGGGTCAACTGGTGAAGGCAGGAAAGTTGAGACAATTCTTGCACCAACCCACTGGATAGTTTGAGCAGCCGGAAACTGGGTATTAGAGGGACGAAGCTCCTCGGCCAGCCTTAGGCACCATTAACGACATTTTTGTCAAACCTAGGGATGACGCTTAAACCCGTTCTGGGGTTATGTTTGTGGTTTCGGGTCCCAACTTGGAGGACAGGAGTCAGGCTCGCAAAAAGGCTAAAATGGTGGCTGTGCCCACTTTAGGTTTTTCAGAAGAGGATAAAGAGGGGACACTCCAGCCGCATGATAATGCCTTGGTGGTAACTGTTCGGATCGGGGGATATGATGTAAAAAGGGTCCTGGTAGACCAAGGAAGTGGGGTAGAAAGTATGTACTCGGATCTGTATAAGGGGTTGAAACTCATGCCCGAGGACTTGGAGAAGTATGATTCACCGCTGGTGGGATTTGATGGGAGATTGGTAATTCGTCACAGAATGATAAGGTTACCTATGCAGGTTGGGGATGAGGAGGTGCAAGTTAATTTTATCGTGGTTAAAGCCTACTCTCTTTACATGGCTATCATTGCCAGACCATGGTTGCATGTTATAGGGGCAGTGTCCTCAACCTTGCATCTCAAGGTCAAATATCCCACCCAGGGAAGAGTAGGAGAATTAGTGGGAAGTCAGGCCATGGCTAGGCAATGTCTAGTGGCGGTCATCACCCGACCTCCCGTGGATCAAGCTGTGGTGGAAGAGGAACGAATCCCATAGCAATTAAAGGGTCCTGAAGTTAGATTAGAGACCGAGTCGTAGGAAATATTGTCTGAAGAGTTGGAAATGATTTTGATTGGTCAAGATGAGGAGAAATATTTTCAAGTGGGCTCACAGTTGCCACCCTTGGAGAAAGCAACGTTGGTGAAGTTTTTGGAAGATAATATTGACGTTTTTGCTTGGAGTACTTATGACGTTCCCGAGATTGATCCCGAGTTTATTTGTCACCAATTGAATGTAAGTTCAAGTGCGTTACCACAAAAACAACCACCACGACATTTGTCTAAAGAGCATGCAGAGGCAGTAAGGGTGGAGGTAAACAAGCTCAAACAAGTTGGAGCAATTAAGGAAATCTGCTACCCTGAGTGGCTGGCCAATACTATGGTAGTAAAGAAGAAGAACGGAAAATGGCGGGTGTGTGTGGACTTCACAGATCTGAATAAAGTTTGTCCAAAGGATCCTTTTCCTATTCTTAGGATTGATCAGCTGGTGGATACAACAGTTGGACATCCTCGGATGAGCTTCTTGGATGCTTTCTAAGGGTACCATCAGATCCATTTAGCACTACGTGACCGGGAGAAGACAACTTTCCGAACTCCCACTGGTAATTATCACTACTAGGTAATACCCTTTGGCCTTAAGAATGCAGGATTCACATATCAAAGAATGGTGACACACATGTTTGAGTCACAGATTGGGAGAAATGTGGAGGCATATATTGATGACATGGTGGTGAAAAGCAAGCAGGTTAAGGAACATTAGGCAGACCTAGGGGAGGTGTTTCCAATGTTACGAGAACATAGATTGCGCTTAAATGCATCAAAGTGTTCTTTCGGGGTTGGCTTGGGAAAGTTCCTAGGCTATATGATCATGCATTGAGGAATTGAAGTCAATCTTGATCAGATTAAGGCCATTAGTAATTTGCACCCTCCTTGAAGCCTTAAGGAGGTACAGAAATTGACAAGAATGACAATAGCCCTGAATAGGTTTATTTCTCGGTCAGCAGACAGGTGTTGTCCATTTTTCCAGCTTCTTTATAAGTGGAAGGACTTTCAATGGACCGAGGAGTGTGTGTTGGCCTTTGAGGAGCTTAAACGGTATTTGTCACACCCTCTATCCTCTCTAGGCCTGAGAAGGAAGAGGTGTTATATGCATAACTAGCAGTTACGGATTATGTAGTTAGTCTAGTTCTGGTTAGGAATGGGAATGGAGTACAAAGGCCCGTCTACTATGTTAGTAAATCTCTACAAGAAGTTGAGACACACTATCTACCCTTGGAAAGGCGGTGTTAGCCATTGTACATGCCATGAGGAGGCTCCCACACTATTTTCAAGCACATATTGTGATGGTACTCACCCAACTCCCCTTGCAAGCACTCTTACGAAAATCAAATTACACGGGCATGATAGCTAAATGGGGAACCATGCTGGGAGTCTATGAGATTAGGTATATGCCTCGTACTGCCATAAAAGGACAAGTCTTGGCAAATTTTGTGGCAAAATTTATAGAGAATATGGCCGAGGATGGGAATGGGAAAGTAGAGGTTATAATGATCTCAACCTTTGATAACACCTGAGAAGCTAGTGATAGAGACGTCACTACGTTTGGGTTTTCTGGCTACAAATAATAAAGCCAAGTATGAAGCTCTGCTAGCTAGAATGGCAATAGTTAACAAGTTAGGGGGAGAAGTTATAGAGGTATATTCAAATTCATGACTGGTTGTAGGACAAGTCAATGGTGAGTTTAAAGCCAAAGATGAACGTATGCAGGGATACCTCGTTAAAGTTAGATAAGTTTAAACCCGTTTCAAGAGCTTCACTTTAAAGCAAATCCCGAGGGGATAGAACTCCCATGTAGACTCCTTGGCCATGCTGGCAACCTCTTTAAGAGCAAATCTACCTCGAGTTGTCCTTGTCGAAGACATGGCCAGTCCTAGCCTTGTAGAGAAGCCATTAGTTGGGGTGCGTAGTGTCCAAGTTGGGCCTAGTTGGATGGATCCCTTGGTTACTTTCTTGAAGCAAGGACAGCTACCTGAGGACAGGGTTAAAGCAAAAAAGATACGTAGGAAAGCCCCACGTTATTGGTTATCCGAGGAGTAGAAATTGTATAAACGTTCCCATTTGGGACCGTATCTACTGTGCGTGCATCCCGAGGCAGTGGAGCCCTTGTTAAAGGAACTACATGAGGAAATTTGTGAGAGTCATACTGGTGGAAGGTCTTTGGCCCACAAAGCCCTCACTCGAGGATACTGGTGGCCGAGCATGCAGAAAACTTCCCAAGACTATGTAAAGAAATGTGATCAGTGCCAGAGGTACGCTCCAAACATTCACCAACTAGGATGGGCCTTAGACCCACTTTTCAGTCATTGGCCGTTTGCTGAATAGGGTTTGGACATTGTGGGGCCATTCCCTCGAGCCAAAGGAAACCGAAGATGGCTTTTCATCGGGACAGATTATTTTACTAAGTGGGTGGAAGCTGAACCTCTTTTTAACATCAGGGACATGGATGCTAAGAGATTTATTTGGAGAAACATTATCACCAGGTTGGGGTCCACACACATTGATCTCAGACAACAAGCTTCAATTTGACAGTAAGGCCTTTCGAAGGTATTGCGGAGAGTTTTGAATCAAGAATAGGTATTGTACTCCTGCCTATCCACAAGGGAATGGCAAGCCGAGGCTACAAATAAGGCCATAGTGTCTGGGCTGAAAAAAAGGTTAGACAATGCCAAAGGAAGGTGGGTAGAAGAATTGCCCCACGTGTTATAGACTTATCATACTACACCCCGACGATCAACCGGAGAAACTCCTTTCTCAATGACTTATGGAGCTAAGGCAGTAATCCCTATTGAATCAGGGTTCCCAACCTTAAGAACTGATCAGTTCAGTGTTGAGGAGAATAATCGTTTGCTGTTAACCAACTTGGAGTTGGTTGAGGAAAGAAGTGAAGTAGCTATGGTGAAGATGGCACATTAACAGCAAATACTTAAGCAAGGGTATGATAAGAGAGTAAAATTGAAGCCACTGGCCCCAGGAGACTTAGTTCAAATAAAAGTTGTGGGAATGATGAGGAACCCCTCCTGGGGGAAGCTAGGCCCCAATTAGGAAGGCCCCGTACCGAATAACATCAGTGGCAGGGATTGCAAATTATTACTTAGAGGATTTGGATGAGAATGTTATTCCACGTCCTTGGAATGTAAATAATTTGTGTCGTTATTATTATTAACAATATGAAGTTCTTTTCATTCATTATTGGTTTGTTTCTGTATTATTGTAGTTGTGGCTTAATTCATATTAATCTCTATATGAAAGTTTCTAAGTGCTAAACAGAACCTCAGTCTTGTTCGACTCATTGGGTCACAAACCTTGGGTAAATTAACCTCCATGTGAAAGTTTTTAAGTGTTATACAGAACCTCGGTCTTGTTCGACTCTTCGGGTCATAAACCTTGGGTAAATTAACATTTATGTGAAAGTTTCTAAGTGTTAAACAAAACCTTAGTCTTGTTCGGCTCTTTGGGTCATAAACCTTAGGTAAATTAACCTTTGTGCAAAAGTTTCTGAGTGTTAAATGAAGTTATAGTTTTGCTTACCTCCTTGGATCACAAGTTTTGGGCATAATGGTCCTTGAGCATCCTAAGTCCAAGATAAGGTAAATTTTATTTGAAAATTTGACTAAGTGTTAGAACACTATTATGAATTAACTTCAAATATCAATCCAACAACTTTTTCAAGATTCATTTGTGATTGAATGGAATAATGTTTAGAATAAATTAAGTTAAACTCAGGTCGGCATGTTTTAGATAACATTTAGAATGAAAAGAACAACAATTATACTAAGACAAATTGTACTTAGATAAATAAAAAATGCAAAGTAAAAATTGGATATATTCATTGAAGTTCAATAGTTCAATTACAATCAGAGAAAGATAAAGGCATTGGCTAAAACTTGGCCCAAGCATAAATGGGTAGTTAATTCCTAATCTAAGACTAAATTACGCCAAAGCCTTTTCTTCTTTCTATTTCTCTTTCTCTTTCTTCTTCTTCTTCTTCTTCTTCTTCCTCTTCAGTTGCTCGACCTCAGCAATCTCTTCAGATTCCACGTCCATAACATAAACTAAGGGTGGAAGATCTTGCTCATTTTCAACAGCAGGCTGAGCAGTTTAAGCAGAGGTGGGCTGGGTCGTGGAGGCAGAGGCTGGATCTGTTGAGGGGGGAGCCGAGCTAGGAGCCCAGCGCAAGACTGGAAGATAGTATACCTTGTCAGGAGTGCGAAACTCTGATTCAGTACTAACTCCAGCTACATTAAGGGCCTCACCCCAAACCTCAAGGCAGAAGGCCCGAGGAATGTCCCTAAGCTGTGCTGTTAAACTCTGGGCGGTTTTGGTCATGCTTGCATCATAGGCAACTTGCTCAGCCACGGCTTTTTCAGCGTCTTTGGCCTCCAGTTGTTTTTGCTGCTACTTGACCTTTACCATGGCCAAGGCCAATTGAGTCTCGGCCTTTTTCAGAGCTGTTGAAGAATCTGCAGCTTGCTTCTCAAAACTGGCCAAGGCAGACTCAGCATTTTTCTTAGACTTCTCCACCTCGGCTAAATGGAACAAGGTGTCTTTAAGCTTCTGCTTAGACTCAGCTTGGGCCTTCTCAGCCCTTCCTTTTTGCCCTTGGCTTCACAAGCTTGGCCCAGGGCATAGTCCACCCACTCTTTAGCCACGAAGGCTGCTTGCACCGACTGAAAAATTGTCAAGTGTGAGTACATGGACAAGTGGGACATAAGTTTACCAAAGCAAGAAATTAAGTGTGTACCTTGGTAAGGTCCCTCTTAAGGGACAAGAAGACCTCCCTCTTCCATAAGGATTGAAGTTTATACATGTCTTCAGGATGGAGAAGGGTCTTCTCAAGGCATTCAAAGAAAATTCCCGACCTGCCTTGCTGGGTGTCCCTTAAGGTAGCGTCGCTCATGACTGGGTTCCCCGAGCTCAGCATGAATGTGGGCTTCTAGGGGGAGGCCTTTGGAGGTTGTCCCCCCTTAGAACTTTTAAGGGCCCCCGAAGAGGCGCTCTTTTTCTGTTGAGCCCTTGTCATTTGGGGCTCTTTTGTTGGGGGCTGCTGTGATAGGCATGTGATCTCCCCCTCCTCAGCACCCTCAGACCCCTTGCCCCCTTGGCCTCTTTTTTGTTTCTTATTAGCAGCGTCACCAGGTGGGAGCAAGAGTAGGTGGTCAGGGCACCATTGGGACTGCTGGGGAAGTGCCCCCAGCATGGGCTGTGAGCAAAGCCAGCAGGTCTGGGGTCTTCTCTTTTAGCACCATTCCTTCAGGGATGTTGGCTACTTCTTGGTTGGTGCTAATCTAGGCAGGTAGTAGACGGCCATAGGAGGGGCTGGGAAGATCTTCGGGATCCTCTTGTTAGTAAAAGACCTTGAAGTCTTTATCTGCTACTTCTTGAGTGGGTTCCGGAGTGCGCTCCCGGACTTTGTCGTTCAAAGGTATAGACTGCTCTTGGGAATAAAGTGGTTTGGTTACAAGTGGGGTTGGAAGTTGGGCGTCTTTAGTTTTGGATGAAGGAGACTCTATTATTTGAAAGCCAAGAACTACTATATCAATTAAAGCTAGCCTAGGGTCCTTGGCTTTGATTACGTATTTGGGGCTTTGGAAACGCTTGGAGATGGGGTTGAACCCAAAGATCACGTGCACCGCCCGAAGTTGACTGTCCTTGTGAAGAAAAATCTCTGACTTGAGGATTCAGTTCAACTCAAGCAAATTCACAAAGTTCTTGTTCGGGTCGGTATGATGTTCATCTGCCAATAAAGATACAACATAAATCATATATTAGGGAAAAATCCTTATAAAAATTTTCTTTATATAAATAAGAAAATCCTACGCATGTCTAATGTCTTTGGGAACCCTACTTGGTTCCCCCTCTTGGGTGGGACAGTGCAATCCATTATGCCAGTCTCCCGAGACGATGAGGAAATCCTCGTCCATACCTTTATTTGATTCAGGTATACATGAAATTAACCTAACGGTTGGGTTCCTACATTTGATATAGTAGTTGGTCTCCTTCCCTTTTTGGCAGTTGTATACCTAGCTCACATCATGCCATGTGAGATTGGTCTCCATCTTACGGTTTATCATATTTACGCTACTGAGGACCCTAAAGATGTTGGAGGTGCATTGTGTGAGAGTCAACCTATAGTTCATAAGGAAGTCTCTAGTAACCCTACCTATGAGAATTTTCATCCCGCCTTCTATGAAGGCAATCATCGGAATCACTATTGAGCCGGGAGGTCTGTTCAAGACCAGCCATTTGCTTAACTCAAAATGTTGGAGTTTAACACCATTAGGGATCCTGTATTGAGCCCTAAAGGTAGCCATACCTTCGGGAGTATCTACTAACTTAGCAAATCTACCCATGGAGGTTTATGGTGTAGGTAATAAAAAATCTACATATAAAAATAAATGAATACGAACGCACCTACAAGAAATAGAAGAATCTCTCCTCGGACTGCTGCTTCAACAAAAAGATTGCAAAGTGAATAAATGGGGCAAAGTTATCTCCAACCCTTCCTTATATAGAGGTGAAAAAGGAGCAGTAAATTTCCCGCTTATAATTTAGGGTAAATAAGGACCGTGGGATCACCATCTCACCGTAGAACGTGGGTAGACAAGTAGTTGCTTGACACAATAAATGACGCATCATGGATACCAAAGCGTCAGGAAAATAGGTGAAGAGACATTATCACGTGGGAAAGCATTTAGCATGTACTACTAAAACTTTACAATTTACCTCAGAGGCAATAGTAGGGTTTTAGGGGGCTATTATGGGTACCTGAGGACCGAGGAAGGATAGCACAACTGTAGCCTTTAGTTGTTCCTCATATAGAAGCATTTATAACCCGAGGAATGAGGTTGCCCAAGGAGAAGATGGGAAGAGACAGAACGTCTTCTAGAAGTATAAGAGGTGAGAGAGGCGTCTCAGGGGAGAAACAAGATATTTTTGGGAAGTCCCTTATAAAGTTTCACCTACCACCTCTGCATTAAATGACTGGCAACAGCTTTATCAGCTGCATTGATGAGGAAGTGACTTGAACAACAGATCCACAGCTAAGCAACTTCTTCTACTACCTTCCCCAGAATTCTGAGGGGACAAGTGTCCTAATGAGAGTTTAGAGGATTATAGGTGGAGGGCTAGGATGCAAGGATCTTAAGAGTATATAAAGGAAAATAACTTCCAAGGAAGAAGGATCCGGAAAAATCATGGGAAAAAGATTAGAGCTAGAACAGTGACTGAGAGAAAAGAGAGAGAATAGTGTATACATTTGCAGAAGAGTACTGTCCTTGGGTAAGCTTGTAAAGAACTATCAATATGCTTAGTCTTTGACTTTCGCTTATTCCTTCTTTATCTGTATCCTTGGGCGAAGCCCAACTTGTTTCATCTCACTCTCTTTACAAATACTTATTGGTTTGGGCCTAGTCAGGTTATACCAATTTCACTATTCTAAGTGGGCTTGGGTCGCCAGATTTTGTGCTCTTACATTTGTATTTAATACTTATCCCCTAAATTATAATATAAAGAGGGTAGGGTAGCTAGGTACTTAAGTTAGTAACAAATTCCTTTTCAAAAAAGAAAAAGAGAAAAGAAGAGTGTAAATAATAGAGGTAATATTTAAAATTAGAAACTTAGATTTTGTATTAATGGTGTAAATCATCCGATGTAATTCCCTCTCAAGAACTTTGTCAAGAACTTTGTACTTATAGTGGCAAACTCTCATTGTAAACCCCATTTTGACCTTATTGAACACGACCACAATAAAGTAGACCAGTAACCTATTTGGCATTTTTACCATTCTTACTAAATGAAAGTACAAAATTAATAATTAACAATAGGTGATAACAATAACAACCAATTTTTTTTTTTATAAAATGACATAATTAATAATAGCTAAGTGTATATATAGCTCCTTCATAAAAACTTGAACTCTAAGCCTTGCCCTTCTCACC
Source organism: Castanea sativa (assembly GCF_040712315.1). Lineage (NCBI taxonomy): Eukaryota > Viridiplantae > Streptophyta > Magnoliopsida > Fagales > Fagaceae > Castanea > Castanea sativa. Next base: position 20,373,894 of record NC_134020.1, read on the forward strand.
TCACAAGAACTTTGCACTTATAGAGTGATGCACGATGGTAAAATGACATTATCGTTAATTTGTTGTTGTTGTTGTTGTTATTATTATAATATGTAATAGTAGATTCTACGATTAATAATGTAAAGTTCTATAGCAAATCATTGACGCAAATCTACAAGTAATAATATAAAATCATTTACACAAACTTTTACATACAAATATATACAAGTATATTCAAAAACTAATTAGAAAGTTATTAACTACAAGTAATAATATAAAGTTCATTAGCACAAATCTAGATTTTTGACACAAGTTTTCCATAAAAGTATATACAAATAAAAATTTAAAGTTATTGTGGCGGGCAAAAATAAGTCAAACTTGCTTTTTCTCTCACACAATTAATTTGTAGATGTGGGATGCTAATCAACCTTTAATACCCCTATATAGATGGATTAAACTAACTAGAATTGAAAGGATTAACGTTAAGTCTAATTATGTGACATGAGAGTTGGTTAAAAATAGCCTCGGATGGCTTATATTATGTTCCTTGGGTTTGATCCGAGATCCCAATTACACTTGTTCTTGAATTACAATCACAATTTTCTATGTCTCTTAGCTCTTAGATGTTTTTCATCCCTTTTCACAAAGGCCTCTTGCCTTATATAGTTTTCCAAGTTGCATCTTAGCCTTCCACTTGGAGGGTTAGGGTTCATTTCTCTTGATACTTGTCCCATTAGGACTTCACTAGAGGGTTTCTACACCAAGCTATGAGTTGTGATGAAACTGTTCAAGGGTTATTTTCTCATTAATGCGGCCAACTAAGTGGGTTCAAAGTATTGAATATGGAAGTGATAGATGCTTTATCTGCATTCTTCCCTTCCTTGCTTGACGACAAATCTTCTCCCTCTTTCTCGGTTTATGCCCTATAGTCTTCAAAACTGGTTCTCGGCCCTTTTGAGGACACGCTAGTATCCTTGGGGTCCTTGGGCATTGTAGTCTCCTAGTGCCTGTGATGAGTTGTTTATATTTTTCCCGAGAGCTTGCTGTCAGTGCCTTCTGAGGCCTGTTCTTCTAACATTGGACCTCTCTCACTTGCCCCTAGTCTCAAATTCTTGTCCTCCCACAGTTATTAACACAACTCTACAAGCAATTATTAAGTTTATTAACACAAATCTACATTTTTGACCAAATGATTCGCAAGTACAGTTTAAATTATTATAGCAAGTTATTAACACAAATTACTGGTAAAGATATAAAATTTATTAACGGAGATATAAAGTTCGACACAAATTATCCATGCAAATGAACGCAAGTAAAATTGTTTTCCCAAATCTACAAGTAATGATGTTATAAAGCATAACAATATTATAAAGTTCATTAAAACAAATATATAATTTTGATACAATTTTTTCATAAAATTGTTTAAAAAGTGAAAACTTAAAGTTAGCAAATCATTAGCACACATTTACAAGTAGTGAAATACTGATATGAACATATAAACACAACTATAAATATATAAACATGCATTTTTATTGATAAAAAAATGTTGGACATTAAGAACTTACAATTGTGGTGGAGAAGCTTTAGTATGGTTTAAAAAAAATGCAGGTTGCGTGTATAGAGTTTTTGCAATAAGATGTTAGAGATGGAGAAAGTGATGCTACAAGTGTCAAAATGCTACAATGATTGAGTATCATAAATAACAAGTTTTATAACATACTTTTTGTGTTAGAACTTCATTCTCCCTTCCTCGTGTGTGATTGTGTTTGTTTAAAAAAAGAAGAATATAATTTTCCCACATTGCTTGAGAGAATGTATTGTGTGTATTATAACTTGTCTCATTCTCTTTTAAAACTTAATAGTTACTATGATACTTAATCTAAGTGCATATGTGTGTGAAGTTTTCTTTGGAAACTTGAACCCATCCCTTGTTCCTCACACCCTATAAACACTTATATTTGTAGAGTGACCATCATGCCAAGAGTACTCGATAGTAAGACTTTTTATTTATTTATTTTTTTATAGTTGTTTTTGATGTGGAATGCATGAGATCTTTTTTTTTTTTAATTTTTTTTAGGAAAAAGCCGAGATCTAGTTGTTGAAGAATCAGAATGTACATTTATTGGGATTACAATTGGATCTTGTCTTAATTCTTCAAAGTTTTCTAAAGAGTAATGCTACAAGCAAAAATTATTTTACAACATTTTCATAAAATGTTGATGTGAGCAACTTCTTATTGATTTTCATTTAGGCCCACAATTAATATCACCTTTTCGTTTATCAATAATCACTTATCACAATAGCTGTTTGTAAAATAGTTTGTATCTCTAACATTATTCTTTTCTAAATGAGTTATTAGGAAAGAATAAGATCTAATTATTATTCAAAAATTGGCTGAGTGTACAAAATGGTATATGTTAGCAAAATAATGGCCCAATCCGTAAAAGCTGTGTAACCAAGTAAGGCTTGTGAATAATGGAAACAGTAGAGAAGGTATTTGGTATTAAATGATATCATGTCGTGGGTTCCAACTAGCTCAACTAGTAAAGTTTCTGATAGTTGTATAAGAGATCTGGGGTTTAATCTCCGCCTACACCAAAAATTGATTGGTGTCTTGGTTTGAAGAGAAGACGTCATATGTTGAAACTCTTTTAAAAAAATGATATCATGTCAGTAGTATAAATCATCAGGAGTGAATGCCATAGGTTGAAACTCTCTAAAAAAAATGATATCATGTCAGCAGTATAAAAATTCAATAAATATGAAACATGTTAGTAAAAAATAACAACTTTGCTAACAAATAAAAAACATGTGTTAGTGTGTATTTTCACAGACATATCTCTCATTTAATACAAAATATTTTTCCAACCGTAGGCAAGGGACTTCATCTAACTTAAGTTTTTTTTTTTTTTTTTTGAGAGAGTTTCAACCTATGATGTCCGCTCCTGATGCTAGCTCTTTTATCATCAGACCAAGACACTAATTAGTTTTTGGTGTAGACGGGGATTGAACCCCAGATCACTTATACAACCATCAGAGACTTTACCAGTTGAGCTGACTAGAACCCGCATCTAACAAGAGTTAATAACCATAATTTTGGCCATGTTTGAGTGAAGGACCAACGTGTTAAGGAAACGTGGTGGCATGGGGTAATATTCTAGTCAAAAAAGGCAGGAGTATTATAATGTCCAAAGGGAAAGCAACACGTACCTATACTCCTTACCACCGCCAAAGATAATAAAGAAGAACAATTTGGGAGGGGATGTTGGATTCCTCATCTCTAAAAAAAAAAAGCATTGCTTTGCTTTATCATAAAAAGAAAAAAAGAAGAAAAAAAAAAAAGCATTGCTTTGCTTCCCCCTCTCTCTTTCTCGTAAATACTAAATACATACCCTCAATCGACTCGATCATTTGCTTGATTTAAGATTATGGTTTTCTATTTCTCTAAGGCATAGATAGTTTTCACGTTCTTAAGTTTCTCTCTCAAAAAAAGAATAAGAAAGTTTTCACGTGTAAATGACTAAATGTCATGGTGAGTATAAACAAATGACTAAATGTCATGGGGTGGAAACTCGTTGTCTTATCCAATTGAAATCATCCAATTCCATCATAATTTTGGCCATGTTTGAGTAAAGGACCAACGTGTTAAGGAAACGCGTGTGGCATGGGGTAATATTCTAGTCAAATAAGGCAGGAGTATTATAATGTCCAAAGGGAAAGCAACACGTACCTATACTCCTTACCACCGCCAAAGATAATAAAGAAGAACAATTTGGGAAGGGATGTTGGATTCCTCATCTCTAAAAAAAAGCATTGCTTTGCTTTATCATTAAAAAAAAAAAAATAAAGAAGAAAAAAAGCATTGCTTTGCTTCCCCCTCTCTCTTTCTCGTAAATACTAAGAGAGGGTTTGGATCCAGTTTTTTTTTGCTGTGTCCACGTTTTGAGTTTTTTTTTTTTTTTTTTTCTCTGCTGCGGGGGACAAGCGCGCAGTGCGCGTACTGTGCGTGTACTGTGCACGTACTGTGCACGTACTTTTTTAGAAATTTTTTATTAAAAATAGGTCCTGCAGCACTATTCATACATTTAAAAATTATTTTGCTACAGTGTTTTCAGTTTTTAGTTTTTAGTTTTCAGCAATAAGTTCTATCCAAACGGACCCTAAATACATACACTCGATCGACTCGATCATTTGCTTGACTTTAGACCATAGTTTTCTATTTCTCCAAAGCATAGATAGTTTTCACGTTCTTACGTTTCTCTCTCAAAAAAAGAAGATAGTTTTCACGTACAAACTGTTGTGTAAATGACTAAATGTCATGCTGGTGGAAACTCGTTGTCTTATCCAATTGAAATTATTCAATTCCATTATGTATATATAGAGAGAGAGAATTAAAAAAAAAAAAATTTAAATGGAATCCAGTTATTCCTCAAAAACTGCATTCAACATTGCATAATCCTTATAGATGTGGCAAAATTTGGTTGCCATATGCACTAGGAATATCATGTAATCCGACACTTTCAACACCTGTTTCTCTCACATGTAAAATTTGTTTCCATCCCACCCCAAAATTTTATATGTTTTTTTTTCAGTATCAACAATAGTATGCCAATTTTTTTAGCAAAAAGAAAAAAAAAATAATTATATGCCAATTCCGCCGAAATATAAGTGTCTAATCATAATGTCAAATTATTCTCCCTAATGTTAACCTTTTTATTTTCTTTATTATACACATAAACTTCTCAGAAATATTGTTACACAGGGATCCAATCTGCTAATTACTGGTGCTTACAAAATTCATATTCGATCCCACGTACTTTCCACATATTTTGAGTTTTGTTTGGTGAAGAATAATGCCCAAAGCAATCACCTAGATTATTGTTTTGCTTCTGGACTTCATTGATTTTTGGTGACCCTAAATTATTGCTACAGTAGAAGCAGATTCCTGAACTGAGGTATAACTTGTGTAAAATTACTACAAAAAGAGTATTCGTTATCGTTATACATTTTCAGTTGTGAACTGAGGTATGTGATTCTAGTCCGTTCACAACCTTTTATTAATGCTTTAGAACGTGATTCTGGTTGATGGCCAACAATTGTGCTTCTGGTTCGCCCGTAACCAAAGGTGACGTTCCTTTTTGGTTGTATATTTTCCCCACTTTTTGTTTCGGCCAAACGATGCCCATTATCAGATTCTCGCCATACAATCCACTTGCCAATGCAGCACTTGTACCGTTCATATTTATGCAACCAATAAATGAGTTCTCACCGAAACATACTTCCACCGCGAGTACCGCGTCATGAGAGAGAGAGAGAGACAGAGAGAGAGAGTACCTCTTCAATAATATTCTTCCGACCTATTATATGACTACTCAAAACTAAAAATTCTTCCAACCTTTTACGTAATGATTTAAATGACAATTTATACGTACTGCTTTTAGTTACATGACCTATTTAAAAAGTCTGGTAACTTGTTTAAATAAGTTAGTAAGTCATGACTTATACAAGTGAATGATTTTATAAATCACCACCAATTAGTATAGATTTCTCAGATTGGAAGAGAACTTTGTCAGAAAAAGAAAAAAAAATGAAATTTGAAACTTCCCATTTGGGTACCGAAATATAGTGGAAATCTCTAATGGCACATATATCATCTATCTCACAATATTTGGACCACACAATTGTGAGATCCACATATTTGAGAGAGAGACAATGCATATGGCAAATACATAGGATTTGCTAATTTTGACCCCCTAATCATGTTAACCAAGAACATCACTAGCCAATCCAATATCCACCGATATAACTGTTAGTATTCTTGTTAGTTCCAGTTCATCAATATCTATTTATCTTCATCCATTCATTAATTCAATCTCATGTAAAGCTGCCATTTTTTTAGGATCTATTTGTTTTAGTTTACAATATCAACTTATTTTCACTTCTAGTTTATGTGAAGCCTTTTTAAAACCTCACTTTCTCTATTTAGAGCTGTAAAAGTACATCTCATTTTTTAAACAAATTATGGCAATGAAAACAAGCTCTTAATATGTCTAGCTTGAACTCTGCCACAGTATTGTATTTATGACTCCCAGAATGTAGGGGTGCAAACACTAGATGTTGAATCGCACATTGTCCGTTTTGTTACCTTTGCAATTAGGAACTAGAGAATGATATAAACAAGCAACCACAAATGCTATAAGATGTTAATTCTGTTCTTACAGTTGTGAAGACTGGTAGATAGACTAATCACTTATCAAAGTCGTATAACGAAGTGAGGACAAGCATATATGACCATTTTATTTACCAAATCTCAGTTAGGTTATAACACACTAATGTAAGTCACCAATGCATCATACCAAGATTGTTAATCAGTGCGTATCCCACCCATAAAGGTCCTTGGATCAGGACAATTCCCAGTAAACTGAGCTTGTGAGAAGTCAAAACCCGGGTTCTGCAGAAAAGAAGAAATTGTTATCAGAACAGGGGCAAAAGATTCTCATGCTGCCAAGCATATCAAGAAACTATAACACATCTCATACAAATGGAGAAAGCAATGCATATAGCCAATAACATGATGTGCATGTGAGGAAGTCGTTTGACACACATGGCATTAGGGCTGTCCACGGGTCGGTCCGGGTCGGGTTTGTGCCCAACCCGAAACCGACCCGCCGGAATCGGGTGGCAAAAAAATGCACCCGTCGCCGACCGCCGGAATGAACGGATCGGGCGGATCAAACCATCAGATGACGGCGGACGGGTCGGTCGGGGTCGAAAATCCAGAAAACGGCGAGAACGGCATGAAAACGGCGAAAAAAGGTGTGAAAACGGCGAAAATCCGGCGAGAAAATGGCGAAAATCCGGTGAAATTTTTTGAAGTTTCTCCAGATCCGGCCTAATTTAGGCCATTTTCGGCAAGATCTTGGCCAAATCCGGTGAAATCTTGCCGAGATCTTGACGAAAATGGTTTAAATCTCACCGGATCTACCAAATATCGCCGGTAATCTCACAGATCGGTCGGATCGGTTTTGATCGGATTCTGGAGAAGGAAAACCGACGTCCGACCCGCCAAACTCGGGTTTTGAAGGAACAAACCCATTTCCGACCGCCGGAGAAGTCGGTTCGGTCGGCGGCGGGTCGGGTTCGGTCGGCGGCAGCGGATGAGTCGGGTTGGCCGGGCCTCTGGACAGCCCTACATGGCATGGCTTATAACATAATGTGCGTTAACCAAAGCAAACACATCGAACCTATAGCCCACCAAACAAATGAAAATTAGAGATCTAAGTTGGGGAGTCACAAGAAAACAATTAGGTGAACGCATCATAGACAACAGAAGATAATGCATTTAGTGCCATAAACATGTATTTAAAATACAACGGATTTCTCACTTGACAAAAATAATTCTACCGCACAAAAATTTTCTGCCCAAACCTAGTGTAGCATGCGATCACATGAATCACAAAGGAGAAATTCCTACTCATGCCTGAAAGATCCCCTTCCTTGATCTTCATATGCCTTATTTTTTTATTGGTAAGTTACATAGGCACCCAGTGAATCTTGGATCCACAACCTTGCCCTTCAACCAATTATTATGGGAGAAGGAAGTGCCAGTTGATCTATAGCTCATTGCTTCCTTTATCTTCAAATACCGTAAATGGCAAGAGCAAAAGTCTTATTGATAATAAAACTTTTGCTCTCATGTAACCATAACCCATTTTTGAGCTCTATGTGCCAAAGACTTATCATCCTTTGAATTTCGTACTAACACATTACAGGCAGCTATAGCCCAACTATATAGCCAGTTAACTTAAGAGTGGTTGCGGTCCTTTTCACACGCAGTTCATATTATGTTATTGACAGTACCCCACTACCCCTTCCCTGAAGCTTACCTTGTGCAGTTAATCCCTCTCTAATAGCTTCCCACAAGGTAGTTAGAATGACGAATAAAATCATTCTTCACTATTATTTAAAGGACCTAACATGAGGTTCAAAATATCACTATTATTTACAAAGTTCTCTAAGGCTTAGCAAATATCAAAGAAGACTACCGTTGAAAAGTCTGACCACAACCTATCTGGCATGTTCTCATCTGCCCTTGCCCGCCTCCACCTCCTCTACAATCTCTTTTGCCACCAATAGTCTCTGGCCCTATCCCCCTAACCTCTCCCCTCTCTACCAATGCTAAAATGTCCAATGCATCAGCAAAAAAATCCTCATAGATCAGATTTCACCCCAATACATCTAAACAATAAGATCAACTTTGACCCTATCATGGGTCAGCTTGAGGACATCTCAAGTTCTTTCTCAAGTTGTTGTTCACTCATTTGTCCAATTGCATCTATTTCAACGTTCCACCACAGATAGAACAAATGCAGTGAGCTTGTTGACCCATCTCTTCAATTTAGAAATTGATTACATGGGTAAAAAGGAGGTTGATAGATAAGAGTTCTAGAGAGAGGGAGGGAGGGAGAGAGTGAGTCATTCTAAATAAGACTGAATACCCCACCAGCAAAGTAGTTTCTAGATTCAAGAACTAAAGGCAGGACACAACCTCCATAGGTCCTACTCCATCAAGTTTAACCAGGCAATTTGGAGACCTTGAATTGTATTGTCACATTACTTCTTTTATATACTTAATGGTACTGTATCTTCCTTTTATAGACAATGGTCCTATCGGTGTGAATATATTGCTTTAGTATATATTTGTGTGGAATGCTTTAAGATTTAATTATTCAAAACATTAAGCTTGAATTTGAAAATTTTAAAAATGATTTTTAAAGTCTAATTAGCTTGATGGTAGATGGGATGAGTTTCTTTTTTTTTGATAAATAACGTAAGAATATTATTAATAATAAAAAAGAGGTCGCCAAGCCGAGTACATTGGGGATGTACTATGGGTACAAAAATCAAGAAACAAAAGAACAACGGTCAAGAAAAATAGAAAAGGAAGAACAAGAAAAATGAGAAAAAACCACACTCCATTCAAAGAGAGTGTGTAAGAAAAAAGACTTAATCTCCATCAAAGAGCGTTCGTAGCCCTCAAAGCTTCTAGCATTCCTTTCTTGCCAAATGCACCAAATCAAGCAGTGAGGAACTAATTTCCAAACATCAATGTGACGATGTCGCGCAAACTTTCCTTGCCAAGCCTCAAACACCTCAAGAACAGTACGAGGCATAACCCACTGAATGCCAAACAAACAAAAAACCAACGACCACAATTCCCAAGCTATGGTACAATGAAGTAGAAGATGATCCACCGACTCCCCACACCTCTTACACATAAAGCACCAATCAATCACAATCACTCGTCTTTTACGAAGGTTGTCTGTTGTTAAAATCTTACCTAAGGAAGCAGACCAAGAAAAGAAGGCTACCCTTGGAGGAGCCTTCGATTGCCATATCATTTTCCATGGAAAGGAAACAAGATGATGAGGGTAGAAAGAACTGTAATAACCTCTAACCTCAAAACCTGTATTCCCTGTGCTTCCAACATACCCTATATCCGGTCCAAACCCTCTTGCCGACGAGGAGTAAAGTAGCCCCATAAACCGATCAAAGGCTTCTTCTTCCGTCTTGTGGAGGACGACGAAATTGCACATTCCAATGATACCTCCCGCGACCAACCCATAACTTCAGCCACTGAGGAGTCCTTGGACCTACTAAGACAATAAAGCTCCGGAAAGGCCTCTTGGAGAGTACAATCCCCACACCACACATGTTTCCAAAATTTCACTCTAGTACCATCCCCCACATCATAAACAAGTAATTTAGAGAAGTTCAACCAACCACTTCTAATATATCTCCACAAGCTGACCCCGTAAGGACTTGTCACCTTCTTCGTACACCAACCACCCCAAATATTCCCATATTTTGCCTCTATAACCCTTCTCCATAAAGCATCAATCTCGGTGCCATACCTCCACAACCATTTACCCAGTAAGGCAGAATTAAAATTACCCAACTGTCTTATACCCAACCCCCCATCCTTCAGTGGCCTACAAACCTTGGCCCAATTAACTAAATGAATTTTAGGTTCACCACCAATCCCATCCCACAAAAAATCTCTCTGTAATTTCTCCATACGCTTAGCCACCTTACCTGGTAAAGGAAGAAGGGAAAGAAAATATGTAGGTAAGGACGATAGTGAGCTTTTAATGAGAGTCACCTTACCCCCTTTAGAAAAATACATTCTCTTCCAACCTGCTAATCTCCTCTCCATTCTCTCAAGAATAGGGTTCCAAACAGATAAGGCCTTAAATTTAGCACCTAAAGGAAGGCCCAAATATTTCAAGGGTAGAGAAGACTGCCCACACCCCAACAGACCCACCAAAGCCTCCAAATTGGGTACGCCACCAACAGGTACCAACTCAGATTTCCCTAAATTAATATGAAGCCCGGACACCTCCTCAAATCTAGTAAGAACCGCTCTCAAATTAGCAATCTGAGACGGTTCAGCATCACAAAAAATCAAAGTGTCATCTGCAAATAGGAGATGAGACACCATCACTGATGGACCAACCACACCACCCACAGAAAAACCTGAAAATTGCCCAGCGGAGGCAGCCACATCCAACATACGACTTAATGCCTCCATCACAATATCAAACAACAATGGAGATAAAGGATCCCCTTGTCGAAGCCCCCTAGAACTTCCAAAAAAATCAGTTGGGCTGCCATTGATCAAAATAGAGAACTTTACAGTTGAAATGCAATATCTTATCCAGTTTCTCCATTTGTCTGAGAAACCACAACGTTGCAGCATATACAATAAAAAATCCCAACTCACATGATCATACGCCTTCTCCACATCCAACTTACAAAGCACACCCGGGACTCCTGACTTCAATCTACTATCAATACATTCAGCAGCAATCAAGACGGAATCCAAAATCTGTCTGCCCTTCACAAAAGCATTTTGTGAATCCGAAATAAGACCATGTGCCACCCTACGAAGCCGATTAGCCAACACCTTAGAAATAATCTTATACATCCCACCAACTAAGCTGATAGGCCGATAATCCTTTACCTCCACAGCATCCACTTTCTTAGGAATAAGGGCTAGGAATGAAGCATTAAGACTCTTCTCAAACACTGCCTGAGAATGGAAATTATGGAATACAACCATAATATCAGGTTTCAAAACACCCCAACAAGACTGGAAGAAGGCCATGGAAAAGCCATCCGGGCCAGGTGCCTTATCACCATTAAAATCATGGATCACCTCAAACACTTCTCCTTCCTCAAAAGGCCTATCTAGCCAACTTGCATCTTCCACCGAGATGCTAGAAAATTCCACATCATCTAAGACAGGTCTGTGAGCCACCTCCTTAAGGTAAAGCTGCCTATGAAATTGAGAAATACGGTTTGCTATAGTAGCAGGGTCCGAAGACAACACCCCATCCACCATAAGCCTATCAATAGAATTAACCCTCCTATGAGAATTAGCTATACGATGGAAAAACTTAGTATTCCTGTCTCCTTCCCTAACACAAAGAACTCTAGATTTCTGTCTCCAACTAATTTCTTCCAACAGAGTAACTTTCTCTAACTCATCACGAATTCTTCCCATTTCCATCCTTTCCTCCACTGATAATCCCGGACTCTCCTCCCTATTCTCTAGAACACTAAGGTCCTTCCACAATTTTTTTATTCGAACATCAACATGACCAAACACCTCCACATTCCATCTTTTCAAATCATTTTTAAGGAGCTTTAATTTATTAGCCAGAATAAAGCTCGGTGCACCATGAACCTGGTAGGAATCCCACCATGACCGAACCCTATCCATAAAACCTTCATCCTTTAGCCACATATTCTCAAATCTAAATGGCATACTCCCTCTCTGAAAAGAACCACCCTCAAGGACAATTGGAAAATGATCTGAGCACAATTTAGACAGCCGTCTTTGAGAAACTGTTGGGAACTTGTCCTCCCAATTTGCAGAAAACAAAAATCTGTCTAGCCTAGCCTTCGAAACAACTTCTCTAGAATTTGACCAAGTGAAAGTACCTCCTTGCAAAGGCAGATCAATAAGACCCTGTTCTGAGATAAAATTAGAAAACTCCCTCATTGCAGTAGTGAAAGAAGTAGACCCCAATCGTTCAGAAGGGAACCTAACCACATTAAAGTCACCACCCACACACCATGGGACATTCCACCAGCTATTCAAGCCACAGAGTTCCTCCCATAATAGCCTCCTATCTCGGTGTAAATTAGGACCATAAACACCCGTAAACGCCCATACAAACTGATCTGACACACTTGTAAACTTACAAGAAACTGAAAATCTCCCCACTGCTTCCTCCATTTTATTCACTACCCGAGTGTCCCACATCACTAACACCCCACCAGAAGCACCACAAGAACCTAAGTAAGACCAATCAACATGTTGACCACCCCACAAGCTACGAATCACTGCTCTATTAATCAGCCCCATTTTGGTTTCTTGGATACAAACCACATCTGGCCCCCAATTTCTAATCAAATTTCTAACCCCGAGCCTTTTATCCCGCTTTCATTCAACCTCTAACATTCAAAGAAATAATCTTCACATTAATTGATAAGTCACTAGCTCCCGATCGTTACTTGAACTCCTTTCTTTATTTGTATCATACTCGACTTGTAAAGATGACATAAAATTCTTCAACTCCCGTACGCCCTTTCGACGGACTTAACCAACTTCTTCTGATCACCCACCACAAGTTTCTGTCTATCTTTCTTACTAGCCTCAATGGATAATAACAATCCTGTAATCTGCTCCTCAAAACCTTCCAGTGAAGTGCCCACAGATTTTTTGAAAGCCTTTATCCTATTGGTTACCCATTGTGATAGTTGACAACTATCCACACTCTCCTTACACCCAATCTCCTTCATAGGACTAGTCTCCAACTCCAACGGACCTTCAGAAGCCAAAGGTACCACAACTAAAGGCTCATCACCTCCCTCGCAAGACCTCAACCGTCCATCAGACTCCCACAACTCACTTACTAACCCGGAACCACAGTCAAGGAATCTACTAACCCCTCACTCTCATCTACCCAAGTAACCCTCTTCCCTTCATTATTACAAGAAACAGTAGCTGGTGCACCTTCTCCCTCTAAACTTGAGCAGACTGACATACAATCTGGAGAACGATACAGTGACAATGGGAGCATTACTTGCCGGCCATCACGCATTTGTAAAATCCAGTCTTTGGAGTTACCCCAAGACTTATCCAAGTCTTCAACCAAGTCCCTTATAGCTGGGCCAGGTAATTGAACTCCCTCAAAGTCAGTAATACCCGAACCTTCCAAACCCATATACTCCTCATCCCCAACCTCCGATGCTCCTGAAGAAGATAGAGACACCAACTCTGACACTATCGGGTCTACCAGCTTCATTCCCTGCTCCGTTTTAGAGTCCGATGACACCACCGGTACCAATTTCGACCCACACAGCACCGGTCGGGCCGACACCGATCGTGGGAGACTTGGGCCACCACCGCCGGTCCTGTCGGCTCAGTGGTTGGCTGCTCTAGTCGCATCGAGCTTGGCTGAACACCCTTTAGCTCAACTTCCGTCACTACTACATCCAACGATACCGTCGGCGATGACGAAGGTTGTTCTGAGATGGTGGAAGTGACCATCGATTCCGTCGGCGACACCACGAGGCTCGGATGTCCCTGGATGGGCTCACCGATACCGTCGATGCCATCACCGGTAGCTCCGATGCGTGGGTTTAGCTCTGGAGCACCTAAGCTCCTTCGTAGCAATGAGCTCACTTCGACCGGGGCACCGTGAACCCATTCGGTAAGAGGACTCCGCACCTTTGGCCCACTTGAATGAGCTTTCTCCGGCCTCAAAATTAGACGGGCTTAGCAGACCTGTGCCCCAAAATGGGTTCTTTATTACCCAACGAGGTACATGTTATTATCTTGGATGGGCCCAAACCCACTACATTATTAGAAACACTAGTGCTTGGTACCCATTTGCCAGCTTGCTGATTTCCCTTAACAGCATCCCAAGATACCCGCCTCTTTCCATCTTCATTTACACTCACAGTCAACCCTCTCCCCAGCCAACGTCCCTTCCTATTACCACGCAACTTTCCAAACTCAACCATTTTTGAAATCAAATTGGGCTTCAACGGGATATTGCAATTAATTCCTTCCGGGATTTTCTCCTCAATTTTATTCTTACCATTAATATCACCTATTCCACCCTCACCACCACCCACGGCTGCCTGATGAAAACTATCAGTCTGAGTTTCAAAAGCTACAACCTGTGTAGAAGACTTGTCACTTGAAATCTCCACAGTACTCTTCACCTTATCAGCCTTAACCTTATCTTTATAGAGGGGCTGCTGAACATGCTTCAACATTGGCTGCACAGGAGCTTTGACAGCTTCCACAAAGGACCTGTTAGGATGATGCTTTGGAATCTGCTTAGACCTGTACGGTACAAACTGCAATCCACCCAACGCATATTGAGCAGGTTCCAACATCCTTCGTAATTCAATCCCAAAAGCTCGCCATCCTTATTGTAATTTACCGGCAGGAATAATGATTGTTCGCCGCCGCCCACCAACCTTAAGCTCTGTCACTGAAACATACTGCCCAAATGAATTGGACCCCCGTTGCAAGGTGTACGCAGTCGCGCCCTCCCTAAGCGTGAAAAATTGCTTAGGACTAACCCCAATCACAATGTGTTCCAAATTCCGCATCATCCACAGAGCTGCACTCTTGCCCATAAACACCGATTGCATAAAGTATTTTCCCCGTTCAAAGATCTGAAGGGAGAAAACATTCCCTCCTTCCTCAACCACCAACTGAAACAACTTAGATTCAATAAAGAAACTTCGGAAACCCCCCATACTAATCTTAAAACATAGAAACTAAAACAGGATTTCTGGCTAATTCGAGGTAGCCGGGCCTCCCATCACGAACGCCTAAACAAATCTAGAGGCAAGGAGGAATACCGTGTTCATTTATGTTATATTACATTATCAGTTGTTAGTTACACAAGAGACTAAGGAATGAAATAGAAACATAAGCCAGAAAACAAGGTTATTCAGGACTAGATATAGCACCTAATATCCTTGCTAGATGGGATGAGTTTCTAATATCAACTATGGATGTTGTTTCTCAGTTTTTGTGTGGATTTAGATAAATGGAATTTCCAACTTAAATCCAAACAATGGAAATTATTATGTTTTTTAATAAGACAAAACAGTGGAATTAATAATTGATGGGATTTTAAATGATGAGATTAAAAATCCATTCATTTTAGATTTTCCTTGTAAATATCAATTACTTCATCCAAACACAAGGTAAGTGATCTGACTTAGTTAAAGAAATATTTCTTAGGGGACAATAGCACAAATTAGAGAAGATCCAAAGATTAAGAAAGGAGGATTGGGAGGGGGGTGGGGGAAGAAAAGAAGAACAGTCTAGTATAGAAGACATGTTTCCCAATATGCTTTAAATAATGTCACAATAATAGTGAACTCAAAGAAGGCACAGAAAAGCAATCCATCCAAATGCATCAATATAATGAGCTCAATCAAAGGAAGGTATGATAACCACGCTCATCTCCCAGACCAAATACATTAGAAATTATTGATAAAGATGTAAATTTTATATCTTAATAGACTTAATAAATTGAAATTAAACTCAACAACTTCAGGTGCAGATTCAAGAACTAGTACTACTAGACATTGGTGCCAGCGACAACTTCACCTTGAGCCTGAAGCAAAAGACTAGATCCTCAGAAATTCTGTTCTTTATATAAAATTAATATCCTTAATATGAGATGAAAGACTGTAGAGTTGCAAATCTCAAGTCACAAGGAAATCTCAAGAAAAGGCTCAAGTTTAGTTTGTGAGCTACAGATCCAACTAGAAACGCTCTTGTTCATGTTGATAGCAAATGGGGGATATGGAATTTAACAGTTGGAACAAGTAACAACAATCAATCGTAATCAATAGAAGCACCATAATTACAAATTACAAACAGGGGCATTGAGTTTCAATACATGAGATAAATTAACACTCTGCTACAAACTACATGGTGGTCAATGCCAATAATAAATTCTTTAAACATAATATAGCGAACTTAACAAGCATTATGAATCCATATTGTTATGTCTATTATAAGACTAAATGAATAAGAATAATTCACCTCTTCTTGAAATCTCTGGAGCATGAGGCGCTTCTGCTCAAGATCGGAAGCATAAGGATCTAGCTGACCCTGACCCAATATGGGTGAAGCCCAGGTCTGACCTTTATCTCTCTTCTGCAGTGTTATGTGCATTATATCATCCTCTGCCATGCAAAACCAACCTAATTAAGCACAAACTATGTAGAAACCTAACAGTAAAACAAGGAAAACACTATTTCCAACTAATTGCTGAAAATTTAAAGGGCAATACAATTAAATACATAATTTTTTTAATCATTTAAGTTAAGACCTCAAAAAAAAAAAAAAAAAAAAATCCAATCCACCCAACAAACACCATTTGGCTCAAATGAAGAACAGCACAACACAAAAGGCTTGTTTTGCATCATTCTCAAAAACAATTTTTGACAGCACTAACATGGAACACATAGTTAAAACATTCTTCTCTGATTCAGTCACTCATTTTCCTTTCAGGAAGCACACAAAACCACTGCAAACAGCTTGCATTTAAGACTTCCAACACAAACAAAACTGAGCTAGAAATTCCATATATGTCCTCTTAACTTCTCCTAACTTTTCTGGGGAACCAAACAAGCGATTATGAACAAATAGCAATCTGAGTGGCATTAGAAAAAACAAAGAAAACAAAACAAAGTAAAAAGATTACCAAGGGTCCAGAAAGAAGAGTCGGTCTTAACGGGAGATGCGAGCTCGTGCTGAGAAGAAAACCAAAACCAATAATTCACAAAACCAAACACACCAATCAAAACAAAAACAAAAACAAAATTGAAGAATGCTAATTCGGAAACAGACATTGATGTAGGGAGGGTTTCCTTTGATGCCGAGTTCGAGGTGCTTGGACTGAATCTTGCAATAGAATTGCTTGGAATGAACGTTTGGTGGAAGATTTATGTACATGTTCACTTCCTCCAAAGTCTGGTCCCATTCGAACACCTTCTCACCTGAACAAAACAAAATCACAACCGGAAAAATGAAAATTCGAAACATGGTTTCACTTGCCCAAACCGTTATAAATTGATGAGAAAGAGAGATAGAGAGACCGTTGTGGATGAAGCTGTGTCGCTTCTCTGGTGCCAATTTCTCCGCCATTTTTTTTCCCCTTAGGGTTTTGATTCTTCGTTTCGCGCGGTTTCGCTGATCTCCTTCTCTAATCTCTGCTACTCTCTCTCTCTCTCGCTAATCAAGAGTTAAAAAAGATTATTGTTATTATTTTTTTTTAGAAATAATATAAAATCCCGCAACAAGGAAGTCTGTGATTGTTAAATAAAACTCCTCCTCAAAAACTGATTAGTCTTTTGATACGATAATAAGTTATTATCGAGGACGGGTGACATAGGATGAGCCACTCTTAAAAAAAAAAAAAAAAACATAACATAAAAAAATTCAATTAACATAAAGTAGAATTTTTAAAATGTTTTTTGAAGTATTTTTTGAGCATTTTTAAAGTAACCAAAAATTAGAAAAACGGTAATCATAATAGTACTAGTATCATGGTAAGTTTTCTTTGAAAATGTTTTTCTTTTTTTGATTAATTTTTTTAATTGAAAAATACTGTTACCTCTCTCTTTGCTCCCATATATCTCACACTAATAAGTAAAAGTCACAGATTTTAACATTTCCTCTAAAATGTGTCTTTGCTTCAAAAAAAAAAAAAACTTCAGAATTAAATAAGGTCATATATATATAAAGGGTTGGTCCTGCTGGACCTTACATATGAAAGACCTTATTTAAACATAATCCACTGAGAAACTAATTCTTAATAAGGAATTTAAGATTAAAGTGGGCCATTCTCTCAAATAAAAGAAGAAGATTAAAGTGGGCCATAGAAGTTCTCTCTCATACCATTTTAACTATAGTTATCAAATTCAGACTGGACGTTAACTTAGTCTATGAGCTAGGTTATTGGGCTACTAGTTCAATTAGTAGGTTATCAGTCGAATCGCAGAATCAAATAAATTTTTTTTTTTAAATTATATATATATATAATTAAGTTTGAGAAATCATAACTTGAGTATATAATTAAAAAAAAAAAAGGCATATGCCTAAATTAAACTCACCATTATAATTCAAAATCAATGTTTCATAAGCAATAGCATTAGAAATTCTATAAAATTCACAAGGAATTAAACAAAAGGTGTTTAACTAAAAAGCAATTAAGAAATAAAGTATAAGAAAAAATCTAAACAAAAGAAGATAGTAAGTGTCATAGAGTTATATGGTCATACTTGCATTCTAATTGTTGGCCAAGTACATCTATTCAGACTTCAAAGTATAAAAAAAAATTATGCACAGTAGCAGCCTGTTGTAGCAGTAGATTTTGAGAATTGTGAAAACTAAAAGTGATGGTTTACGTATAAATTACAAAGTGTGAATTTGTAGGGTGCAGGAAACAATGCTTTTTTTGTTGTTGATTTTTTAAAGGTTTTTTCTTATTTAAATTACAATATTATCACACATTTAAATAATAAAAGAGTCATTAAAGTGGCTATATTAATGTAATTTTACAGAATTCACAAATCCGATTGGGTTAACAAAAGCCAATCGGGTCACAAGGGTTGCTTAAAACCCATCGGTTGCAATAGTTTTAACCGGGTCACATAGTTTTTCATTCCAATTGATCACCTAGCCCCGTCTATGTGCTGGGCCACTGGTCTGATCGGCCAGGTCAGTCCGGGTTTAATAACACTTTTAACTATGGTCTAACCTTGAGTACATTAGGGGTCCTAGTAACCTTAACTAGCGAGCAGCTTGACTAAGCTTCTTCATTGGACCACTTTTACTTTACCTTGGGCAATGAGAAACGAGGAAATTGTTGAAATAGTTTTATTTTGTAGCAAAATTGATAATTAAAGACAATTTTAAGGTTTGCTTAATTAGTAGTTTTAGAGAAGAACTATGGCGTGGAATATAATAGAAAGACTAATGTGGTAATTCCGATTGGAACAAAGTTTCTCTCCAAATTAGTTTGGAGAAAAACTTTTCAAATTTCTGATATATATTTTTTTTTTGTTGTGAATTTTGAAAATATAACTGTTTAATTTCATGTTTCTTATATTCTTAACATGTATATCAAATTTCGTTCAAATCGGATTTTATTTACTATTCGATCAATAAACATAATTTTTATACACAATTTTAGATCACAAAAACTTGAAAATTTAACATTTGTTTGATGGCATAGCAATTGATCTTTGATCTTTTTGAAATTTTGCAATCATGAAAATATAATAAGAACATGTAATCCAATGGTTAGTTTTCAAAATTCACATTTAATATAAAGATATATGAGGCGTTTGTAGAGTTTCTTTTCAAACTAGTTTGGAAAGAAACTTTGTTTCTCCTCCAACTCCAAGTTCCTGCTAAGAGCATTCATATCAAAGCTTTTAAGATGCTAAAATGCTATTTTTTAGCAACACAAACAATAAAATGCATCTACATCATTGATGCTAAAGCTACAGTGAGCTGTCATCTTGACAGCTCACTATAGCAACAATCTTAAAAAAAAATATAATTAATTTTTTATTACATTCTTTCTCTTCTCATCTTAAATAATATTTAATTCTCTTTCTTCTAAAAACTTCTTTATTTGCTAGCTTCTTCTCCTTCATTCTTTTCTATTTGTCTTTTTCTTATCTCTTTTTCTCTTTTTGCTATTTCTTCTTCTCCTCTTACTCAAGCTCTCTCAAAAAAAGAAAATGAAAAATGTGGTGGTGGTAAGTGGTTTTGAGTCATGGTTTGCAGTGCTATGGTGGTGGTGGTGCTGTTGTGGGTCATGGTGGTAATGGCGGGTCATGGTGAGTTTGCTCTCTCTCTCTCTCTCTCTCCAGGTCACGGTGGTAATGGTAGGCAATGGTAAGTTTTTCAATGGTTTTTTTTTTTTTTTTTTTTTTTTTTCAGTGGTGGTGGTCTTGGTGGATTTTTTTTTTTGGAGGTGGCTAGTGATCGTGATGGTGATTGTTGTGGTTGGTCGTGTTGGTCTATTTTAATGGGTTTTGTGGTGGGTTATTGATGATGGTGGTTGTTGTTGTTGTGTTTGTGGTGGTGGTTTTTATTATTATTATTATTATTATTATTATTATTATTATTATTATTTTGGGTAAGTTGTGGCTGCCGTGGTGGTGGCGGTGGTGAAAGTGGTCGTTGGTTGCTATGAACCTTTTTTGGAAGTTTTATTTTATTTTAATAAGTTTTTTATATTATTTTAATGAGATGAAGGTAAAAATAGAACATTTGATATTGAGTGTATTGTAAAATGAATTGTTAAAATTGATAAAGTAGCTTTTTGAGATACTAAATGCTAAAATTTTTGAAAGCTTTGATGGGAATGCTCTAATAATCTCAAAATAATTAGCACCATCACCAACCCTAAAAGGTACTACCATATTTTACCCCTTTTTGAGATACTTTTTGGCCTTTTGATTTGCTAATGACTTAAGCACTAAAAGATACCCCTACATGTTTTTGTATTTTTTGTTAGCTGTTTACAAAACAAGTATAGCCATTGATCAAACACCATCTTCAAGTAGTATAGATCGATTATGGGCTAAATTGAATGTGAAAATACCGTTTTAGTCTTTATATTTTGGAGTTATTATCAATTTGGTTATTAAATTTTGACAGCAGTAAATTTGCTCCTATATTTTCATAATAGCCAATTTAGTTAATATTATTTTCAATTTCTAGTTAATTTGGTCTCTACTCATCAACTTACTAACAGAAATTAATTGCAAGTTGAAAATAATATAAACTAAATTAACTGCTATCAAAATGTAAAGAATAAATTGATAATAACCTCAAAACATAAGGATCAAAATAGTATTTTTGCCTAAACTGAATCAAGTCACTGGTTAGTCTGGTTTGTAAAGCTTTCGAAATTGAATTACTTATTTTTCATAGAAGATAGAAGATACTACATTTAACTTGATATTCTTTATCATTATCATTTCGTGTGAGCTAGTGTGGTGCCACTGCCAAGCCGTGAGACATCATCAACTAATTAAAGAAAAAAACAAAGTATTTTTCTCACACACAATCTAATGACCTTTTAGATAACTCAATATTCTATATATTGTTGAAGTTACGTTTTGGTAGAATATGAATCTGGCAATCTAATGGTGACTTTACGTGTGTTTATAAACCATATTAATGGAGTTTAAAAGGCAAAGACATTACGAAGTTGACAAGCTAAAGTATGGAATCCCCGAAAGATACTTACACGACATGATGCTCATCCTTTCATAATAATGATGTACGTCGTGTTGTAGATTGAAGCAAAATTGATGTGATAATGACAATATTGAGTTTAAGATCCACTTCGATCTGTCATTCTATCTATAGACAACGAAAAAAGAAAATTCTTATACAATATATATTAGTCTATTATTTTTGTTTAGTATACACTATAGAGAGGGCGAATTTCAGTATAATGTAAAATGGTGAAATGTGTTTGTAATGAGTTCATTTGAGTTCATTAAAATTGAAGACCATTTATAGATGAAGCAACTCAAGAAAAGCAAGTTGTCCATATTTGGACCATTTGACGATCGATTGAAGCTTGATTGCCCCTCGATCAAGGTCTAATCTATCAAAAATTGGAGAACTCAAAAACAGATGTGTATGACTGAAGTAGGTAATGGATGTCAATTCAACCCTAGCTAATTGGAAGCTTATTTAAAAGCCCTTTATACACAACTTCAATTTGGGTGGTGAGTAGTAGCTTGCGTATCTTGGGAATCACATTCATTATTATATGAGTTTGTAAAACTTGTACTAAAATGAGTAGTAGCTTTAGCATTTATAATAAATAAGGAAAAACGTTTTATAGTGTTTGTGACATTCCTATGGCAATGAATTAGCCATCAAAATCATATTTTGAAGGACAAAGTCCAAATTGAATATTATCAAGTTATATGACGATTTATTAAACTAATAATGTGTATTTTTTAAACAAGCCACATGATTCATTAAAAAGATAGAATGAATTGTATTAACAATTGTCACATGGTAGGTTGAAAGAAACTAGCTAAAGCAATGTTGAAGATTATCAATAGGCAACAACAACTCTCTATCAACAATTTAGCTAGTTAATTTCAACATCCTTGTTTGCATTGAAATGTTTTCCTTTAGTACAAAGATTCGTGTACATGATCTTAATTTGGCTCAACTACACAACATATAAAACCAAACATAGCAAGATTATATCGTTTGTGGAACATTGTGAGATGTATCACAAAATTCACAAAGCGTGATCGGAAGTGAAAAACTAGTGTACCCAATTAACATTGTGAGATATATGCATCGATCCTTCCTACTTTCGTAGCAAGTGTTGCAACATGGCAGTATATAACGTATACATTTGGATCGGGTCTGTTTAATTAGATGAGTATGATTCACGGGTCAACCATTTTGGACTGCTAGTATAAGAGAGTGTGAGGAAACTTTGTCCAACCTTCTTTTCTCTCTTAACGATCAAACCCAGTCAGTTAATGTGGCAGTTTCATACTTTTGTCTAATCTTTTTTTTCTTTTTTGCTCATTTATTTGAAAATATACAACCGTTAGATTCTACTCGAGCTAGGGTGCCTTGAAAATTTCCAAAAAAGTTCTAAGTTCTAACTGTTAACATATATAGTGTTGTGGGCTTTAGGCCCAACTAGTTTACTTGTATAACACTCTTACTTGTACTACACTCATATTTACTTGTACTGCACTCATATGCTTCCTATATAAAGGCACTCATGTATATTCTTTCTGTGAGAAATACAATACTATTCAATTCAGTATTTCTAACATGGTATCAGAGCTGCCTTCCTATGGCCATGGTTTTCTGTCCTTACGGTGTATAAAGAGCAATCTTTGTCTTCCTCGGTGTTTCTTCGCTGCGTTCATCTTTTTTGGTTTTCTACTGCTGCCGTCAAAATTCTCCGGTATCATCATGTCACCGTTAGAAGTCGCATCAACACTGCAAGACCATTGCCTTTCTCAAGCCACCGTCACAGAGCCAAACTTCATTCAAGGGATCTTTTCAACCTAATCAAATCTCAAGATTTCATCAAGTTTCCATCTTGAGTTTGAGAGGGGGTGTTAGAGATATATTAGCCCATTAACATAAGCCCAAGCCTAATTCTACTTTGTGTGCAAGCTAAGTTTCCTACTTGTACTAGAAGTCTATTAGTTTAGGGTTTAGTCTACTATATATACACATGTTATGGTTTATTGTAACACAGGATTTGTTCTACACTCTAATATATTATTGATGTAGCCCTTTAGGGTTTCCTCCGTGGATGTAGGCCGTTAGGCTGAACCACGTAATCTTCTTATGTTATTGTGTTCTATACTTTATGCTTTCGCTTCCGCATCCTTAATAACATATTCAACATGGTGTATCAATGCTAATATTTAACACTAACTATTTGGTACGTACGTACGGAATAAGGTGTTGCTTCAAGTTTATCCCTCGTTATAATGGATTTTTCTTATATTATAATTATTATATTATTATTTAAAAGGATGGGGGTGTCAAAATTTTTTGTTTCCCAAGTTTATATTTAGGGGATATAAATTTCCACAAAGAACTATATATATAATTTTTATTTTCTTGCAGATTTTTTCTTGGGATGAGACAGGAGAATTTGCCTATGTTAAGTATTAGACTATATATATATTGGATTATTTCAGTCATTTGTTTGTGGTTTCTAAATTAAGGAGGTTTCATCATTTCATATGCAATATTGGCAATATAATCTTTGCAAACGAGCTGAGACTAATATCTAGTAGTCGGCAATAAGCTTGTGAATATATGCGTCAGTACTGTTGTCTGAATATGCATGTATACGATAAGAATTCTGAAGGATTAATGCAATCGTGGAATACTTAGGAAATAATTCAAACTTTCAATAATAATTTTATCGAGCTCTTTCATAAGAAGGTTACTTATCCTTTTTCCTCTTTTTGTTAGGTTAGTTTTGTTCATAAAAAGTGCACAACCCCCATTGCTTACCTTAAAGGCAAAGGTTTATTAGACTCCAGCCCTTTAATCCATATAATGTTGTAGGTAACGTGTTAATGAGCCGTATTCGGGTCATATCAAGAGAAAAGTATTTGACAACAATTTCAACCCAACCAATTTAGTAATTAGATTGATCAAAACTCTTCAACTCTAGCGTGATCTGCTTATTAATCGGATTGATACAACAAGACTCATGCAACTTGCTTAATAATATACCATTCGTGTTGGATTGATACACACAATTAATTTCAACTTGTTTAATAAACATGTATTGAGTAAACATAGATGCAAGCTATTCCAGCTTTTTAAAAAAATATCCAAAAGAATGAATTCATTAACATAGAATTTAAAATTCTTTTTAAAACTCAATTCCGTAGGTAAAATACGAATTTATATTGAGCATAAATGACATTTACATAAGTATGATGATTTTAGATTGATTACAAGTCAAACAAGTCAACATAGAATTAACCCTAACTTACTAATCATATCCAAACGAATTTTTACGTTTAGACACAACTCATCTACCCTAAATATTAACCCCAAAATATCATGCCTTATTTGCATCATTTTGCATGCAGGCCGTGTTAAATATGATCAAACAAGACCACAATTGACATCTCATACATGCACAAAGCCCCCAGTCGTCTCAGACTCCCATGCGCCATGCGGCACATTTTTGTTGTGGGCCATCAATATCTACAGGGAGCAAACAACTTTAATGGGAAAAATGACAAGATGATAACTCTAATCCATGGAATCAGCAAGTAGTCAAGCTCATACCGGAGGCTGTACCGGTTTAACCATTAGAATAATATATTTTGGTATCAGTTAATACCGGTGTACCGTTTCGGATTTACTAGCATTGTTTATATTTATAAATATATATATATATATATATATATATATATATATATATATATGTATATGTGTATATGTATATATATATGTATATGTGTGTGTATAATATATATGTTTCAAGTTTACTGTTATTTTATATATATATATATATATATGTATATGTGTGTGTGTATGTATATATATTATAATAATCTCAATTCAGAACAAATTATTCATGGTTTTAGACTTTAGAATCAATTAAAAGAAAAAAAACACAATATAAAAAATAGAAAACTTAATTGTTCATTGCATACTAAGAAAACAAATAATACTAATAAGTTAATGCAAATAAGTTATTATTCTGTCTTTACAAAAATTCAAAAATTACAAAATTATTTATTTATTTATTTTTTGTATCGGCTAGTACATGGCGTATTGGCCGGTATTACCTGAAATCGGCCGGTATGACTGGTATTTAAACTAGTACGAAACATTAGTTTTTCAATACCAGTATACGTACCGGTATGATACATACCGGCTAGTACTGGTACGATATCGACTAGCACTCACCACTTAATATGTTCGAACATTAATTGGAACTTCACTCTCTAAACAATGAAAAACTTCCATAGACTTCTCCCCCAGAAATAAAATACCAGAAACTTCATTAAGGGAGAGCCTGCGTGTATTCACTTTTTTTTTTATTTTTATGGATTTTTTGCCTCTCATTATAGAATGTTCTCCCATTCCTTTGATTACGTGAACATTGAACACGCATTGTTCACCAAAAAATTACAATTTATTTTAATCTTCTTTAAATTTTTAATCGAATGATGAAAATTCTCTCACTATTTTATAAGCAATTAGCAACCCTATACACACACACACACATTACAACCAGAGTAGCATTCTTTTAACATACCCTAAACTATTCAGCCAAAAAAAAAAAAAAAAAACCTTAAAATGATACCCCTAGTACTGTTGAATAAGTATTAGAGTTGACATTGAATAAGAAGTTTAGACATAAAATTTTAAAACTATGTAATGTTAATAATAAGTTCAAATTATAAGAACTAGTAAAAAAGTTACTGTAAAAGTTATTGTGTCCATAATATTAATTGACATTGAATTGCGTGCAGTTGATCATTTGTAATGGTCAGGCATTTTCCTTGTTAAATTATTTGCCTTCAAAGCAAGTGCAAGCTAGTTTTAACTTTTTTGAACAATGTCATATGCTATGGAGACTCTTTTTATTTTTTTTCCTCTTGAAGTACAAAATTTCTTACCATATATCATGACATGGATTGCTATATAAATGTGCTATAAAGTAATGGCATCGTTTGCACGTCAAAATCACCAGTGGGTATGACGATTATGACCTGTTCTTACACCAATCAATTTGTATATCATGATATTTGCGTCTTCATGCATGACATGTGTAGGGAGCAATATAGAAGTAAAAGAATCATATTGCAATAGTAGTATGCTTGTGAGATATGAGTCAGATAAAGTTCAAATATAAAATAGTGAAAATATTTCACAAATATCACGCTAAAATTGAGCGAAAAGTAATTGATAAACATATTAAGATTCAAGCCTATAAAGTAAGGCTGTTTTTTAAAACTAAAAATTATGGTATATGATGATAATGATTTATAATATATAACAAAATTAATTTATAATTTTCAAAATTTTGATATTAGAAATTTTATAAAATGTTAATATAAATTTTATTAAAACTTTAGTACTAAAGTTTCACCTAGGTTCTTTTGTTGGTTGGGATAAAAAGAATTTTAAGAGCGCACAATAAAGGGAAAAAAAATATTTTCCGTGTGGCATAAGAAGTAAAAACAAAAAACAAAAAACAAAATAAAAAATAAAGAGAAAAGGAGAAAACACTTACTTTATGCAACCACAACATGTGAGATATAATTTGTATTATATAGTATGTGATTTTGGTACTGACAATAGCATTTTTTTAATAAAAATTTTACACTGATTAACCTATAATTAAGAAAAAAATTTGTCTTGGAATTTTGTGAAAATGATAGCAATATCCTAAATAATATTTTATAATTTATTACAATAAAATGTAAGAAAGGTTATTTAATACTTTTGAAATAATGTCCCATTTTCTCACATTCATCGTGGGGAGCCGCCATTCTTACGAGAGAAGGAAGCATTGCTTCAAAACTATTGAATGACTAAAAAATAAGTTTAAATTAATTATCTTATTTAATTTTAGTTTTGTTGCATAAAAATATAATTGTATTTAAATAAAAATAAGGTAAAAAGAAAATATTGTCTTAACAAGTTATACATTTTTTTTGAGAACCAACAAGTTATACATAATAACATTTATTTTAACCTCAAATTTTGGATTAACTATTGATTCTCAACAAACTAATGAAGGCCAGTTATAGGTATTATTTTCCGCCACTCAAAGTCCAAAATCATGTTCTTTATTATTTTTTAATTAACACGTCATTTTTACTATTTTACTAGTGTTAGTTTAGGTCTTGCTCTATATATTTTTGTTCCCTTAACTTGAATCAAATTACTCAATCTTATCTTAAAAAAAAAGAATTTTTTTTAAATTTGTGCATTAATTTCTCTTTTTTTCATTAAGCCATTTCAAATGTTTCTCACTCATTCTTTTATCATAAAAATCATAGATAAAAAGTAAGTTCCAGTTAGCTCAACTGGTAAAATCTCTAATGGTTGAATAAGAGAGATCTAAGTTCAATCTCCACCTACACCAAAAACTGATTGGTGTCTTAATTTGATGATAAAGAGCTATCATCAAGAGCAGAAGTCATAGGTTGAAATTCTCTCTAAAAAAAAAATCATAGATATTCTTAAATGAATTTATTTTTTTTGTATCCTATTTTTCTTAATATATTAATTTATCATTCTTAACATTCCTATTTCAACTACACTTATTTTAATAACTTTTTACTTCATACAAACCCAACATTAAGTATCCGTTTGAAAAATATTATAGATAAAAAGTAAAAATTAAATAAAAATAAGTAGGTGGCTCATGTGAGACTTAGTAATAAAAATAAGCAAAAGTTAAATATAATACGTAGATAACTCACAAGGGACTCGTAAATAGTAAAAAAAAAAAATTGCTTAAACAGACACTAAATACTAAAAATTACTATTTGTAAATTGACATAAAAGATAAACCAAACTTATAAACTTCAACAAGCATCCTGTTGCATTTTGGATGAGGTTGGGCTATACATAGGCTTTTATTTATTTATTTATGGGTTTTGATTGTTTTACTTTTAACATGTTCACACTCTCATATCTGGCATAAAATTAATGTGAATATTTAGTATGAACACGTGGATTTTGTGCGAAAGCATTTTACCTCGGAGAGTATGAAAGTGGAACTGATAATAAAAAGTTATTTATTTATTTAATTTTTTTTTTTTTTATCTCTCTTGTCTATGGGCCTTTTAGCACAACGTATTACGGCTATTCGTTTGCCACCTTTCGATAAGGCAGCAGCAACACCTATGCGTAAGTTTGAGGTTTAAGTACGTGGAGAGACTCATGCAAGACGAAAACAAGGACATGCGAAAATTCCTGGAAGCTGCGTACACTAATTACACAACGTATTACGGCTATTCGTTTGCCACCTTTTGATAAGGCAGCAGCAACACCTATGCGTAAGTTTGAGTTTTAAGTACGTGGAGAGACTCATGCAAGACGAAAACAAGAACATGCGAAAATTCCTGGAAGCTGCGTACACTAATTCCACACTCTGCCTCGACTCTTTAAATCTGCAATAAGCTTGTCCTGTATAAAGATCCAGTAGTGTAATACCTCAAAGAGAGAGAGAGAGAGAGAGGGAGAGTACTTTCAGGGGCTCTTCCAAGTCATTGTTATTGCTTGCTAAGGTATCTTCATCACAATTAGAGCTTGACATACAATGGATTCACATTATGATACCATGGGCATGGATTCACAGCATGAGGCTATGAACAACGTGGAGAATGGTGACTCTAAGAGCTTAATGAACAAGGGCCTCTCCAAGGGTCGGACACCACAAAATGTGTCATCCTCAATTTTGCGCAAGAAATCGGATCCAGTGCTTGTATCCAAAGTTCGGTTCAAAATGGTTAGACAATTCTTGGCCAATTTGCAAGAGGTTATTCTTGGCACCAAGCTTGCTGTGCTCTTCCCAGCTATTCCACTAGCAATCGTTGCAGACTTTTATAACTTTGGAAGAGTAAGTGTCAATATTTCTGGATCTTTTAGTGGATAAATGCGTGCTTTTAAAATAAACGTGACTCATATATAACTTACTGTATCTGTGTATTTGTTTACACACAAAATCGAGATCTTAAAATGCATACATTATGATATGTCTGTTTACTTGACACTTCTGTTTTTGATCGATATTATTTTTATGACACGTAGCCTTGGATTTTTGCTTTGAGCTTACTTGGACTCGCACCGCTTGCTGAACGAGTCAGCTTCCTTACTGAGTAAGTTGGCATTTTAATTATGTGATTAAAAACATTTAGAACAAATAAAAGACAATTATGTAACATTGTTGCATTTTTTTTCCTATGGAACAATCAGGCAAATTGCATACTTCACGGGTCCGACAGGTATTATTTGAATCCAAATCCTAGAACTCATTCATTATTCATCTGGTATTTGAAAAATAAAAATTCCATATTCATCAAAGGAATTGAAATATTGAGTGTTGGATGGGTGTGCAGTTGGAGGGCTTCTGAATGCAACATGTGGTAATGCAACGGAGCTCATAATTGCATTATTTGCTCTTCACCAAAACAAAATACATGTTGTGAAGTACTCTCTTCTGGGTTCCATCCTTTCAAACCTTCTTCTTGTACTTGGGACCTCTCTCCTATGTGGAGGCTTGGCCAACATTAAAAAGGAACAAAGATATGACAGAGTGAGACATCAATTCTAATTTAGCCACTTTAGAAATTAATTAGGAAGGTAGGTTTTATGTGATTTTTATTCTATTTTATTTGGTTTAACAGAAACAGGCGGATGTGAACTCGCTCCTTCTGTTGCTGGGATTGCTATGCCACTTGCTACCATTGATGTTCAGATATGCCTCAGGAATTGAAACTTCCACAGCTGTGTATACCCTCCAGTTGTCAAGAGCAAGCAGTATTGTGATGCTTATAGCATATGTTGCATATATCTTCTTCCAGTTAAAAACCCACCGGGAATTGTTTGATTCACAAGAGGTGATTAAAAAAACAAACAAGTTTATACCGGTGAACAATGTTTTAGGTTGCAAATGACCCAATTAATTTGATGGCACCGAGAGAGAGAGAGAGAGAGAGAGAGAGAGAGAGAGGGGAGGGATTAAGGTAATAGAGTAGAGATTTCTAAATATTTTTTTTAAAAAGTTTTAAGTTCATTGTCTAAATTCCTTCAGCTTGAATTGCATGCATGGGAAGCTTGCAGTTACTTTAATAGCGGATTGGAGCAGAAATGAAAATAAGGCTTCATAGCAAGTACTTACGTAAATTATTGGGAGGTAGAGTGAAAATAGGTTCCAACTCAAAACCATCTATTTTGATATTCTAATAAATTATCAATTATTTTGAAGTTTTAAATTGTTAGAAAATTGAATTTAATCATTTTATCAATATTTTAACCAAGGAAAAAAAAAAGATTATTCGCTTTGCCTTTTTATTTTTCCACCCCCACAAACACTATTCAATTTTCTATATTACCTTTGTGAAAATTTTCTAATATTTTCAGAAATTTCTTTTACTCATATTCTCCTTTTTTTTTTTTTTCCCACATCTATACTAAAAGACAGGAGAACTATAGTGAAAAATTACCAACAGTAGGTAAAATACACATACTTTAATTTTGGCGTTGGGAAAATGTAATTGGGTTGTTAAACCATTTCTTTTATCTTCAAAGAGTCGGTATAAAACCCAATGACTAATTTTGGTGCAATTTCCAGGATGACGAGGAAGATGAAAAGGCCGTGATAGGATTTTGGGGTGCATTTACCTGGCTAGTTGGCATGACGATTATCATAGCTGTGCTATCTGAGTATGTTGTGGGAACAATAGAGGTATAAATGCAAACCTTTTTGGTGTAAAACCTTAATTGCGTTCTATGGCATAGTGCATACTCTTACATAAAAATCTTTCTCAATTAGGCTGCATCAGATTCTTGGGGAATTTCTGTTAGCTTCATTAGCATAATTTTGCTACCAATAGTTGGAAATGCAGCAGAACATGCTGGATCAATCATATTTGCGTTCAAGAACAAGTTGGTATGACATAGGATTTATTTATTTTGTGTATAAATTAAATTCTGGGTATTATGTATACCTTGAATGAATGTAGATTTAACCGTATATAATTCTGCGTATCATGCAGGATATCTCTCTGGGTGTAGCTTTGGGGTCTGCATCTCAAATTTCCATGTTTGTGGTAAGATTAAATTAGCTCAAAAGTCAAAACATTTATGTAACATTTTTTTTTTTTGAGAAATAAACACACACACATAAGGGAGATGGAAATTTACATAACATTTGGTTGGTGAAATATAAGTTAAAAGAAAAACTTAAAAACATAATTGTGTTCATGTTGCTTTTATTAAGAATTAGATAAGATTGTAAGAATATAAATTCCTGTATTTTGAGATGAGAAATTCAATAGAAGAATTTTATAAGAATTATTTATCTTTCCCAATACATTCTTAGGTTTATAACAAGAATGATATGTACCCACGACTTTTATGAATTCCTAAAAATAACTCTCATATAGAAAATATTTTCCTTAAAAGAAGTCCATTGAATTAAAATTCTCTTTTATGGGTGGGTTTCAGTTAGCTTAACTGGTAAAGTCTCTAATAGTTGTATAAGAGATCTAGGGTTTAATTCCCACCTACACCAAAAATTGATTGGTGTCTTGGTCTGATGATAAAGAGCTATCATCAGAAGCGGACGCCATAGGTTGAAACTCTTTAAAAAAAAAAAAAAAATCTCTTTTATGGAGATGATATCTAGTGTTTTGGATGCACGCAACATTATATTACTCACATATTATTAGTATAAAGCTATATATACATCCAAAACATTATGTCTATCAAATTAGAAGCCCTTTCTATGGAGACAATATTTAGTGTTTTGGATGCACACAATTTTATACTGAAATGCCTCGTAGAAGTTATCAGTGATTAGTGATGCATGCAACATTACACTCTTAACATGTGGGTCTCATAGAGGTAGGACCCATGGTATGAGTATTATACTACATACATCCGAAATATTATGTTTATTTTTTCTTTTAATGAACATATTATGGAAGAGTTTATCCCCATAGACTTCTTAAGAAGGGTAATAGTGGTATTTAGTGAAATTTCCCATGATCATGACGTTGAATCAACATTCCACATGGTTATGTTACATGTATCAGTCATCTTTTAAAACCTCAAATTATGCTAAATTAAACCTTGAAAATCCAAAAAAAAAAAAAAAACCTTCACCTAATTAATTAACAAGGAATATCTAATATTAATCTATGAATTTCAGGTTCCTCTGAGCGTTGTTGTTGCTTGGACAATGGGCATTGACATGGATCTTGATTTTAGTCTCCTCGAAACTGGTTGTCTTGCTTTCACAATAATTGTCACGGCCTTCACTTTACAGGTTCTTAATTTATACTAGATTCTATCGATGTCTTTTGTTATGTTAGATTTTGTTGATCGGTTTTCAATGATTAATTACAAAAACTCATCATTTGTCATTATTCAGGATGGAACTTCACATTACATGAAGGGAATTGTTCTTTTCCTATGCTACATTGTTATTGGTGCTTGTTTTTTTGTTCATAAAATCCCAGTGAGTAAGTGCCTAGCCAAAAAGCTTTTCTTACTTACCATGCATGTAGCCAAACAATATAATATATATGTGATTATTTTTAATTCATTCTTCAATAATGTCTACAATTTTCATGACAGGTGAAACAACAGTCAACTTAGGAGTTGAACAATCGTCTGGAGTTTTGAACGCCTGAGCTGACTACATTGTTTGGGATTTACATCCCAAACTAAAGATTGGTGCATCCGTAAATCTATTTCTTACTTTATTCATCCGTTTGTGAAGTGCTGGAAAAACTCATTCCCATTTCAATTGTGACCAATTGAGAGATCAAGTGCTGGAGGTTTCGAGTTGCGGGCGTGTCTAAGAAAGTGGGGACTACTTAAACTTGGAGAAAGAATGAATTTTCGTGTTGAAGATGTTTGTATATAGTTCTATCTCTATGTCTCTGCAATAAGGTTTTATTTCAAATTTAGTTCATAAATTTGTGGCGAATGCCAAGTCATTTCTCTCCCCTTTCTTTTTTTGAGACTACTAGTATTTAATTTAAGCTGATATGTTGCCAAACCAGAGGAAATGGCATTACATCTTTGATGTACAATAAGAAAATCTGGAGAGTATCAGATTTCAATTTTATCTTCTAATAAAATTCCCCAAGTGTTTATCTTACTTTATTTATACACATTTCTTGGTGAAACCTGTAGCTTTTGTTTAATTACCACACACACACACACACATATCGACGAAGGTTGGTAGTGGTGATAGGTGGTAATGGGAATGTGTTGTGCTTTTTTTTTTTTTTAAATATTTATTTTAAGAAATTGAAATAAGAAATGCAAAAAAATAGAATTTAATTAGATAAGCAGACATGCGACAAATAGAGCATAAAGTGGTACACAAAAAACCTTGAAAGGGGGGAATGTACGTGAGTGTGGGGACATGATGTTCGACATTGAAGAGATACAGCAAGCAAGTCTTAGAAAGTGTTTAATTTTGCCCTATTAATTTTTAAAAGATTTTAAGACTATATATTCATCATTTTCCATGTCATTACCCAATTAATGATTTACCCTAATGGAACATGTATCTGAAAGTGTATTTTTATGAATTATGAATCTTTGGGGTTAGAATAATTGTGGACATAGTCATGACAATGATATCTTTATATATTAAGAGGGTTCAAAGAGTTAGTTATGATTTCAAAAAATGTCAAAAATACTCCTAATCTAAGTAAATAATTCTTATTCTTCAAAAATAAAAAACAAGGTTGTAATTGTAATTTCAAAAAAAAATTTAAAGAAAAACTTTTTTCCTAAAAATTAGCACATTCTCTATCTAAACATCTCTCACGTATGTTTGATACATTTTTTATTTATTTATTTTTTAAAAACTAGCACACACTAAATCTAGTGGTTTATTCTATTTCAAATCTTAAATTTTGGTTTTATAAAAATGCTTTCATGTGTAATCTCATTAAAAATAGATAAATTTAAATTAAAAAATTATATTAAACTCAAAATAAAAAAGAGTCTCGTTGCACGTGTGGAAGGCATGTGATAAGACTAGCATTTATTATGAGGAAATATTGAGAGTAGTTGGAAATAGTAAGTGCTGAGATGGGCCCGTATTGCTTAAACTAATGCCAAATCTGACCCAGCGAGCGCATCCAGCCCAACTTAATTACAAGCCTATTTTCAAATTCTCCTAAAAGTGGGCTAGTTGGAGTTTTCTATTTCTTTTGCGTCTTGTGTTTTGTTGTGTCCTTTTGGCAAGAATTATTATTATTATTATTATTATAAATATAAAAGTGGATGAATGTATTAGGATTAGTGCCCTTAAATCCTATTGTATGAAACTATGTATGTTATTATGTATGACATTATGTATGACTTAATGTTGTGTTTAATAAAGTTGTTTTGTTATTATCTAAAAATAATGGTAACATGAATATTGGGACATTATCATATAGTCCATGAGATGCATAGTATGTGATTTATGTGAAAAGTCACAGAAGATATAAATCACAAGTTTTTTGTAAACTCAGAATTTTAATTCGTAGCCGGTGATGAAATTGAGCATTTCATCTGCGAAGACTATTACATATCAACTAAGATGATTTGTCTTGATCATGGAAATGGAGATTTCTAGTTGATATGTTGAAATGTTTTAAGAGTTAAAACATATTGAACTGAACCGGTGTGAGATTTATTATTCTCCTAACGACTGTCAAATGAATAATAAACTCACGACTTGTATTTGCATGAACTCTTAATCTTAAGAGAATAATGGACTTGATCATGAGATGTAGGTTGCTTTGATATATCATGAGTGAGATCTAGAGTTATGGTCAAAACCTCAGTGTGTTGGGCAATCACATTTAATGTTGATGAAACAAACATTCTCAAGATGGAATTCATAGTCTCTTAACAGAGATACAAAATATTCCCTTGAGATGAGTTTAATGAGTTTGTTATTCAGAATGTTAGGCTTAACTACTTTAGTAAATTGTTGCTAGAGTATATATTTATGAAATTAGATTTCATAAATATATGATGAATAACTTAAAGGATTAAACTGGGTACTCAAAGATAAGATGTAGTAATTTACAAAGTGGCAGTCTAAATTCATGACTTTGTGTTACTACGAATATTTTATGAAGGGGTTGCATGTACAATAAAGTTTTAGGATATAATTTATAAATAAGGCCTAGAGTGCAACTATATTTATATAGTGGTATTAAATATAGTTAATGGTAACTTTGGACTTGTCAAGAGTTGACAGAAAAAGCTCAAGGCCTATTGGAGCTAGTGTCTTATTGATCCCTTTTGGTTCCACTCCAAGCCACACACTTAAGCCCAATTAGAAAGGCCCTAAAGGCCAACCTAATTAGATAATCAGTTAGATACAAATGGAGAAACATACAGAATTTTCTGTAGAGAATTTTGTAAGAACACTATTATGAAATGGTGTGTGTGTGTGAGAGTGAGACACTCTATCATTCTCCTTTTGAAACTAATTGAGAAACCACACATCTTGGGCATAAAGTGGAATTGGAGTGAAAATTAAAAGTGTTCCCGAGTAGGGGTGTCAATTTGGGTTAGCGTGTCGGGTTCGTGTCGTGTCGAGGTAGGGGTATTCGACTGAATGGCTCAACCCTAACCCGACCCATTTAATAATTGTGTCATGATTCTTCAACCCTAATCCGATCTGTTAATAAGGCGGGTTAACCTGACCCAACCCATTTGACACGCTTAATAAACGAGTCGTGTTGGGTTGAAACAAATGTAACACAACCCATTTCAACTTACATAATATTAAATCTAACATCCATCTAGAAATAATGTTTTTTACATCCCAAAAGGAGTGCAAACACTTCATGTCTTCAACCCACATTCAAAATAATATAATTCAACAAAAATATAACATTCATCTAGAAATAAGTTCTTTACACTCCAAAAGAAGTGAATACACTTCAACCCAAATTCAAAATAATATGGTTTAACAAAAATAAAATAACATAGTTCAACAAAAACAAGTGGGTCATATCATGCAATCAAGAAAAACACAAGGCACATGGGTTCAAAGTTTATTGTACAAAAGCATTATGCATAAAAAATTGACACATGAGAGAGAGAGAGAGAGAGAGAGAGAGAGAGAGAAATAATCGGTTTGAGAGTTGACACTTTGAGTTTGAGAATTGGGCATGAAAAGTGTAGTACGACTGAAATTAAAAAAAAAAAAAAAAGATATTTATAAGAAGGTTTAGAGATTTAGGGATTGTAGGGTTTAAAGATTTAGGGTTTGTAAAGTTTCAATTTTCAATTATATCCCTTGTAAATTTTTGTAATTACTCTTTAAAAAAAAAAATTAAAATATATGTTGGATATAAAATGTATTTGATAAATCTAAAATAAGATGAATATTTATTTGTTATACGAGTTAAACAGATTGTGTTAAGTGGGTCATTTCGGGTTGACACAAATAAATTAGCGTGTCAAACGTGTCTATTGCGGGTTACGTGGGTTGACCCGCTTATGACACGTTTTTTATTGTGTCACTTTTGGATCGACCCGTTTATGACCCAAACCCATTAAAGCCTAACCCTAACCCGAAAAAACCCATGTCGGGTTCGTGTCATGTTCGCGGGTTGGGTCGATCATTGACACCCCTATTCCCGAGTACTTCAATATTTGGTTTTGAATTTCATCGCACCAAGGTACGCTCTCTTATTCTAGAATTTTGAAATTTACATAGTACATGTTATCAATTGCGATTGAAATAGATTCGTTATTTTTCCGCTGCGTACATGCATATTTCCATCAAATGGTATTAGAGCGGTCTTCAATTCAAATCTGTATAACATGTTTTGTGAATTTTGGAATTAGAAATAATAGTTTCATGATGTTAGAAGATTATATATGTATTTAATTTTCTGCATTGTTGTTGAAACTATGATTTGGTAAAAACTGATTTTGATGTTATGATGTTGTTTAAATTTGGATTTAAGTAAGTTCAATTGATCTTTAAGGCTATAGCATCAATGAAATTTAGTTTTGATATCAATTTCATCCTTTTATGTTCATATGGTAGTTGTATGTTCATGGAAAACCGTTGGAAACGTTTCAGATCTTCCCTTTAAAAACTGAAAACACGGGTTTTTCGCGGGTAAGCCTTACTCGTGAGCTAGTCGCAAGACAGTCGCGAAAGTTTCTGTCTGAATTTTGTTTTTATGCAAAAATTTTCGCGAGTAAGCTTTACTCGCGAGACAGTAGCGAAACTCTCTATCTGAATTTTGTGTTTTCAATTTTTTGCTTTAATTCATTTTCGCGAGAAGAGCCTAGTCGCGAGATACTCGCGAAAATGCCACTGAAGGGAATTCTAAACTTTTTCCAATTGTTTTCAAATGTATAAAGAGCAAGGTTGTGTGTGATTAGCTTATACATGTTTATAAATTAAAAAACTTTATTTTAAAACATCTAGTGGGAGAGAGATACAAGGGTTGGATCTCACGGCTTCCATTGTCGGTTCCTAGTAGTGTGAAATATGTACTTTGTCTTTGCCTCGAGCTTAGCATTCCATGCGGAGAGTATTTATTTCATGGTCCTACAAGATTGAATTCCTAGTTTATAATAGTTTGATGAAACACCTTGTCTTAACTTCGAGCTTTGCATTCCATGCGAATGGTGTTTTTATCATAGTACTACAAAATAAGTCTGTTAAAGGGATGAAATGTGGCTACACATGATTCTAGACAATGGTATACACTAGACTAAATATTATAGTATCCTCTATGTTGAGTTCTTACTATTATTACTTAGAGGCTAAATGTGAAACGGCATATTATTAGTGTTTGATAAGAGTTATCATGATAGCACTAATAATGAGAATAGTTCTCAATCAATCATAGTATTTAATGTTCACTCTATGCTGAGGAATATTAAATATGGGATTGGGTTATCGTTGCATATATTATGTTATGGTTTTATTAAGGTTCCATACTATATGTTTATATACTAAATTGATAATGTCTAGTTTACTTATTATATTCATGTTTATTATTTTTCAGATTTGAACATGGCATCATTTAGCCAACTTGTTTCTATTCTTAATCAAAACAAACTAACTGGATCCAACTATGTTGACTGTAAAAAAAATTTGGACATTGTTTTAACTGCTGAAGAGCACAAATATGTGCTTACTCAACTATGTCTTAGCTTTCCTTCATTAGATGCTCCTTCTGATGAAAAACAACGATATGATCATTGACAGAAATCTAATGAAATGGCCAAGTGCTATATTCTAGCATCCATCTCAAATGTTTTATAGCATCAAATGTAGGATGTAGAACTAGTTTCGAACATTATGCATAGTCTGAAGGAGATGTTTAGTGAGCAAGGTCGTTCTGCAAGGCAAGAAACCATGAGACAAATTTATAATTCCAAAATGATTGAAGGTAGTTCAGTGAGAGAGCATTGTCTTACAATGATCTCTAATCTGAATACATTAGAGGTTTTAGGTGCCGACATTGATGGGGAATCTCATATGATACTCCAGTCACTACCGGAATCATTCAAGGAATTTAAACTAAATTATAATATGAACAAAAAGATTTATTCTTTGTCTGAATTAATGAATGAGTTAGTGGCGGAAGGCATCCTTAGTACTTCTAGTGTTGAAGCCAATGTGGGTGAAGTTTCCATTTCTCAACCTAAGTCGAAAGGCAAGGGTAAGAAGAAGAAGAAGAAGAAGGACTTCACTAAGCAAGAAGGTAAGCAAATTGCCTTAGGGGTTGCTGACAAAGGAAAGAAGCTCAAAGGAAAGTGTTTCCATTGTGGTGAGAAAGGACATTGGAAGAGGAATTGTCCAAAGTTCAAAGCTGCCAAGAATAAGGGTAATAAAAGTTCCTTTCTTCTTGAAATATGTTTGGTACAGAATCCCACGGATTCCTGGTGTGTGGATTCAGGTTGTACTAATCATATCTGCAATTCTTTGCAGCGGTTTTAGGAGACCAGAAAGTTGAATGAAGGGGAATTGTTTCTTACTTTATCTGATGGGAGCATGATTCCGGTTATGGCTGTTGGAGTGTATAATTTATGTTTTGAGTCTAGGATTTTAATATTGGAAGACTATCTATATTTACCTAATGTTCGCAGGAATTTAATTTCTGCAACTTATTTAAGTAAACATGGATATTGTGTTATCCTTAAAGACAATGTTGTAATAAAGAAGGGTAAAGTGTTTATCTGTTCTGGAAATATTGTGGATGATCTTTATATTTTAACTCCTGATAAGCATTAATTATATAATTCTAAATTAGATAATAACACTCATATAAATCATTAAAGAGAAAGTTTCTTTATACTAATGAAGCATATCTTTGGCACTTGCGTTTGGGTTATATTAATTCAAGTAGGATTCAAAGACTAATCAAAGATGAAATTTTACAGCCTTTGGACTTTGATGGATTTCCAGTTTGTGAATCTTGTTTAGAAGGTAAAATGACCAAACGACCTTTTAATGCAAAAGGTAGAAAAGCTTAAGATTTGCTAGAACTAGTACATTCAGATGTATGTGGTCCTATGTCAATCCAAACAAAAGGTGATTATGAGTATTTCATTACTTTCACTGATGATTACTCTAGATTTGGTTATGTGTACCTAATGAAACGGAAGTCCGAAACTTTTGACAAGTTCAAAGAGTTTAGGGCTGAAGTTGAGAATCAATTGGGTAAACGCATAAAGACCATTCGATTTGATCGAGGTGGCGAATACTTTCATGGTGACTTCAAGGATTACTTGACTAAAAATGAGATTATATCCCACTTTACTACACCTGGAACTCCACAACAAAATGGTATAGCAGAAAGAAGGAATAGGACTCTTTTAGATATGGTTAGGTCCATGTTGAGTTATTTGACTCTACCAATTTCTTTTTGGGGATATGCCTTAAATACTGCAATGTATCTTCTGAATTTAGTACATTTGAAGTCTGTTCCTAAAACACCTGTAGAGTTGTGGAATAGGTGTAAGCCTAGTATGAGACATCTCCACATTTGGGGTTGTCTAGTACATGTGTTGAAAGGAAAGTCTGATAAGTTACAGTCTAAAATAAAAGTGGTATTTTTTGTAGGGTATCCAAAAGGAACTGTTGGAGCTTTATTCTATAGTCATAAGGATAATAAAATGTTTGTTAGCACAAATGCCAAATTCTTGGAAAATGATTATATGAATAATTTTACTCCTAGAAGTAGAGTTGTCTTGGCGGAAATGAATGAACCTGTAGTTGAATAACCAATGGATGAAATTAGGGATGATGTGGCTGTATTAGATACACCACAAGATACTACCTATGAAATATCTAGTACTTAGGTGCCTCGTCGTAGTGGAAGAATTGTTCGGCCTCCTATAAGATTTATAAGTTTGGAAGAAACTTATGAAGTTATCTCAAAAGAGGCTGAATCAGATCCTTACACTTATGATGAAGTAATAAATGATATAGATGCATATCATTGGGTCCAAGTTATGAAATCTGAATTGGATTCTATATATTCTAATCATGTATGAGATCTTGTAAAGGCGCCTAACGACATTAAACCTGTTGGTTGCAAATGAGTTTACAAGAGGAAGAGAGGGATAGATAGAAATGTTGAAACCTTTAAAGCAAGATTAGTGGCAAAAGGGTATACACAAAAAGAAGGCATTGACTATGATGAAACTTTTTTGCCAGTAGCCATGCTTAAATCTATCAGAATTCTCTTATCCATTGCTGCTCATTATGATTATGAGATTTGATAAATGGATGTCAAGACTGCATTTCTTAATGACAATCTTCAAGAAGAAATCTACATGTTGCAACCGGAAGGTTTCATAGCAAAGAACCAAGAGCATATTGTATGCAAGTTGAAAATGTCCATTTATGGACTTAAGCAAGCATCTAGGTCATGGAACATCAGATTTGATCAGGTAATCAAATCATTTGGTTTTGAACAAAATCTTGATGAGCCATGTGTGTACAAAAGACATCAAGATAAAGTAGTAATGTTCCTAATGCTTTATGTTGATGACATTCTACTCATTGGAAATGATGTAGGAGTAATGTCATCTGTAGAAGTTTGGTTGTCAAGCCAATTTGATATGAAGGACTTGGACAAAGCTAACTATATTCTAGGGATCAAGCTTTGACGAGATCGAAAGAATAGGATGTTAGGTTTGTCACAAGCTGGATATATAGATAAGGTTTTAGAACAGTTTAGCATGCAAAAATCCAAGAAATGATTACTTCTTTTTAGACATGGAGTTCCTCTGTCTGATGACCAAAGGCCTAAGACTCAAGAGGAAGAAAACATGATGAGACAGGTTCCTTATGCTTCTGCAGTAGGAAGTCTCATGTATGCTATGCTTTGTACTAGGCTGAATATTTGTTATTCAGTTGGCATGGTCAGCTGATATCAATCAAATCCAAGACCTAAACATTGGTAAGCTGTAAAGCATATTCTCAAGTATTTAAGGAGAACGAGGGATTAGGGATTATATGCTTGTTTATCGGTGTGAGGATTTGATCCCCATTGGCTATACAGATTCAGATTTTCAGTCGAATCTAGATTTCAGAAAATCCACGTCGGGATGTGTTTTCACCTTGAGAGGTGGAGCCATAAGTTGGAGGAGTGTTAAGCAATCTTGTATTGCTGACTTTACCATGGAAGCCGAATATGTTGCTGCTTGTGAGGCAACAAAGGAGGCTGTTTGGCTCAAGAAATTCCTTTCTGATCTTGGTGTTGTGAGAATTGAGTAAGTTCCTATCACATTGTTTTGCGAGAATAGTGGAGCAGTTGTACAATCCAAGGATCCAAGGAATCACATGAAAGGAAAACACATAGAAAGAAAATACCACATCATTCGAAACATTGTTGGTCGAGGAGATGTGGCTGTAGCAAAGATTGATGGTACAAAGAATCTAGCGGATCCCTTTACCAAAGTCTTGCCCCAAAGGGCTTTCGAGTCACATTTGGAGGAGATGGGAGTTAGATTAGTGCATAATAGTCTTTAGGGCAAGTGAGAGATTGTTAGGATTAGTGCTCTTAAATCCTATTGTATGATGCTATGTATGTTATTATGTATGACATTATGTATGACTTAATATTGTGTTTAATAAAGTTGTTTTGTTATTATTTAAAAATAATGGTAACATAAATATTGAGACATTATCATATAGTCCATGAGATGCATAGTATATAATTTATGTGAAAAGTCACGGAAGATATAAATCACAAGTTTTTTATAAATTCAGAATTTTAGTTCGTAGTTGGTGATGAAATTGAGCATTTCATATGCGAAGACTATAACATATCAACTAAGATGATTTGTCTTGATCATGGAAATAGAGATTTCTAGTTGATATGTTGATATTATTTAAGAGTTAAAACATATTGAACTGGACTGATGTGGGATTTATTATTCTCCTAATGACTGTCAAATGAATAATAAACTCACGACTTGTATTTGCATGAACTCTTAATCCTGAGAGAATAATAGACTTGATCATGAGATGTATGTTGCTTTGATATATCAAGAGTGAGATCTAGAGTTACGATCAAAACCTTAGTGTGTTGGGCAACCACATTTAATGTTGATGGAACATATATTCTCAAGATGGAATTCATAGTCTCTTAACGGAGATACAAAATATTCCCTTGAGATAAGTTTAATATGTTTGTTATTCAGAATGTTAGGCCTAACTACTTTAGTAAATTGTTGCTAGAGTATATATTTATGAAATTAGATTTTATAAATATATGATGAATAACTTAAAGGATTAAACCGGGTACTCAAGGATAAGATGTAGTAATTTACAAAGTGGCAGTCTACATTCATGACTTTGTATTACTACGAATATTTTATGAAGGGGTTGTATGTACAATAAAGTCTTGAGATATAATTTATAAATAAGGCCTAGAGTGCAACTGTATTTATATAGTGGTATTAAATATAGTTAATGGTAACTT
This sequence comes from Castanea sativa, assembly GCF_040712315.1. Lineage (NCBI taxonomy): Eukaryota > Viridiplantae > Streptophyta > Magnoliopsida > Fagales > Fagaceae > Castanea > Castanea sativa. The sequence goes on from NC_134020.1 coordinate 20,417,238, forward strand.
TGGACTTGTCAAGAGTTGACAGAAAAAGCCCAAGGCCCATTGGAGCTAGTATCTTATTGGTTCCTTTTGGTCCCACTCCAACCACACACTTAAGCCCAATTGGAAAGGCCCTAAAGGTCAACCCAATTAAATAATTAGTTAGATACAAAGGGAGAAACATACAGAATTTTCTGTAGAGAATTTTGTAAGAACACTATTATGAAATGGTGTGTATGTGAGAGTGAGACACTCTATCATTCTCCTTTTAAAACTAATTGAGAGACCAAACATCTTGGGCATAAAGTGAAATTTGAGTGACGATTAAAAGTGTTCCCGAGTACTTCAATGTTTGGTTTTGAATTTCATCGCACCAATGTACGCTCTCTTATTCTAGAATTTTGAAATTTACATAGTACATGTTATCAATTGCGATTGAAGTAGATCTGTTATTTTTCCGCTGCGTACATGCATATTTCCATCAGAATGATGAATACCTTTGTATTTGGAAGGGTTCCCTTATCAAAAGACTCACATATAGTGGATTATTTTGATCAGACCCAGACCTTTGTCTTGTGAAGAAATTTTAAGCTTACGCTCGAGGTGAGAGAAACCTTTTAGAGCATTCTCATTAAGAATACCAAATGCTATAAACGCTAAATTTTAACATCAAGTTTGTAAAAAGCATACTCCATCAAGAATGTTAAATCCTATGAATTTTTCCATCTAGCTACAATGGGTTGCTATCTCTAGCAGCCCATTGTAGCAAGATTGTAAAAAAAAAAAAGATTTGTTTAATAAAACACGTGTGTTTCCTTTTCACTTTCCCTCTCACACGCTTCACCTTTTTACCTTTTCACGCCTATCTCCTCTTGTTTCCCCCCCCCATTTTCTCTCTCTCTCTCTCTCTCTCTCTCTCTCACGCCTACGCCTCTGCTTGCTCTCCTTTTTTTGATTTTTGATTTTTGATTTTCTTTGTTCTCCCTCAACCCATGCCGCCAAACCCATCTCCGCTTCACTACTCCCTTTGATCAAACCTACCATCACAAACACAGCCTCTGTTCTTCTTCCTTTGAGTGAACCCATGACAAACCCAAGCATTCTCTTCGCTGACTGAACCCACTCTTCTCTCCTTGACCGAACCCACTCTTCTTTCCCTAACCAAACCTAAAAATCCAGTCTTGAAACCCATATTCTCATCTCAAAACCGAATATTCAAGGGAGGAGATTAGGCTTCCATTTAGGTCAGACTGAAGCTCCATGGTATAAACAATGGGTTATTAGGTTTTGTTTTGGGTTAGGGATTTTGTGGGTCTTGTATTGCTGTCACAAGTTCATCACCGATTGGGGAAAAACTTCTAGCCGATTCAACTCCAAACAGGTTAGTTGTATCTGTCAATCTTTCTATGATTTTAGTCTAAATATTTTATGGAGCTTTGAAATGGTATTGTAATTCGGCATTTCAATCTAGTTGTAATTTGTGCATTATATGATGTTCATGTTCATGTTCATGTTCATGTTCATGGTCATGTTCTTGTTCTTGTTATAGTTCATTGACTGTCATCACATACTTATTTACTCTAGTTGTAATTATTTACTCTTTTTATTGGTTCTAATTTTATATTGAACTTCAGTTGATTGTACATTATCTACTTATGGACTCACAACAATATATGCCGATTTAAACTGGTATCATACAAGGGCAAATCGATGTTAACCCTCCTTTGTTGGGTGTATCCCAAAACAACCCAATTTCTTCCCTTGAAGTTGAGATCACCACCTCCAATAAACCACCAAGACAAGGGACCAACTTTAGTGTAGAGGAGGATAATATCCTTGTTTCAGCATGGCTCAATACTAGTATTGATGTTGTGCATGGTAATAAGCTAAAACAAGAAACATTTCGTGAAAAAATTTGGCAATACTTCTGCCAACACAGCCCATCCGGCACCACACGTACTGTTGGCTCCCTATCAAGTCGATGGGGAATGATTAATAGGGAGACAGATAGATTTTGTGGGTTCATAACTGCACTTGAAGTAACCCCTCATAGTGGTACAACCGAACAGGACAGGATATAATTATATTGTAATAGTTTCAAAATAGATATTCACCAATAGTTTGAAGATACTAATTATTTGCATTTTCTTTTAATTTTTTTAGATTGAACATGCAAAGGCTATGTATAGAGAAAAAGTCAAAAAGACTTTCCATTTGAACATTCTTGGCATGTGTTGAAGCACTAACCAAAATGGAGCATGCCTAAGGAATACTCGAGAGTAATGCTACCTCCAACTCAAGATTCAATATCTATTGCTGATGGGGATGACGTGTCCTTAGTTGATGACACTACTAATTTTGAGAGACCAATAGGTGGGAAGGCCGAAAAGACAAATCGAAAGAAAAAGGCTAGTGGGAAAGATGCTGGAGAATACTTGGCAAAGAAAATGAAAGTTATTGAGGACTTACAAGAATAGGAAAAAGAGAGTCTCCGCATCAGAGTGGAAAGGGTACGATTGGAAGAGTTGAGGGATAAGGAAAGAATTCAATTGGAAAAGTTGAGGGATAGGGATAGAGTTTGATTTGAGGAGAAAAGAATTCAAATGGAGGAGGAAAGAATTAGAATTGAAAGGGAAAAGCTTCGTACCAAAAGTATGATAGAAGATGAGAGAATTATGAACTTGGACACAAGTGGTATGTTTGGAGCACTAAAACTTTTTTATGAACAACTCCAAGAGGGAATCCTTGCAAGACAAGCGTCAAGTAACTAGTTTGGTAGTTGAAAGTTGAAACATGTAAATGATGTCTTGGATGGATGTATTTTGGTAGTAGTTAGATCAACCTTGTTATGTTAGAAAAATGGTTGATGTATTTTGTTGTGTTAGATCAACCTTGTTATGTTAATGGTTGATATATGTTGTTGAAGCCTAGATCAACTTTGTTACGTTAGAAAATGGTTGATGTATTTTGTTATTTTATACTATATATATAAAAGGAATGTATTAGATCATTGTGTTCTTTGATATTTACTTGCTTCTCTTTAATTGAGCAGTTTATCTAGCCTTTTTTATATCTCATATATCTGGCATTGTTAATTTTTGCATATTGTTGTTCTTGGTGTTATTGGTGTTACTTCATGCTTTCATTAGTGGTTTGACTATTTCAAAAAAGAGTAATAGCACATATTCACCTTTTACTATTAAATTTGGAGGATTATACATACATAGGATGTTTTGGCTAAATGGGATTTTGATTTTGTGTTGGTTTTAAGTGACTGGCTGCTCTATCAGCAAGTTTTCTAGAGGTTTAGAATTCACCAGAATGCTTATAAAGATTTTCTAGAGGTATATTGTTTAAGGTTTCGTTGTATAAAATAACAGTGTGAGAGCTATGTTATATGAATGTGAATGATATTGAATTATAAGTACTGTATATTTCAGTTTAGAGTAGGCTTAATTGAATAATCTGCTTTGGTTATATGAGGAGATATATATTCCTCCTTGTAAATAATATTGAATCATAAATTGCAACATAATTCACATATTTATAATTTGACCAAATTCAATCACAGTCAGCTGGCTGTATTTAAATGATTTCGTTTAGAACATACACCTGATATGTATAAAAGAATTGATCATTTTCATATACATTTGCTTAACCTGCATATCAAATGTTACTCCAACTTCTTGACTTCGACGAAATTATTGGTCTTTCTTTTTTACTCCTAATATTGGAGTTGGCTACTCATAAATTTCTGATGATTGCTAGTTTTCTTTTTATTCCTTTCACATCTGAATGTAGCTAGACCTAAAGGAATTTATGTTATTGTTGTGTGCTCTATGGTAAGGTGTGCTTTTAGTGCTTGATCTGTACCATGCCATAATAGTCCATGGGCCTATGATATTGGTTAGACTTTCAACAATGCGTTTTGTTAATAAAAGATCAGGGTTAATTGATAATACCTTATCAAACTTAACAAAGTTAGAGATTTTGAGATTTTGATGCCATTTAAATAATAGTGTTTTGTAAAGTTAATTGGACTTATGAAGTTGATGGCAAAGACAATAAATTTAGATTTGGAATGGGAGTTTATTTCAGAGTAATTATGAAAGTGTATGACTTGTGATGTTCATTTACTGGTTGTGTATGAGGGTGTGCATCTATCTCTTGTTACATTAAATGCCTTGCTTTACAGGAAATAGGAGATTTAGCATAACCTTGGTGACTTCATATAGGGATTCTTTTGAGAATTACTTACCCTATGTAGAAATAGGTGAGCTTGGACAGACAGAAGTTGCCTACAATTGCTTATACATGGGGCTTAAGGTTTGAAAACACTGTAAGTTTTTGTTTTGGGATTGTAAACAAAGGGATTTAGGTATGGGGATGATTATGTTGAAAAAGATAGGATAAAGTTTGTTAGAGAGGGGATGTTTGTCAAAAATAAAAGATTGTATGAATCTTTCTGGCAGCAGCAAAATTAAGTTTCTTATAGTTTATTTTAATGGTTTATTTGGTGGAAAAAGCTATGAGAAACTATGAGACTTTTGTTTTATTATAGGGTAAAATTAGATGAAAGAAAATGTTTTTGGGGCTGTTCTGGGCTTATGAATAGTAACCCGAGAATTTACAATGAGACGAAACCTGCTTTAAAAAATGAATTTTTTTTTAGTACAATGAGATGAAACCTGCTGTAAAACATTTATTTGAGTACAATGAGACATATTCATAAAGGCTCTAGAATTTTGCTTTTCATTGTAAGCGGCTCTTATTATGGGAAAACCATGTAAGAGAGGTAAGACTATTTTAAAATTGTAGAAAAGACTCCTAGAGCATTCACATCCGAAAATTGCATCCCATCCTATTTTACCATTCCAAAAAGCTACTTTATGAATTATACCATACTATTTTACAACACATTCAACATCCCAAAACTCTATTTTTTTCCCGTTTTATTTAAATATTCTTTTTTATTCCTTTTTATTTTTTTTATTTTATTTCTAACTTTTTCTCTTCTTTTTCCTCTCTTTCTCCCTCAACCTCTAGCACTGGCCACAACAGATAAAACCAAAAAAGTTCAACAAATAGTCACTCCTATAGCCACCAGGCCACCAACATGCCACCACCAACACATAGTCACCCCTACATATCCTAGCACCACCCACCACACCATCAAACCAAAATCAAAACCACATTAAAAAAAAACCATCAAAGTATCAGTTCAAACCAAGTCAAAACCCCACCATCGGAGCCACCATCAAACCAAGCCAAAAAAAAAAAATCACCACGATCTTTGATCTCTGCCAATCCACACCGATCCCAAATCCAAAATCCAAAACCTAGCTCCAATCCAAACCCATTGGCCACAGCCGATCCAAACCCACGTCGATCCCAAACCCAAAATCCACCAATCTCCACGATCCAAACCCATCAGCCATAACCGATCCAAACCCATGCCACCACCTGACCCATGATACACCGATCCACCTATCCAAACCCATCACCTAACCCATAAAACCCAGAAACAACAGCCACAGCACCACAACAAAATCCGCCAGACACCAACCACAAACCACAAGAATCTGGATTGCAACCCACGACCTCTGCTTTTTACCGGCGTGGAGGCCCAACCACCAGCATAAAGTGAGAGAGTGAGAGACGATGGAGCAAGTCACAGAGAGAGAGGGAGATGAAATTCTGAGATGAGGAAAGAGGGCCAAAATTGGAAATTAACACTGTTTGCCAAACAATATAATTAGTAGGCACTGTTTTCAAACTATATTTTTTACTAACATCTCGATTTTAAAAGACTCGATTCTGGGCCAAAAATCGAGTCTTTGAGACTCGATTTTAGTGTTTAGAACATGTCTAATGTGACATTTCTTCCACGTGGAGTCTACCTGAAAATCGAGTATCTAAGACTCGATTTATAAGCCAAAAAAAAAAATAAATAAATAAGTCTAAGTCTTGTACAAGCCATTCCCAGAAATACCCAAATTTTTTTGTTAAGAAATCTAAGAAACATAACAATCCCAGCACAATGAAACACATTCACTATTTATTCAACAATGAAACAATTTTATGGGTTTTTCTATTTTGACTAAAAACTGAACTTGAAAACCCAAATCAGATCAGAGAGAGAAAGAATCCGAGGAGACCCAGATTAGATTGAATTCTTAGAGACCCAGATTAGATATGAGAGAGAACTCACCCATAGCATAGTAGCCACCACCACCACCTAAAATCCAACAACACCACCATCGCCAAATCCATACCCACAAACCTAAACAGACTGGACTCCGCCACCACGCCAATCCCCATAAACCCACACCCTCCATGCCAATTTGAGAGAGATGGACCGAGACAGAGAAAGAAGAGAACAAAACAAAGAGTGGGGAGATCCGAGACGCGAGATCCGGAATCAAATCCAAAACCCGAGACGATCAGATGGAGATCTGAATCGGAGCAAAGCTCTTCAAAGCTCTCCGCCAAGTCCGCCGCAATTCCTCCTTCTCGCCGTCGTCAGCCAAGCTCTCCTCCTCCTTCTCCGTAGGATGACACTGCGAGATCTGAGACGTGGCAAACTAAGTTCTCGTCGTATCGGCCCCACGACCACACACAGCCCCCGCCAAGCTGAAGCCACCCACGCCAACTTGAAACCCACCTATCCATGGTCCCACGCCGATTTGAAGCCACCCACTTCGATCTCGATCTTCGACTGAGCTGTTTTTGGTTTTTTTTTCTCTCTCTTTCTTCTCTGATAAGACTTCTCTGATGAGAAGGTGTAAAGTGGGTTTTAAGGGTTATAAATTGAGTCTTAGAGACTCGATTTCCAGGTAGACGCCACGTGAAAAAAATGCCACATCAAACCTGATCAGAACATGAAAATCGACCCTATCCAAAATCGAGATGTTAGTAAAAAATATAGTTTTGTAACAGTGCCTAATAATTATATTGTTTGGCAAATAGGGTTAATTTCCAATTTTGGCCAGGAAAGAGAGTTGAGAAAGAAGTGATTCTAACATAGAGAAGAGAGAAAGAATAAAAGGGATTAAAAAAACAAATACGATAGTCTATAGTACTGTCATAAAAGTAAGACGATATTGTAGCAGTATTGGATTTTTTTTTTTGCAATTCTAAGCATTTACAAGTCCAGGTGTTGGGGGGTTTTTGGGCTTTAATGCTAAATCTGGCATACATTTGGCATCTGGTAGTTTGGATGTGAATGCTCTAAGGTTGTTAAGAAGCAAAATAATCCCTAGGGACATCTAAGATTCTGAACCTGCATGTTATAACAACTATAACTCTTAGACAAACTTGGTGTGAAATTTATTCAAGTAGGAACAATTTACTCTGCATTCTTTTGCATTTGTTTCAGATCTTGTCTGATTGGGATACCTTGCATCTTGCTATTGTGACATTTTTTTTGGAATAAAAGTTTCACTATACAGCTGTGTTTTTAAGGCAATGTGCAATGCTTTTCATGATGTGTAATGTCATTTACGAATCAGTGGGAAAAGTAATTGAAAGTTTTTTGATATTACACTTGGTTGCAATTTTTTTCCCCAATTTGTTCCAACTTGCAAGTTTGTTGTGCTTTATTTCCATTGATGCATTTGGGTGATACATGAAAGTTAAAATGCTTCGGTTTCTTTGTCATATGTATATAATGCAAATTTTTTAAAACCTAACTATAGTTATTCAACACAGTCGAATTACAGCAATCAATAACTCTAGGCATTATGATGGTTATGGATTTGTGCAATGGTTTGAATATTGAAATGGAATAATATATATATATATAGTTAGTTTTTATTACTTATCAAAAATATGTATTTGCTTTCCAATTTTGTCTTGAAGGTAGTATTCACGGGTAGCTCTTTGTTTTGCAAATTGCTTTTTGATGAATCTGATTAGGATGAAATTATCGAAGAAGTTGTCATGGATTCAATGTCATGAAAACATCGTTCCTATATTAGACGTAACCATTTGGCAGGCCATGAAAGGCTTTACCTTGACTACTTTGCTGACTCACCAGTTTATCTAGAGAAAGTATTTCGGAGGAGATTTCGGATGAGCCGTTCTCTTTTTCTCAATATTATTTCTAAGGTAGAAGCTCATGATCCGTACTTTGTCCAAAAAAGAAATGGTGGCAAAAAGCTTGGGTTATCTTCCTTTCAAAAGATCACTGTTGCACTCAGGATGCTAGCGTATGTAGTAATGGGTGATTTTATGGATGAATATGTCCGGATTGGAGAAACCACTGCCTTATAGAGTTTGGAAATTTTTTTTATTGCTATGGTTGATATTTTCTCTGAGTAATATTTGAGGTAGCCAAATAATGAAGACATTGCTAGATTGTTAGCCCATGGCAAAAGGCGTGGATTTCTAGGTATGTTAGGTTCAATTGATTGCATGTATTGGAAATGGGAAAATTGTTTATGTGCATGGAAATGTCAATGTTGTGGTCATATTTGTGAGCCGACTATTATTTTGGAAGTAGTGATATCATATGATCTTTGGAGATGACATGCATTTTTTGGGTTACCTGGATCAAATAATGATATTAATGTGTTAGAACGGTCACCTATATTTTCTGAGATAGCACAAGGACATGCTCCTCCAGTTAATTACTCAATCAATGGTAATAACTACAAAATGGGATATTACCTTGCTGATGGAATATATCCAAAGTGGGCAACATTTGTGAAAACAATTCCAGCTCCACAAGAAAAAAAAAATTATTTGCAAAAGCCTAAGAGGTGTATAGGAAGGATGTTGAGTATGCATTTGGAGTACTACAGGCACGATTTGCAATTGTTCGTGGACATGCACGATTTTTCTATCCTAAAATGCTCCAAAAAATCATGAAAACATGCATAATTCTCCATAACATGATTGTTGAAGATGGGTGAGATGAAAATAAAGTGGTAGATTTTGATTATGAACAAATTGATGAAGTGAATAATCCACCTATACAAGTGTCACGTGAGCATGCAAATGGATTTATGCATTCATCCAAAGTCATCAACACATTAGAGACCAAGAAATCCATTTTCAACTCCAATCGGACCTTATCAATCATTTATGGCAATTACATGACGAGTCGTAGGAACTTCAAGTGTGTGAGTTTTTATTGTATTTTCATATGAGTTATGTATGTGAACTTTTATTAAACTACATTGCTAGTTTAGTGTTGCTGAAAACTATGCGTGCAAGGAATTTGTAAAAGCTTTCTTTTGCTTTTTATTTGTACTGGGATGGGTTTGAGTTTGTTGCCAGAGCTTTGTGTTCTTTGTTTTTGGGTTATTACTGTTGTTGCTGTTGTTGAAGATGTTGGTGGCTAATAGTTTTGATCTATGGCGGAAGGACTCATTTTTTTTGTGTTGCTGAAGAGGTTCAGGAATCTACAGATATGTGTGTTTTTTCTCCATATTTCTTGGTTTCTTTATGGGATTTTGTGATTTGGGTATGCAAGAGTTTTGAGGATTTTAGTGGCCAAATTCTTCATTTTATTGGTTTTGGTGAACTGGATTTGCGACTTTGCAATGAAAGTTTCAGGATTCGTGTCTTAAAGTTTTCACTTTAAAGGGTTTGGTGATGTGGGTGTGGAACTTTGCAATAAGAGTTTAAAGATTTGCTAGCATTGAAATGTAGTTATTGGTTTTTGCCTTAATAGTGCCTTAGAATTTGCATAAATTGTTGCACTTTTTTCATTGATTGTGTTGTTGTTTTTCTGCAAGTTTGTTGGGGTTAGTGGTCTCAGGTTATATATATGTTCCATATATCTGCCCCTTTGGTTTTATTGATGTGGTATGGTCTATTTTTGGTGGGATTGGAAGTGCTTGGAAATGATATGCATCAAGTGGATTAGGTGGATCATTTGTTGATGCTACGAGGATGAGAAATTTGGTGAAGGAGAGAGGTGTGAGGGTTGTTGCTGGGTACAGAAAACATGGTAATTAATGGTAGTTATTTGAAAACATAAAGATAGAATAAAGAAAACATAAAGAAAGAATAAAAAAAAATATTTAAATGAAGTGGTAAAATAATAAAACCTTTGATGTTGGGTGTATTGTAAAGTGAGATGTTAAAATGAATAAAGTAACTTTTTGAGATGCTAAATGCTAAAATTATTACAATCTTTGATGAGAATGCTCTTATGCAAATAGTTAGAAGACATCTACGCAAATGGTAGAATTTTTTAAAATTGCCAGCAAGACTGATTCTATCTTTGACGGGTTCTACCCTTCTACTTTTTCTAAGTGAGTACTATAAAATAGTTCATATTACATTGAAACACTCCAAAGTAAATAAATATGAAACCTAAGATAATTTTTCTATTGTTTTTGCCAATTTGCTTCCCAAACAATCCTAAAATCTTAGTCATCCATTTTGAAATGAGTGGATCAGATTTTGTCATATTATTAATAATTTAATTAGGTCTAAAGAATTGTAATAGTGAACTATAAAAAGAAAAATATTATGGTAAGTTGGTAACATATAATTTACTCATTTCAAAATAAATAGATAGAATTTTAGAATCTTAAGGGCGCATAGAGTTACTCCTAATAACTTATTAAAGGCCAAAGCCACCAAACCTTTTGTAATATTGTTTATTTATAATACTCCAATATCTATTGGTGGACAAGATGTGCAAATTTTTAGTGGAAGAAGAACACGCTTACTTTTCACACCAAAAAAACCCAAACCAAGTCAAATTCCAAACTTGAGACAACTTCTAACACTAGAGTCATTTTTGGTTGACTTTTAAAAGCCAAGCATAGAAGAAAATTTCCCATTGGAGTTTGGGGCAATGATATTATGGTAGGTGGATAGAATTTGTCAATATTTGATTAAGACTCAATTAATTTGTGGAGAAAAGAATCGGAGTCGTTTTAATTTTGATTAGGGTTGAAACCCATAAAATTCCCATCAATACTACTCATTTGATTGCCAATCTTAAGGCAAGCTCCCTTAGTGATGAGATCTCTAGCACTAGAATTGCTTTCCACTGCCACGAACTTTTTTATGGTATCTTGACTGCTTTGAAGTATTTGCCTTTCATGAATTTAGACTTAAGCTTATGTACCTACGGCTTGTTTGAATCAACCAGTATACCTTATCGGTTTTATCATCTAGTTTTTGATTGATTGTCATCCCCATGACCAAGCGAGACCTGTTTCTTGAGGTTCGCGGATGGAATTTGGCCCTAGGCCAAATGAGCCCTTCATGCTCAATATGAGCTTGTTTGTCTCGAGCCCCTCTAAACATAATGGAAAAGGTTTGGCTCCAACTACCAATAGGAGGATAACATGTGTTCTATCATGTGCATTACACATGACCACTTCGTTAGTTGGGTTAAGTGAGTGACAATGACAAATGTCATATTCTTATTGGTGGTTAGAGCCTTGGGCTGTCAGACATATTTAGAATTAAATCTTATTCGAATATAATTATATATATTAAAAATGTTTATATATATATATATATATATATTGTTGACTATGAATTGTAAATAATCACTTTCACTTCTTGTTTATTCCACAACTCATAATTTACCAATTCCAATTCAATGTTCTGGCTCAAAAGTTGTTTATTTCGACTTACACTTGTTTAAAGCAAAAGGGCTACCTACCTTCTCCCGCGTGGCCCTGCCTACCAGAAAATGCATTTCAGGTCATAGCTAAGTGAGTGCAACATGCCTTGGGGTGCAACAAATTAACATTCAAGTCTTTCATAGCAGTTGTCTCAAAAAATAAAAAATAAAAAAGTCTTTCATAGCAAAGCTGGAAAGCTTTCCAGGTATAGCGAAAAAAATTATATATTAGTATAAAAAAATATGTTGGTTGAGCTTGATACAAGAATCGAGCTGTACCAATTAAGGAAATGGGGTCTTGAAACCATGCATATAGGGTTTTCCCTATAATATAGGGAATGCCATTTTTTTCGGTTGAACAATACAGGGAATGCGTTGACCATTGAAAAACTTTAGGTTTAAATTAGATTTAAAACACATTATTTTAAAATTTGTTGCAACCACAAGGCCAGCAAAGTTACGGCCAGGGGCACAATCCGCCGGCAAGTTAGTCATTAAACAGTTATGGCAGAAAAGTTGTTTGTTTCTAATTTAAATCATAACACTTGCTATTTTTTTATTTTCATTTTCAAAAGGAAGCTTATGTATAAGAAAGTAGTGTTTTGGCTTTTGGTAAGATTATTCTATTTTTTACCCCTGAGATACATCCAAAAGCCTTATAGTTGATGAAATTGAACCTACAATCTGAGTGTTTTCAAAAAGAGCACAAAGAAGCCATTTAAATAAGGATGTTGCTTATCTTGATTACAACTAGATTTCTTAAAAGAAGGGAGGTCACATTAGCCATTAATTAATTGGAAGTTAGGAATCTCACAAAAGATAGTTAGAAGGTCATATTATTGCACAACATAAGATTCATATATAATAATATAGGGGGTGTTTTGTAGGGGAATTTAAATAACAGTTTTTGTTATTTAAACAATACAACATTTATTTTCATAACACTTTTTTACCCACACGTATTTTCATAATATTTAAACAATTTTATTAGAGCAATATAACCAAAAGAGCTCATAATGTCTTCCTATAAAAAGGGTTTCCAAAGCTCCAACTGAGGCAAGATATCCAACAAATTGTGCTAATGGCAGTTCAAGAATCTAATAGAAATGAAGCTGCCACTAATCATGTGGCAGTCATATTTGGGGTTACAGGGTTAGTTGGAAGGGAGCTTGCAAGAAGGCTAATCTTGAAGTCCAAATGGAAGGTTTATGGTATAGCTCGAAACCCTGAGAGCATACCAATAAGAAATCCTAACTTCCATTTCATTTCATGTGATTTGTTAAACCCTTTAGAAACCCAAAAAAAACTTATTTTCTTACAAGATGTGACCCATATCTTCTGGATCACTTGGGCAAGCCAGTTTCCCTTGGATAGCCAAGGGTGTTGCGAGAAGAATAAGGACATGATGTCCAATGCTTTGAATGCCATTCTTCCCACAGCAAAGGCATTAAAGCATGTGTCACTGCAGACGGGTATGAAGCACTATATCTCATTAGAAGGCCCTTTTGACCACAAAGTTCGTTACTACAATGAAGAATGTCCGAGGATAAGTAGTACAAGTCATAATTTTTACTATGACCTAGAGGACTTGCTCAAGGAGAGGCTAGCTGGTAAGGTAGCTTGGTCTGTGCTCCGGCCTGGTTTGTTAATGGGTAGTTCTACTAGGACTCTGTATAATTTCATGGGTGGCTTATGTGTTTATGGAGCAATTTGTAAACATCTACATCTCCCTTTTGTCTTTGGAGGGACAAGGGAGTGTTGGGAAGAGACCTGCATTGATGGCTCAGATGCTCGATTAGTAGCTGAACAGCACATTTGGGCAGCCACCAATGATGCAACATCATCCATTGATGGCCAAGCTTTTAACGCAATCAATGGCCCCAGTTTTACTTGGAAGGAGATCTGGCCAGCTCTGTGTGTAAAGATTGGTGTAGAAGTACCAGAAAACATGTTTGTGGAAGATCTTTGGTTTGAAATAGGCATGGCTGACAAGAAAACAGTTTGGAAGGAGATTGTAATAAAAGAAGGGCTGGTTCAAACGGAGGTGGAAGATTTGGCTAATTGGGCCTTCTTGGACATGTTGTTTCGATGCCCATTTAAATTATTGGGGACACGAGACAAAGCCGATCGGCTTGGATTTACAGTAAAGTATAAGACATTGAATTCAATCTTGTTTTGGATTGATTTAATGAGAGGCGAGAAACTCATTCCTTAGAGCTAGCTTTGACTTCATCTTGGATAGGCTAGTTAATGCAGGATGTGAGCACCACAAACTGGTTTTTACATAAAATAAAAACTATTACTAGGAGCAGCTTGTCCATTGCATGTGCTAGTTGACTGCCTTTCTTGTTGTCTTTTTATTTATTTATTTATTTAATGTTCATCTACCAGATGTTATTGGCTAATTAAATAAATGCAGATGCCTTGTTCTCTACATATATAAGTGTTCCCCCCTTTTTTTCCTCATCTTGTCTTAAAGTGGTAGCAGCCTAAGCCTAACTTGTGACTTGTGTTCCATGTTGTTCATCTTGGGGAGCTGCATTAACTGTTTGTTACTTTTGGATACATAATTATTTTGTACCATACATTTAATATAAGAATTTTTTTGTTCCCCCGGGTTGGACTGATTTGGCTGCATATTGCTTGAGCACGAATTTATGGGTATTATAAGATATGAGAGAAATTTTTGAGGGAAATGGGGAGAGAGAAAATTTGGCACTCATTTTTTCGAAATTACTTACAATTTTTTTAGAGGAAAATTTACTAACAGTTCAATATAATTAATGGTAAATTAGAAGAAAAGAAGTGGAGACAGAAATAAGTGAGAAGAGTTTGTTTTCAAATAATCGAAATTGGAGAAATGTGGAATTGGGTTTTGACTTTTGAGCTATTTGGTTTGGGGGAGAAACTTTGGTGGTGATAAAACCAAATTTGTTAGGACCCAGTGAGTCGGTACAGTATATTATCATTTCCTTCACTAGTACAACAATTAAACCAATTAGTAGCAAGAAATATGATGATTTTTTTTTTTCTCAAGTAAAAAATGAAAATAATATAATATCTACTATTTTCTTATGGAAATATTCATGGTAATTAAAATTCATCACAAAATTATTTTACTTTATTACTCAAACAGTTGATTGGTATATTCAAATACATAGCGATCACCACTAATTTGAAAATTAACTACCTCACATCAATTAAAAAAATGCAAGGGATATGTTTGAATAGTTTTTATTTTTTTGATAAATTAGTTAGAAATTTTGCTAATAAATTAAAAAGCAATATTTCATTTATACAACATCGCTAAGGAATATATGGGTTTCCTTAAGCCATATGTGATAGGGGCCGCTCCACTTGAAGCCTAGGGGGTTCAAATGAAATTTTTTAAATAATTTATTTTAATTTTTTTTGACCCCCCTAAAATAGAAGTTTGAACCGCATAAATTAAATTTTTTTAAAGCCCAATTGAAATAAGTTTGAATATGATCCTCTCAATAATATCTTAGCAATTTAAATAAAAAAAATCCAATAATAAATCAATTTGATCTAAAATCTGGGAAAACAAATCCCAACAGTATAAATATTTTAATCTTAATTCTTAAACCTTAGAAAAATCTCATTTAGATTTTAAAAATTTTGAAATAAATCAATCATATGGAATATCAATGGATGATCAATGATTGTTTAGCTGTGTACATTGAAAGAGATGTGGCTCATAGGATTGCTAATGAAGATATCATGTAACAATTTCAAAATATAAAACCTCATAGAAGGCAATCGTAAAACTTCATGTGTTTGGGTTTTTTTTTTTTTTTTTTGTGATATAGATATATTCAAATTTTTTCTTGTTTTAAATGTTTTTATAATTTATGTTTTTTATTGAACTCCTTTGAAAATAATTTTGGGGCTACTACTGATATGTGATCATCATTACAATCACCCATAAACTGTGCTTACCAATAACTTATGAATCATACATAGTTTTTTTGGAGAGAAAAATACAGTGAATAGTTAAAAATTTCTACCATCCCTATAAATATGATGTTGGGTAGTTATTACGAGAAATTTTCTACTATCCAAAGATATGCAAAAACATGTTTGAGTCTTTTTAATATAAAATAATTATCTATTGAATATTTTCAAATTGATAATGGTTTTAACAGTATTACATAGTTTTCTCTTTATGAGTGTTAAATAAATTGATTAAACCTGTTGATACTGTATTTTGTTCAGTCTCGATTCACACATCAAAACAAATGTTAAAATAAAAATAAAAAGTCGAAAAAGGGCAAAATTACAGGTTTCAAAGCCAAAGGGTAAAAATAAATACAACATGGTTGGATAGTGGATCAAAGGGTAAAACATTTAAAAACCCTTTTTTTTAGCAACTAAGGCCAAAACCCTAAATGGGTATGATAAAAAAGTTGACTTTTCGATCCAATCATTGGATCATGTTGAATTTTGGATCATCTCATAAGGCATATTTTTCCTTTCGAGAGGATAGTTTACGGGCCAAAATTGGAGTTAAAATGGATTAGATATCACCAAAGTACAAAAACCCTAATAATATATTCACTTTGTTTTTTTTTCATTTTAGGAAAAACAGGCAATTTTTGGGTTAACTTCGCACAATAAACTATACCGATTAGGCAAAAACTGGAGCAATCCGGTTGAACCATCTTGAAGAACAAGGTCTTGGTACTTCTTATAAAATGGGCTCGATGATATCTACCCCGGATGGGAAGATACAATTTTTTTAAAGAAAAACGTCACAAATTTTTTAGCACTATGTCACCTTCCTTCTGGATGCCATATCTCGATGACCGTAACTCCAAATCCTGCAAGGCCAAGACCATTGGAAACTAGACATCTAGATATTTCTAAGCATATAAAGTTCGAAGAAAACAGAGTTCAGAAAGGCCTCCAAATAACTACACAAATTTCGGACCAGAAAACAAGAAAAAGACAAAACAGTCTGATGATGTTGCAAAAATGGGAGGCCAGCTGAAGTGTAACATGCTACACTCAGCTAGCCGCTCCTTGCCTTGGGCGGCTAGATAAGTGTAACATGCTACACTTTAGCTAGCCTCTCATTTTCCACACTCTTCTGTAAATACCCCCATTTTTTGTAAAAAAATATGAGAAAAAATGGAGAGGAAATAGGAAGAAAAATAGAAAATTAGAGTGGATAAATTCTAGAAAAATCCCTAGAAAATTATGAAAAAATTTCTTTCCCCTCTCTTTTAGGAAACCCATCACAAAACAAAAAGCCTCTTCCATTTTTACTTGCAATCTTTTGTGGGTAAGCTTGTAGGGATGGGATAGTTTTTCCATAAGTAAACTCATCCCATTTTCTTTTTTCTCCCATGTAAACATCATCCATTTATATATATGAAGCTCTTTTATTTATCTTGTCTCCTTATTTTATTTGCTTTAAATTTCTATATTGTTGTGTATATATCTCTTTATCTTTATGCCTATATTGTTATTGTTTGTCAGTGATGTTGTGAATACATTCCTAGATGCGTATTGGACCATCTCCTAGACTTTAAATAGGAAGTACAACCTTAGGGTTAGGGGGAATAAATCCCATTTAATCTAGGCATCTAGGAATTTTTATGTTCTTGCTTTATTTTTATGTCATCCATTTTAATTTCAAGTACTCTCCTTCACCTTTACTTTTATGTCATCCATTTTAATTTCAAGTAATCCCTTCCCCTTTACTTTTATTTCATCCATTTTAATTTCAAGTAATTCCTTCCCCCTTTATTTCTGTCATCTATTTTAATTTCAAGTAATTCCTCCCCTATTACTTTTATGCCATCCCTTTAATTTATTGCTTAATCTCTCTCCCCTTTACTTTATTGCATGTGTGTGTGTGTGTGTATTGTTGGGTTAAGATAGCTTGACCCTGGTTAATTATTCAATTACCCAAGTTGATTAATTAAGTTTAATTTGCATGCAAATTGTGAAGGCACCAACAAATCACCAAGAATACTAAATGCAATGGAAAATAAATTTGACACGGTGATTTGTTGACAAATGGGAAAAATCTCGCAAGACAAAAATCCCACCGGGTGATTTTAAGGTCACCACTTCTAAGATTCTACTAATTAACAATCAAGTGGTTACAAATATAAGGAATCTTACCAACTACCCTTGGCATATCCCAAAATACCAACCTACAGTTGAACCTTTGCTCCAATATCTAATTGAACTTGATCTTGTAGTAGCCTTCTTTCCTTTGATGCACAAACCTCTAATTTGTGACTAACTCTTTGCACAGATCCCAAGTACGTGACTAACTCCAGCAACTTGAGCAAATGTAGGCTGCAAAGTTCTTCACTTCATTGATAATAAAGATCTGAAAGCACTCGGTTATAAAACTCTATGGTGTACAAGCACAGTAGCTTCACACAGAGAAAATAAATCTCTTGGTCTGTGTATTCGGGTGTGATAGCCTTTAAAAATAAGCCTTACAAGACTGGGCTGAATTTCAAATCTGGAAATTCTGAAATCGTAGTTCTCGATAGATTGAGCTGATGTCGAGCTATCTATCAAGCTTCACATTAAGTCTCAATAACAGACATCTATCAAGCTATTTGTCGAGATTTAATGAACAACTTTTCTTCACTTGTTTCTTGGACCAATCTTCATGTCTTTTATACTTGACTGAAATAACATGTTTTTTGAAGTCCTAAACCCATCTTAGATTTACCCAAATGCAAGTAAAATGCATTTTTTCAAAGGATTAGTCAATTACAATAAAATATGACCCTAACACACACACACACACACACACACACACACACACACACACACTACTACTACTACTACTACTACTACTACTACTATCTAAACACCTAAATAAAAAAGATTTTATGTTCATCTCTCTTAAATGGGCTTTAAACCTCAAAGTAAAGCACAATATGGGTATGTCTCATAAGGATGGTTGATGGCTTAGAACTCCCATCTCTTTTTTATGAAACACTCATAGGGCTTGAAAGAGATTAAGGTTTATTTAAGAGGGACTTCTAAAAAACCCTTTTTTTAATGAACCTTTATAATATTTCAGCACTTTATTCTCAATGTCATTTAAATTCCAGCACTTTATATTTCAAGCTCTTTACTTTAACGCCATTTAAATTTCAGAACTTTATTTTCAATGTCATTTAAATTCCAGCATTTTATTTTCTTTGTCATTTACTTTTCAACATTTTACTTGTCTTTAAATTTATAGCACTTTTATTATTGTTGCTCTTAACTTTTCTCATGAATAATGTTGCCATAGATCAATATGCTTGGGTATACTTTAATATGCTTTTCTATGGAATGATTTTTCAAAGTAAAAAAGTTTTATTCCCTTTTCCAAAATTTTATTTTGATCCTAAAACTTTTCTAAAATTATATTTTGACCCCAAAACTTTTTCAAAATTGTATGTTGAACCCAAAACTATTCCAAAATAATATTTTGACCCCAAAACTTTTCTAAAATTATATTTTGACCCCAAAGCTTTTCTAAAATTATATCATTGGCTTTTTTTATATATAGAGATTATTGCTTTATATTTGTAGAAATTAATATATATATATATATATATATATATATATTTATATATATATATATATATATTATATAGTTGGAATCATGATTTTTTTTTGAGTGGGGTTGGGAATAAATGGATAAAAGAGTGTTCTTTATTTTGTCTTTCATTCAGGAATCAAGATTTTGTTTATGGGTTTTGAGAAAAAAAATCAATTTTTATGATTCTTTACTGATAAAAAGCTTAATGGGTATTGTTAGATTGCATTTCTTTGAAGTTTAGACCCATATTTGATGGTTTTGCTGTGGTGTGTTAGATTATATCTCTTTTTGTAAAATGTGTTATATTTAAAGTGGGTTATTTGTAGATGATTGTATAAGGTGATGCTTAAAATGGTAGTTTTGATCAGATGCAAGTTTCATTAGTTGTAAACTTGTAATTATCAGAATTTGCAAACTAGCTTTCGCTTATATAAATCTTGCGGATTTCTTTACCTTCCTAAATAGTTAAATTTTAAATTACTGCCTGGAACTATTTGAGGCTTAGGCTATTGTAATAGCCCAATAGGTGTGGATATTTATTTTTTTTGGTAAATTATAACTTACCAATATGTAGTTTGACTAAAATTTAAGTTGCCTACTTGTAATAGCCCACCTAAGGTTTGACCAAATTTAATTTGCCTACTTGTAGTTTGAAATCTTATGATGCAAGTGTTCTGATGAATTCTTTTTGATCTTATTTGATCTTGTATTTTTATGTTTTTTGTATTTTTGGAAGAGTGACATAAAAGTTGAGCAAAATTACATATTTAGCTTTATTTTTAACAGAGGTGAGTCATAAAAATCTAACTGAGTTAACTTCAGGTGGGAAAAGTGTCAAATTTCAAACCACATATAAGTAACTTATTAAATTTTGACTAAACCATAGGTGAGTAATTTGTAATTTGCCTATTTATTTTTAATTATACCATTAAGTTGGCAATATAAGCAAAAGGTATGAATTCTTAGAGCTTAGTTACATAGGAAAATAGTACTAATAATAATAATAGTTGATGAGGGAAATTTTGGACCAACCCTAAAAAGGGACGGCTAAAACTTGAAAGGGAAGATCGTCCCTCAAAAGGGACGATTAGTC
Source organism: Castanea sativa (assembly GCF_040712315.1). Lineage (NCBI taxonomy): Eukaryota > Viridiplantae > Streptophyta > Magnoliopsida > Fagales > Fagaceae > Castanea > Castanea sativa. Next base: position 20,437,494 of record NC_134020.1, read on the forward strand.
CCTAAGAAAGATGACCAGCCCCTGCGAGGGACGATCCTCCAAGTGTCGACGAGTCAGACTACCCCTGATCCGGACGACCCATCCCCTAAGGTTTCCCCACGGCTTACATGGGACCCATTCACGCATCCTTACATGGAAATTACTTGCACACTACGACCAAAGACCCTATCATGCAATCAGTTTTCTTATAAATGGTAAGGTGATCTTGAGTATCTTGGGACCTTTCTCTGTACAAGGAAATTTCCCTGTATCAAGGGATTCAGGTCAGCTTTCTACCACTATATAAGCCACAAACCTTACCCTTCTTGAGGTATGTGAATTCTCCCTAGCTCTCGCACTCTTGAGTTCTCATAGATTCTTTGATCATTGACTTAACATTCGGAGAGTCTTTGACCAGTACCCCACTGGTGCCCTTTGATTGGTTTTCCTCTTCTGTTCTTCAAGTACACCCATTGGCACGTGTGTGGATGATAAACTCACTAACAATTTTTGTGCATCATCAGTTGGCGCTGTCTGTGGGAATACGAGTAATAAATCATATCGCCGTTTCAAAGATAAAGAGTTGTATGTTCCAGACGCGGCCAATGACCACCACCAACCGGGAGACTGGGAACCCACCCAATGCATTGAAGAGGTAAGTACAAACCCTGGCTACAGCGGTTGAGCAGCTCACTCAATAGAACCACGAGTTGGAATGACAATTGGACCAGTAGGATACCAATCATCCCTCTGAGCTGGAAGTCGGCGCATTACTCATGGCGCAGGAGATGTAAACTATGAAAGAGAAGATGGATATTATGATGAATGTCCTGAAGGGATGGGTATCAACTAGCTTGGACGAACTAGTCCATCGCACCGATTCTACTTTCACTGCACCGGTCACATCTTTCCCCTTTCCAGCCAAGTTCAGAATGCCGCAAGTGGAAGCCTATGATGGATTGAGGGACCCTCTCGACCACCTGGAATCATTCAAGACCCTCGTGCATCTGCAAGGGGTCCCGGACAAGATCATGTGTAGAGCCTTTCCTACCACACTCAAAGGACCAGCTCAAGGATGGTTCAGCAAGATAACTCCCAATACCGTCTCAACCTTCAAGGAGTTGAGTGGGCTTTTTGTCACACATTTCATTGGAGGTCAGCGGTACAAGAGGTCCTCAGCAAGCCTTCTAAACATCAAGCAGCGGGACGACAAGAGCTTAAGGTCATATGCCACTCGGTTCAACAAGGAGGCATTATTAATCGACGAAGCTGACGATAAGGTCCTAGTCATGGCTTCACTAGCGAACTCCAATCGGAAAAGTTCTTATTCTCAGTTTACAAGAATGACCCGAAGACCATGGCTGACATGTTATACTGAGCCACGAAGTATATGAATGTTGAGGATGCCATGATTGCCAGAGGGGGCTGACCGAAGAAGCGAGAGAAGCATGACGATTCCCACTTGGAGAAGGGAAGGAAGGTAGCCAGAACAGGCGATAGAAGGGATGAACGAAGGTCAAGACCCCCGCCAGGTATAATGGCCAACTTCATTTCGCTCAACGCCCCACTTGATCAGGTCTTAATGTAGATCAGGGATGACCCCGCTTTGGCATGACCCGGTAAGCTAAAGGGTGACCCAAACAGAAGGCCGAGGAATAAGTATTGTCGCTTCCATTGTGACCATGGGTACAACGCCTCTGATTGCTATGACCTAAAGCAATAGATAGAAGCCTTCATAGGGCAAGGAAAATTGCAACCGTTCGTAAGGTGAGAAAGGTCAGGAGAAAACCCACTAAGGGACTAGGAACCAAACCGACAGGTTGAGGAGCGAACTAGAGCCCCACTTGGAGAAATAAGAGTGATTGTCAGGGGAGGCGCAATGGTTGGATCCTCAAGGAAAGCGAGGAAGACATACCCATGGATGGTGCAAAATGTCCAACTGACAGGTTGTCCGCCCAAGCTTTTTCAAATGGACGACTCGGTGATCAACTTCACTGAGGAGGATGCCCAACAGGTCCATCACCCGCATGACAATGCCTTGGTGATCAATCTGACCATTGCCGACTTCAATGCCTAATGGGTCTTGGTGGACAACAGAAGCTCACTCGACATCCTCTACTATCCAGCCTTCCAACAAATGAAGATTAGTAGGGAACGGCTCACATCATCAAATGCCCCTCTAGTGGGCTTTGTTGGAACAAAGGTCATATCTGTCAGATCTGTTACAATGCCAGTTACCATCAGCACCTATCCTCAACAAATCACAAGGGATGTCACTTACTTGGTAGTGGATTGCTCGTCAGCTTACAATGCCATTGTAGGGCGACTGACGCTTAACACATGGAGGGCAGCCACATCCACATATCACCTACTACTGAAGTTCCCAACGGAATATGGGATAGGAGAGGCCCGAGGAGATTAGGTGGTAGCCCGGGAATGCTATGTGGCCATGATGGAGATAGACGAACGAGTGGCCACCATAAATATTGAAGAGCGACAAGTAAGTGTAGAGCCGACAGAGGAATTGGAGACCATCTCCCTGGACAAAGGACACCTGGATTGGGTCACTCGCATCGGCAAGCCAACCCGTCGATTCGGGATAGGATGATTCTTTTCCTAAGAAACAACTTGAACATCTTCGCCTGGAGCCATGAAGACGTGCCTAGGATCGACCCGAGCATCATGGTCCGTCAACTCAATGTTTCCCTATCCTTTCCACCCATCTGCCAAAGAAAACGGGTTTTTGCCCAAGAAAGGGACGATGCCATTGCTGAAGAAGTCCATAAACTATTGGATGTAGGCTTCATTAGAGAGGTTTACTACCCCGAATGGTTGGCCAACGTGGTCATGGTCAAGAAAGCGAATGGGAAGTGGAGAATGTGTGTGGACTTCACTGACCTAAATAAAGCCTACCTAAAGGATAGCTACCCCCTCCCACGGATCGACCTCCTTGTGGATTCGACGGTTGGACATCGGTTGTTAAGCTTTAGGGATACTTATTCCAGATACAACTAGATCAAGCTTGAGGAATTAAACCAAGAGAAAATATCGTTCGTCACTAGCCAAGGCCTTTTTTGTTACAAGGTCATGCCCTTCGGACTAAAGAATGCAGGAGCAACATACCAAAGGCTTGTGAACAAGATGTTTGCCCCCACAGATTGGACTGAACGTTGAGGTATACGTAGATGACATGTTGGTGAAAAGCAAAGAGGAGGATCACCACCTAAATAATCTTGAGGAAGTGTTTGGGACTCTTCGCCTCTACAGAATGAAGCTTAACCCTAGCAAATGTGCATTCAGAATATTGTTGGGAAAGTTCCTTGGCTTCATGGTATCCTAACGGCATATTGAAGCCAATCCTGATAAGATCCAAGCGATCTTGGAGATGAGCCCCCTGAAGAACGTCAAGGAGGTGTAAAGCCTAAACGGAAGAGTCGCAGCACTCAATAGATTCGTCTCAAGAGCAATGGACAAATGCCTACCATTCTTCAAGATCCTGAGGAAAGCTTTTGAATGGACCTACGAATGTCAGAAAACATTCAAAGAACTGAAGGCATACTTGGCCTCCCCACCATTCCTAAGTCCATCAAAACCCAATGAAGACCTCTTCTTATATTTGACCGTATCTCCCATGGCTGTCAGTTCGGCCTTGATCCAAGAAAAGGATCACGTATAGTTACCAGTGTACTACACAAGCCAAGCACTCAGGGGGGCGGAGGCGAGATACCCACCCATGGAGAAGTTAGCCTTCGGTTTGATCACATCAGCTCGTAAGCTTAGGCCCTCCTACCAAGCACATATCATAGTGCTTCAAACTGACAAGCCTCTTTGGAAGACAATGGATAAACTAGCGACCGCCAGACAATTGTTCTTATGGGCGATAGAGCTGAGCAAATTTGACATACGATACTGCTCGAGGACCGCGATCAAGGCCTAGGCCTTAGCTGACTTCATTGCAGAATTCACGATGAGCGAAACCGACGACTGAGGTGGAACCCCTTGGAAGGTTCAAGTGGACGGATCGTCCAACAAACAAGCTGGAGGGATCAAAGTGGTCCTTCGATCCCCCGAAGGAGACATCATCGAACGTGCCGTTCGACTTTAATTCCCGATAACTAATAATGAGGCCGAATACGAAACCATTCTCATGGGGCTCAATTTGGCCAAAGCAACTAGGGCCTTAGCAGTCGGCCTTCATAGCGACTCCTAGGTTGTCATTGGGCATATCAATGGGGACTACGAAGCCAAGGGCGAACGAATGAAAAAGTATCTCGACCTTATCAAAAGACAAACGAATCAAACCTTTGTAGTAAAGTTCTTACAAGTCCCGAGAGAAGAAAACGAACACACCGATCGATTGGCCAAAGCTGCATCCACAGAACACATTATGGTCGATCGACAAGTCCTATCCTTTTTTCAGCAGTCCCCCGCCATTGAGGAATTGGAGATATAGATGATTCCAAAGGGCTCTGATTGGACAAATCCAATCGTCTCTTACCTTAAGAACGGGGCACTTCTCGAAGATCGCGATGAATCTCGACGATTGAAAGTTTAGGCAGCACACTTCGAGCTGATAGCGGATGTACTATAAAAGAGAGGTTTCTCCCAATCATACCTAAGGTGTTTGATCCTCGACGAAGAGGACTACGCCATGAGGGAAGTCTGATAGGCCAAGAATGTATTGATCCTTTGTGATGAATTAATTGATTAATTAGCCAAGTTTATTAATTAATCAAATTAACATGCAAACGCGTGGGAGCACAAACAAATCACCAATAAACTAAAATGCAGCGAAAAATAAATTGACATAGTGATTTGTTTACGAATGGGGAAAACCAACAAGGCAAAAATTCCACCGGATGATTTTAAGGTCACCAATCCTGAAAATTCACTATTATCATAACAAGCGGTTACAAGTAAAGGAATCCCAATATCTTATATCAACCTACAGTTGAATCCTTACCCCAATACCCAATTAGACTTGTTTTGTAATGATAATCTCTCATTTTCAATGCACGACTCCTAGTACGTGAATAACTAATTGCACGGATCCCAGTACGCGACTTTAGTCACCAACTAGAGAAGAAGGTTGGCTGCAAAGTTCTTCTGTTCTTCAACACAGGAAGATCACGAAGTTGTTTGGTCACAAAACCCTATGGTGTACAAAACACTGCAGCTTCTCAAGAACTAGGGCAAATTAGGTTTCTGGTCACACTTGATGAATTATGCTCTTGTGCAATTGTGCTCTTGGCTATGTAACCTGATACGACCCTTAAAATAATCCTTTTATATGTCTAGGGTTATGAGAAAAGAAAGCCTAAACACATAATCAGGGATTGGAGGAAAAACAGACTAAAAAATCTAAATTTCATAAACCTCGACAGATACCCTATTTGTTGAGCTGCTATCGAGCCACGGGGCTGGAACAGCTATTTAAGGCTCGATAGATGCTAGCTGTCGAGTTTTAATGAACATAACTTTTCACACTTGAATCTTGGTCAGACTTGCATGGCTTTAACACTTGGTCTTGAAACAAGGTTTTTTGAAGTATTAAACACATTCTAGATCTACCCAATTACAAGTAAAGTGCATTAATCTGAACAATCGCCCACTTGCACCAAAGACTATTGTGTACTAATCTAATTCCCATCTCCTTCAAATGTGACTCGAAAGTCCTTTGAGGCAAGGCTTTGGTAAAAGGATCTGCTAGATTCTTTGCACCATCAATCTTTGCTACTACCACATCTCCACGAGCAACAATGTCTCGAATGATGTGATACTTTTTCTCTATGTGCTTTCCTTTTTTGTGATTCCTTGGATCCTTGGATTGTGCAACAGCTCCACGATTGTCGCAAAATAATGTGATGGGAACTTGTTCAATTCTCACGACACCAAGATCAGAAAGGAATTTCTTGAGCCAAACAGCCTCCTTTGCTACTTCACAAGCAGCAACATACTCGGCTTCCATGGTGGAGTCAGCAATACAAGATTGCTTAACACTCCTCCAACTTATGGCTCTACCTCCCAAGGTGAAAACACAACCCGACATAGATTTTCTGAAATCTAGATCCGACTGAAAATTAGAATCTGTATAGCCAATGGGAATCAAATCCTCACACTGGTAAACAAGCATATAATCCCTCGTTCTCTTTAGATACTTGAGAATATGCTTTACAACTTGCCAATGTTTTGGTCATGGATTTGATTGATATCGGCTGACCATGCCAACTGAATAACAAATATCTGGTCTAGTACAAAGCATGGCATACATGAGACTTCCTACCACAGAAGCATAAGGAACCTGTCTCATCATGTTTTCTTTCTCTTGAGTCTTAGGCCTTTGGTCATCAGATAGAGGAACTCCATGTCTAAAAGGAAGTAATCATTTCTTGGAGTTTTGCATGCTAAACCGTTCTAGAACCTTATCTATATATCCAGATTGTGACAAACCCAACATCCTATTCTTTCGATCTCGCCAAAGCTTGATTCCTAGAATATAGTTAGCTTTGTACAAGTCCTTCATATCAAATTGACTTGACAACCAAATTTTAACTGATGGCATTACTCCTACATCATTTCCAATGAGTAGAATGTCATCAACATAAAGCACTAGGAACATTACTACTTTGTCTTGATATCTTTTGTACACATATGGTTCATCAAGATTTTGTTCAAAACCAAATGATTTGATTGCCTGATCAAATCCGATGTTCCATGACCTAGATGCTTGCTTAAGTCCATAAATGGACATTTTCAACTTGCATACCATATGCTCTTGGTTCTTTGCTATGAAACCTTCCGGTTGCAACATATAGATTTCCTCTTCAAAATTGCCATTAAGAAATGCAGTTTTGACATCTATTTGTCAAATCTCATAATCATAATAAGCAGTAATGGATAAGGAAATTCTGATAGATTTAAGCATGGCTACTGGCGAAAAAGTTTCATCATAGTCAATGCCTTCTTTTTGTGTATACCCTTTTGCCACTAGTCTTGTTTTAAAGGTTTCAACCTTTCCATCTATTCCTCTATTCCTCTTGTAAACCCATTTGCAACCAATAGATTTAATGTCGTTAGGCGCCTCTACAAGATCCCAAACTTGATTGTAATACATCAAATCTAATTCAGATTTCATAGCTTGGACCCAATGATGTGCATCTATATCATTTATTGCTTCATCATAAGTGTAAGGATCCGATTCAGCCTCTTTTGAGATAGCTTAATAAGTTTCTCCCAAACCTATAAATCTCACAGGAGGTTGAACAATTCTCCCACTACGACGAGGCACCTTTGTACTAGACATATCATAAGTAGTATCTTGTGGTGTATCTAATACATTCACATCATCCCTAGTTTTATCCATTAGTTGTTTAACTACATGTTCATTCATTTCAGCTAAGACAACTCTACTTCTAGGAGTAAAATTATTCATATAGTCATTTTCCAAGAATTTGACATTTGTGCTAACAAACACTTTATTATCCTTATGACTATAGAATAAACCTCCAACTGTTCCTTTTGAATACCCTACAAAGAAAACAACTTCTGTTTTAGACTGTAACTTGTCCGACTTTCCTTTCAACACATGTGATGGACAGCCCCAAATGTGGAGACGTCTCATACTAGGCTTACGCCCATTCCACAACTCTATAGGTGTTTTAGGAACAGACTTCGAAGGTACTAAATTCAGAAGATACATTACAGTACTTAAGGCATATCCCCAAAAAGAAATTGGTAGAGTCGAATAACTCATCATGGATCTAACCATATCTAAAAGAGTCCTATTCCTTCTTTCTGCTACACCATTTTGTTGTGGAGTTCCAGGTGCAGTCAACTAGGATATAATCCCATTTTCAATCAAGTAATCCTTAAAATCACCAAGAAGGTATTCGCCACCTCGATCAGATCGAATGACCTTTATGTGTTTACCCAATTGATTCTCAACTTCAGCCCTAAACTCTTTGAACTTGTCAAAAGTTTCGGACTTCCGTTTCATTAGGTACACATAACCAATCTAGAGTAATCATCAGTGAAGGTGATGAAATACTTATAACCACCTCTTGCTTGGATTGACATAGGACCACATACATCTAAACGTACTAGTTCTAGCAAATCTTGAGCTCTTTTACCTTTTGCATTAAAAGGTCGTTTGGTCATTTTACCTTCCAAACAAGCTTCACAAACTGGAAATTCATTAAAGTCCATAGGCCCCAAGAGTCCATCTTTGATAAGTTTTTGAATTCTGTTTGAATTAATATGACCCAAACGCAAGTGCCAAAGATAAGCTTCACTAGTAGAAGGAAACTTTCTCTTTAATGATTTCACATGTGAATTATTATCTAATTCAGAATTGTATAATTCATGCTTATCAGGAGTTAAAATATAAAGACCATCCACAATATTGCCAGAACAGATAAACATTTTATCCTTCTTTATTACAACATTGTCTTTCAGGATAATACAATACCCATGTTTACCTAAATAAGTTGCAAAAATTAAATTCCTAGGAACATTAGGTACAAACAGACAGTCTTCCAATATTAAAACCCTAGAATTGAAACACAAATTAAGCACTCCAACATATACAACTAGAACTCTACTCCCATCCGCTAAGGTAAGAAACAATTCTCCTTCATTCAGCTTTCTGGTCTCCTGGAACCCCTGCAAAGAATTGCAGATATGATTAGTACAACTTGAATCCACACACCAGGAATCCATGGGATTCTGTACCAAATATATTTCAAGAAGAGAAGAAGTTTTATTACCCTTGTTCTTGGCAGCCTTAAACTTTGGATAATTTCTCTTCCAATGTCCTTTCTCACCACAATGGAAACACTTTCCTTTGAGCTTCTTTCCTTTGTCAGCAACTCCCAAGGCAATCTGTTTACCCTCTTGCTTAGTGAAGTCCTTCTTCTTCTTCTTACCCTTGCCTTTCGACTTATGTTGAGAAGTAGAAGTTTCACCAACATTAGCTTCAACACTAAAAGTACTAAGGATGCCTTCCGCCGCTACCAATTCATTCATCAATTCAGACAAAGAATAAATCTTTTTGTTCATATTATAATTCAGTCTGAATTCCTTATATAATTCCGGTAGTGACTAGAGTATCATATCCACTTCGAATTCTCCATCAATGTCGGCACCTAAAACTTCCAATGTATTCAGATTTGAGATCATTGTAAGACAATGCTCTCTAACTGAAGTACCTTTAGCCATTTTGGTATTATAAATTTGCCTCATAGTTTCTTGTCTTGCTGAACGGCTTTGCTCATCAAACATCTCCTTCAGATTATGCATAATGTCCGAAACTAGTTCTACATCCTGCATTTGATGCTGTAGAACATTTGGGATGGATGCTAGGATATAGCACTTGGCCATTTCATTAGATTTCTGCCAACAATCATATCATTGTTTTTCCTTAGAAGGAGCATCTAATGAAGGAAAGTTAAGACATGGTTGAGTAAACACATATTTGTGCTCTTCAGCTGTTAAAACTATGTCCAAATTTCTTTTCCAGTCAACATAGTTGGATCCAGTCGGTTTGTTTTGATTAAGAATAGAAACAAGTGGGCTAAATGATGCCATGATAAGATTTGAAAACAATAAACATAAATATAATAAGTAAACTGGACATTATCAATTTAGCATATAAACATATAGTATGGAACCTTAATAAAACCATAACATAATTTATGCAACGACAACCCAATCCCATATTCAATACCCCTCAGCATAGAGTGAATATAAAATACTATGATTGATTGAGAACTTTTCTCATTATTAGTGCTATCATGATAACTCTTATCAAACACTAATAATATACCGTTTTACATTTAGCCTCTAAGTAATAATAGTAAGAACTCATCTTAGAGGATACTATAATACTTAGTCTAGTGTATATCATTGTCTAGAATCATGTGTAGCCACATTTCATCCCTTTAACAGGCTTATTTTGTAGTACCATGATAAAACACCCTTCGCATGGAATGCCAAGCTCGAAACTAAGACAAGGTGTTTGATCAAACCACTATAAACTAGGAAATTCAATCTTGTAGGATCATGAAATAAATACTCTTCGCATGGAATGCAAAGCTCGAAGCTAAGACAAAGTACATATTTCACACTACTATGAACCAACAATGGAAGCCGTGAGATCCAACCCTTGTATCTCTTTCCCACTAGATGTTTTAAGATGAAGGTTTTTAGATTTAAAACATGCATAAACTAATTACACATTGCCTTGCTCTTTATATATGTAAAAACACTTAAGAAAAATTTTGAATCCACAGTCCTCGATCGATCGAGGATGTGCCTCGATCGATCGAGAAAAGTTCTGGTTGCTCGATCGATCCTCGATAGATTCTCGATCGATCGAGAAAAAGTTCTACGAAGCTCGATCGATTCTTGACAAATCCTCGATCGATCGAGAAAAAGTTCTACGAAGCTCGATCGATTCTCGACAGATCCTCGATCGATCGAGAAAACGTCTGCCAGCTCAATCGATGCTCGACAGATTCTCAATCGATCGAGCGTCGTGAATTTCGAATTTTCCTGAATTTTTCTAAGACATTTTTTCAACGTTTTCATGTACAAAACAACCAACATATGATCATAATAAACATAAATTGATATCAAAACTGAATTACATTGATGCTATAGCCTTAAAGTTCAGTTTAACATACTTAAACTAAAAGTTAAACAACATCATAACATCAATATCAGTTTTTATTAAAAATATAAATTTCAACATCGATGCAGAAAACTAATTTCTAACAATATGAAACTATTGTCACTTATTCTAAAACTCAAAACATGTTAAACATATACGAAATGAAGACCGCTCTGATACCATTTGATGGAAATATGCATGTACGCAGCGGAAAAATAACGGATCTACTTCATTCATAAAAGTTAACATGTACTATATAAGTTTTAGAATTTGAGAACAATAGAGTGTACTTTGGAGCAGTGAATTTCAAAACCGAAGATCAGAAGCACTTGGGAACACTTTCAATCTTCACTCCAATTCCACTAATGCCCAAGATGTGTGGTCTCTCAATCAGTTCCAAAGGCAGAATGTCAAAGTGTCTAACACTTCTTACACCATTTCGCAATAGTGTTCTTACAAAAATCTTTACAAAAAAATCTGTATGTTTCTCCCTTTGTATCTAACCGATTATCTAATTGGGCTGACCTTTTGGGCCTTCTAATTGGGCTTAAGTGTGTGGCTTGGAGTGGGACCAAAAGGGACCAATAAGACACTAGCTTCAATGGGCCTTGGGCTTTTCTGTCAACTCTTGACAAGTCCAAAGTTATCATTAACTATATTTAATACCACTATGTAAATATAGTTGCACTCTAGGTCTTATTTATAAATTATATCCCAAGACTTTATTGTACATGCAACCTCTTCATAAAATATTCATAGTAACACAAAGTCATGAATGTAGATTGCCATTTTGTAAATTACTACATCTTATCATTGAGTATCCGGTTTAATCCTTTAAGTTATTCATCATATATTTATGAAATCCAATTTCATAAATATATACTCTAGCAACAATTTACTAAAGTAGTTAGGCCTAACATTCTGAATAACAAACACATTAAACTTATCTCAAGGGAATATTTTATATTTCTGTTAAGAGACTATGAGTTCCATCTTGAGAATATATGTTCCATCAACATTAAATGTGGTTGCTCAACATACTGAGGTTTTGACCATGACTCTAGATCTCACTCTTGATATATCAAAGCAACCTACACCTCATGATCAAGTCCATTATTCTCTGAGGATTAAGAGTTCATGCAAATACAAGTCATGAGTTTATTATTCATTTGACAGTCCTTAGGAGAATAATAAATCTCACACCGGTCCTATTCAATATGTCTTAACTCTTAAAACATATCAACTAGAAATCTCTATTTCCATGATCAACACAAATCATCTTAGTTGATATGTTATAATCTTCGCAGATGAAATGCCCAATTTCATCACCGACTACGAACTGCAATTCTGAGTTTACAAAGAACTTGTGATTTATATCTTCTGTGACTTTTCACATAAATCACATACTATGCATCTCTGGACTATATGATAATATCCCAATATTCATGTTACCATTATTTTAGATAATAATAAAACAACTTTATTAAATACAACATTAAGTCATATATAATGTCATACATAATAACATACATAACATCATAAAATATGATTTAAGAGCACTAGTCCTAACACTTTGACAACCTGTATTTCTGAAACACTTAAATAAAACTCATCAAGGCATCTTTGTGTGAAACAAAAATAAAAGATTGCATACAATAACTAAGAAGCATGGCATAAAGAGAGAAAAGAAACAACGCATGTAAGGGTAGGTGAAAAACATACATGCAACAACATATAAAGAAGATAAGTACAATGTATGTCAAAATGGTCACAAGACCCACATACAAGAGATAATGTATCTAAAGTAGAAAGAAAAGAAAAGATACAAGTATCCTTACTACATCCTTCAATATCAACACTCCCCCTAACAAAAATCTCCTATACTAACTCTTCCCCTAACTATGACTACTCTCATAACCAAAACTACTTGCCCTTTTTGTCACGAGTGACAAAGGGTAAGAGTGTCAAGTAGACATCTCGTTATCACTAGAAGAGCTAGCATCACCATCATCCTCATCCTCGGAAGCAGTATCATCATCAGCATCATCCTCATCCTCAGAAGCCTCTGGAGTACTTGGAGGAGAAGTAACAAAGCCACCCATGACCGCTTGCCTTCGTGCAATATGACCAACACGGGTGTTCACCTGACACAACTCATCATTGAGAGCGTCGAGGCGAGCATCCATGCGCTAAAGCTGCGCCATGATGTCCTCGAGAGTCACGCCACTTGTAGAAGAAAAGGGAGCGGATGTGGATGGAGCTAAAGGAGTGAGATGAGCTGCTGACCCGAACCGTCTCGACCGAAGCTGTGCCTCACTTCGTTTAACGATAGTGGCATCTATAGCACCCATTGTAGAAAAGTGGTCGGACATGGGAAAAGGGAATAGAAAAATGGCGTAAGAGCCTTGTGATAGCAGAAGGGAAGATGAGCTTATCACGGGTCACTGTATCCCTATACACATCTATGATAGAAAGAATGAAATGAAAGGGAAAATCTATACTAATATGCTCAAGAAGAGACAGAAAAAACTGAGCACGAGGCTCTGTAATAAAGTTATAATGAGATAAAGGATGTAACATAAAAGTCAGACCATGTTCATGAACCTAGGACCTTTAGCAAAGGTTGAACAATAAGTGAACTGACGCTCATCCCAATTAGAAGGGTGCTCACAGAAGGCAGACATAAGCTCATCTTTAGACACAATCTTAAGACGATCACAACCGTAGTCAGGATACACTACCCTAAAGACATGGAGCATGTCGGCTACAAGAACCAGAGTGACCACGATGCGCGTACCTCGAGCGCAAGTAAAAAACTGAGGTATTGAATAATCAAATCCATGCATGTTGGAGTAGAATTCCTGGATTAGTATGGATGGACAAGTGACCGGGATGTCAGGCAGTGACTCCCAACCCCTACTGTGAATGATAGTGGGTAGGTCAGTGTCAGAGAAGTCTGACAAAATGAATTTGCGTTCCGAATGAATGCCTCGTTGTGAAAAGTTCTCAAAGAAGTCTGATTTGGCCTTCTCATCATGGAACCGGACTATCCAAGAGAGAGAGAGAGAGAGAGAGAGAGAGAGAGAGAGAAACAGAAAAGCTCCAATCACAAAACAGTACCAAAATATGAAAAGAAAAGGTACATATGCATGATTTATGCATGATCATGTGACGTGCAACAAAAACAACATCATAGGCTCAGCCCAATCCAAACCTAACAGCACACAAGGTTCCAATATGTAAATCACACAACTAAATGCATGAAAATATTGTGAAATTGCTAATGGAATGCAATGCATGACCATATATCATCATTTAAGCAAAACCTAACCCAAAAATTTCACAAATAACTCATCAATTTGAAAAACCCCAAAAATTTTCAAAAACCCAAAAACCTAGGTCAAAATGTATGAAATGCATGAAGAAAGAGTGAAAACAAGATCATACCAGTGAAAACAAGATCACACTAGGCCGAATATCAAATGGGTTTAAGGTTTAGAGAGAGAGAGAGAGAGAGAGAGAGAGAGAAGTGTTTGGGGAGGTGAAGAGACATCATCTGTTGATAGAGAACGAGAAAAATGAAATTTGATTTCGCACTGAAACTATTTAAAGAAAATGCGTCTTGATGGATCGAAAGGTATCGAGAATCTGTCAAGCACTAATTCTCGACAGATACATCTATCGAGGTGCTGTCGAGAATCTGTCGACGGCAAAAATACCTCGATGGATCGAATAGCTGTCGAGAAGCTATCGGCCAGACATACACTTTCTCGATGGTTCGAGAATCTGTCGTGAAGCTATTGAGACAAATTCTAAATAGCTCGATGGATCGAAGGTGTGATAGGATCTATCGAGAAAAAGAAGTTTAGGTGTCTCGATGGATAGCTAGCTGTCGAGAGGTATCGAAAAGCTGTTGAGCTTGATAAAAATAGAATTTTTTTTTCAAGAAGGAGAAAAGCATGCAAATGAATGCAATCAAGCAAGCTACTCAACTAAAGATCCAATCAACATATTAAGCTCTCAAAAACACTCTCGACAAGAAGAATGTAAAGCATTTAAGATCCAAACACACACATACACTAAACAAGTCCAACCAATTTTATATTTCAAAAACAAGTCAAGATAGTTTAGTGAGCATACATTAACACATGTACTTCTTGTGATGGCCAAATCACATTGTACCTCTACATATATCAAAAGTAGCACAGAATATTTGCATGTTGTGTGTGAAAAACATCGCAAGATTGCACAAGTTTCTCATATTATGACGATTTGAGATATGAGAAAATCAATTTAACTCACACACAATCATAACTGCTTGATGGGGACTATCACATTCAAGGTACATCCTATAACTCCCACATCTCTTAGAAACACGCTTGCAACCATATTTAAAAGCATTTTGATTCTTTTTTCTTTTGAATTTCTTTGCATATTTTTTTTTTCTTTAGAGCATATCATGCATGGGCATATATAGAGAGAGAAGAAAATACCCAATTATGTTAAGCTTTTGACATTGTACTTTTGCTATGCTGGAGCATACAAATGTTATTTCATAATTGGCGGGCAATAGTGGTGAGATGATTATTTATGCCTTTCTCTTAGGATTTTCTAGTCATTCCCATAAAAAAGAGTGATATAAGTGTTAAGTACAAGAGATTACTTAGTCTTACTCATCACAAATACGAGCCACAAAGCTCACTTGCTTAGTTGTGTATTAAAATTCTCATCTAAGCTACAAAATATACAAAGTTTAGAAAACTTTGTTTCAATGGCCATCCAAGGTACACAAGTACCAATGTACACAAAACACACACTGTTTTTGTATTTTTCTGATTTTCAATTTTTTTTAAAACAAAAATAAAGCAAACTGAAAAAAATAAACAAAAACATGTTAACACAAAATATAGCCTAAAACTAGATGCAAATGCATGAGGGAGGAGGAGAGATCAATCCTTAGAGATGACACCAATCTTTTGGTGAATGAATTCAAACCGTTTGCTATCAAGAGGTTTGGTAAACAAATCAGCATTCTGATCATTAGTGTGAATGAACTCAAGAGTGAGAGTACCATCTTCGACAAGCTCCCGAATGAAGTGATGTCGAATCTCTATATGTTTTGTTCGAGAATGTTGAATAGAATTTTTAGAGATGTTAATGGCACTGGTATTGTCACAATAGATAGTAAGATGTTCTTGAAGAATACCATAATCAAGGAGGAGTTTTTGCATCCACAGAAGTTAGGTGCAGCAGCTACCGGCATCGATGTATTCAATCTCTATAGTGGATAATGAGATGGAATTCTGCTTTTTGCTCATCCAAGAGACAAGATTATTGCCCACATAGAAACAACCCCTCAACGTACTCTTTCTATCATCAGCATTCCTTGACTAGTCAGCGTCAGAATACCCAGCTAAGACATCATCGGTGTCCTTGCTATACCATACCAAAATCGACAGTGGTTTTAACATACTTTATGATTTTTTTCAAAGCAATCATATGATACTCTTTTGGATTAGCTTGATATCTAGCACACACCTCCACACTATAACTAATGTTAGGTCTACTAGTAGTGAGGTATAGAAGACTACCTATCATGCTTCTATATAAAGAGGAATCAACACTTTTTCCTAACAGATCAACAGTGAGTTTAACATTTGGGCTCATAGGGGTTCTAACAGAACTAGCAGATTCCAAACCAAACTTTTTCACAAGATTCTTAACATATTTAGATTGAGATATGAATATACCTGACTTTTGCTGACGGATCTGCAGTCCAAGGAATTGGTTCAACTCTCCAATCATACTCATCTTGAACTTGGCTTGCATGAGTTTGGAGAAGTTGTGAGCAAGTTTATCCTTTGTAGAACCAAAGATGATATCATCAACATAACCTAAGCAACTATCAACTCACCATCTTCCTTCTTGATGAAGAGTGTTTGATCAGCTTTTCCTATTGTGAAACCATATGAGACTAAGTATTGAGTGAGTCGATCATGCCAAGCTCTGGGTGCTTGCTTTAAACCATAGAGAGCCTTCTTGAGATACAACACATGATCCGGATAGTACTGTAGATCAATTAATCCTTTAGGTTGAGCTACATAGACATCTTCCTTCAGGAACCCGTTCAAGAATGTAGTCTTCACATCCATTTGGTAAAACTTGAACTTCAAGTGACATGCCAGGGCTAAGAGAATCCTGATGGATTCCATACAAGCTACAGGAGAAAATGTCTCATCATAGTCTACTCCTTCCATTTGGGAGTATCCTTGGGCCACAAGACGAGCCTTGTTGCAGATCACATTTCTCTCTTTATTAGTCTTATTGTGGAATATCCATTTTGTGCCAATGATGTGCTTACCTTCCGGTCTAGGTACTAGAGTCCAGGCATCATTCCTTTGAAACTGAAGTAGTTCATCATGCATGACCTCAACCCAGCTTTCATTTTGGAGAGCTTCCTCAACTTTGACGGGTTTAACCTGCGACAAATATCAAGAATATGATACAAAGTTAGCAACAAATTTATCAACTGTACGCTTTCTCAGTGTAAGTTCATTCATATTTCCCACAATAACTTCAGGATGATGATTCAACTTGATCCTGGAAGAGGGTCCTTTCTCTTCATGAGATTCAGAATCAGGTTAGGTAAGAATGTCTGCTGAAACCTCTACAACACTTGGAGTACTTGGAAATGCAAACTCTTGATCAACTATTTCTTGAACACCCTTAGGTTCAGAAGGAAGAATTTCCTTAGATATCTCTTCACTAATTTTCTCAGAACCAGAGTCTGAAGCTTCATCAATGACAACGTTGACTGTTTCCATCACCTTCTTTGTTCTTTTGTTGTATATTCGATAAGCCTTGCTAGTGGAGGAGTACCCAAAAATATTACTTCATCGCTCTGGGAATTAAATTTTTCCACATTCTCTCTATCCTTAAGGATGAAACAAGTACTTCCAAAGATTCTGAAATACTTCACGTTTGGCTTTCTTCCCTCCCACAACTCATAAGGAGTCTTTTTGGTACCAGGTCTGAAATACACCCTATTAACCGTATGACATGTAGTATTAAAGGCTTCTTCCCATAAATTTCTAGCCACATCCTTGTTGTGCAACATAGCTCTAGCCATCTCTTGAATAACACTGTTCTTTCTTTCCATTACACCATTTTGCTGAAGAGTAATAGGTGCAGAGAATTCTTGAGATATACCTGATCTAATGCAAAAAGATTCCATGTTTACGTTCTCGAATTCTTTACCATGATCACTTCAAATTCGATCAATCTTTAAACTCTTCTCATTTTGTAGTCTTGTGCACAAAGCTTCAATGTACTCAGGAGCATCTGACTTGCATTTTAGAAGAATGACCCAAGTGTACCTAGTGAAGTCATTTACCACAACCATGATGTATCTTTTTCACTTTGCTGAGCTTTGGTATCCCAAAAACTGATTCATGCTTACATACAATTGAGAGATGTTTGTAACTAGCATGTCCCATCCTTTGGTGCCATAGGTCTTCATTTGGAAAATGAATGCTATTGCACACAATAGTAGCATCAGGTACCAATCCAATGCAGTTATCTAGAGTATGAACACCATTGATGAGTTTCTTCCTAGACTCATTGAACACAAGGCATTTTCCTTTTGAGAATAGTACCATAAAGTCTTGATCACATATCTGGCTTATACTCAACAGGTTCACCCTTAGACCTTCTACATATAGCACATTAGCAATGTTTGGCAGTCTAGGTAGAGAGATAGTTCCTTACCTTGAATGTAGACTTCACCATAAAGCACACCTCATGCTTAGATGAAAAATCTGTAGGGATGGTATTTTCTTTCATTTGCCATTTATGAACAAAGCCTATAACCTTCACTCTTCTCAGATGAACTCCTCTGTACATTTTCATTCTGAGGCAGTCTAGTTTCTTCTTTGTCACATTTAGATCCTTTTTAATAATCATCATGATAGCATTCATATAACTTTTAGACTTGCATTTTCTGAGACACTTAATCAAATAGACATTAGAAAAACAAGATGTATTTGAATCAAAAGATCTTGTTTTGCTGATTGCGGTCATGACAATAGGGGTCAATGGATCACACAGCAAAGATTAACCCTAATTAGAGTATGTCTACTCTGATACCACTTGATAGGCCAAGAATATATTGACCCTTTTGGTAAATTAACCAAGTAAATTAATTAAGTCAATTTAACATGCAATACGCATGGTAGCGCAAACAAATCACCAAATAACTAAATGCAGTGGAAATTAAATTTGACACAGGTGATTTGTTTACGAATGGGGAGAACCACTGAGGCAAAACCCCACTGGGTAAATTTAAGGTCACCACTCTCGAAAATCCACTATTATCAAAACAAACAGTTACAAGTAAAGGAATCCCAGTACATTATACCAACATATAGCTGAACCCTTACCCCAATATACAATTGGACTTGTAATGTAGTGACAATCTCTCCTTTCAATACACGGCTTCTAGTACGTGACTAACCAATCGATGCATGGATCCCAGTATGTGGCATACACACCAACTTGAGAAAGATGTTGATTGCGAAGTTCTTCAGTTCATCCACACGATAAAGATCAAGAAGCTCCTTGGTTACAAAACCCTATGGCGTACAAACGCAGTAGCTTCTTCAAGAGAAAGATGAACTAGGGCGACTTTTATCTCTGGTCACACAATGCATGTAACAAGAAGTTCAACAACTCCTAAGACGGCCCTTAAAATAATCCTTATATATGTCTAGGGCTGTGAGAAAAAAAAACCCTACACAAATAGCTTGGATATGCACAAAAAATAGATCTGAAAATCTAATTTTCGTAAACCTCAATAGATAGGCTCTCTGTGGAGCTATTGTCGAGTTTCGGGTAAAAAGCTTCTTTTAAACCTCGATAGATTCAGTTTGTCGAGCTATCTGTCGAGTTTTAAAATACAGCAATTCTTCACTTGTTTCTTGAACAGATTTGCATGGCTTTAACTCTTGACTTGAACACAAAGTTGCTTGAAGACTAAAACCATCCTAGATCTACCCAATTACAAGTAAAGTGTGTTTTGTTAAAGGATTAGCCAATTCTAAATGACATTTGTACATAACAATTTTCATATATGTCCTAACACAAGGGAAAGAGGATTATCTCTTTGTCTGCTGTGATTGTTTACTGAAGATCGTTTTTTAAAGAATTCCAAGGTAATTTCTTTTTTTGAGGAGCATGAAAATATTTCATGAGAAACGGATGAAATATCAAAATTCATTTAGCCACCAGAAGTAAAAAATTAGTGGAAAGATATCTCCATGTTGAAGAGCTCCTTCCACTTTTAATACACTCTCATTCCACTTATGTGACATTTGGTACGGGGTAATCTTCTTCTAGAATTCCTAAGAATATTGAAACATTCTCATGTTTAGTTTCAAATCAATGAGAGTTATATGGCTAGAAAATTTGAATTCCCATTAAAAAAATGAGAGTATCCACACTCCCATACTTAGAAAATTTATATTTGTATTTTATTTTTTTTATAAATTGACAATTTTACTCATTCTTCTCTACCCTTTAACCAATAGAAATAAAAATAAAATATAATAAAATTATAAATTGACAATTCACATAATTATTTTTGTATTCTACATGTCATCTAGAAAATGTGATATTATAATTTATTGAATATTCTATAATTTATAGTTTATATTTTTGTATCTTATAATTTATTTGGAGAGAAAAAAAAGACTTGATACAAATGAAAGGATATTTTGGAAAAAATAAATGACACTTCTAGATTCTTAGAAATAAATCAAATATAAGCCTTACATATTCTCAAATTCTTATAAGATTCTAAATCAAACCAAACCAAATATAGATATAGTTATGTTCCCAAACTAAACACCACATTAGAGGGATCATTATGCTCTTGGGAGAACTTCCAGCGAGTGTATCTGGCCTCTTCTCATTATTTGAAATTCCATTCATCTTTTCTGGAAGTTGAGGACTTTGACTGAGATAGCAAATACCAAGAAGAAGAGGAGACAAAAGCCAATAAGAATTGCTACTGAAACTCCTACCATCCCAGGACCATAGCCAAGGTAAAAGTCCAAATATTCTTTCACAGTGCCCTCAAATCCATCTCCAACAATCTTGGTTTCCACATCACCAAGCTGAGAGCTGATAATACCTCGTAGAGTCCATGCAATTGGGCATAAGTAGTAGGTCCATAGCCACCATGGAGGGATACTCTGAAGTAATAAAACCAATAAAACTTTGAACA
The DNA here is from genome assembly GCF_040712315.1 of Castanea sativa. Lineage (NCBI taxonomy): Eukaryota > Viridiplantae > Streptophyta > Magnoliopsida > Fagales > Fagaceae > Castanea > Castanea sativa. The sequence continues at coordinate 20,458,424 of NC_134020.1, forward strand.
GAGTTGCAAACTTGAGAAAGAATAAGCAGATGGGCTTGAGCGCAAAACCTCAAAAACAAAAAATAAGGATCATTTGCTATGTTTTCTATCATCTACTTTATTTTAGTGACAGTGGGGTTCATCCCTTCCCTTTTCAGTTTTTACTACTGGTGGGATTTCATGGCTAGTGGGAATTGCTTTTTATTTCACTCCAGTAGCTTTTTTGCTTGAGGGGACATTATACTATTGTTGTTTAGGACATGACTTAGACAGGAGGCTAATTCTGTTTACTAAACAAATTGTATTTTATAACGTAATTTGTGTTTAATTAGTTTCATTAGTTACTAGAGTGCAAACCACATATTCTTGTCAATTGCTAAATGCACAGATTATCTCCATTACAAATTAAGTTTAAAAGTTTAGCATCTCAATATATTGTATTTTAATGTTATATAGCGTTCCAGCTAGACATGGCCAATCATACTTTCAAAATTAAGATGAAGTGGAGTATCGGTATGCTTGCTCATCTAAGTGGTCATAATTAAACCACTTAGGAATTTAATCTTTATTGATTTTTGTTCCACTTGTGATCATTATTGGTTTCAAGTGAAGCTCCAACAGTTTATTAATTTAATTGGCCCAATCCATTAATGAAGCAATACTTTGTTGCAAGATGTAAAATATATTTACTTACAGGTTTTGGGATGAGAAAACCCGAAAGTAGGTTCCATATTGAGTAAAATGCAGAAGAAATGACTGCTGCTAGGTTTTGAGAAGGTGTAAGACCAACAGCCATCATGCCGAAGAAGGTAAAGTACGTGAATGTCAAGAACATAAACAATAGATAGAGAAAAAATTTGCCTGCAACACCGGAGAAATGTCAAGTGAAGTAACTGAATTTGCATAAACTTTATGCACCAAAAACATCAGAAAACAATATGATGAGCCAGGTGCCCTTTACTCGTGAAAACAAAGCCACCTATATCGACAACAATTTTTTAAACCTTCAATTCAAAGGACTCGTTCTTATAAGAATCTCTTTAGACACAACAGTGAAGATGGAATGTCCTCAGAAGCAAAATTTTTAGGAATTTCGTAGGACTCATTCTTAATTATATAAATCTCTTTAATGGACAACTAAAAGTAAAAGTAGCACAGAAGAAAACAATGAAAGAATCTTACTGGTTGTCCTTTCAAAATTAATCATGAAATATGTGATAATGCCAAAAATTATTGTCTGCGCAACAATGTATGGAACCTCCACAAGACCCTGTTAATATTGCAATCAAGATATGTATCAGAAATCACCACTTCAAAGAAGTGTCATTTGTCAAATATTAGAAGTGTAATGAACTTTACTTGGCCTCCTCCATAAGCAATTGGAGAGTACATTCCAGCTGCTTTCTCTCGATAGAATACCGTTCTCTCAATTGAAACAATTGGTTGCACTGAGGCTGCATTGTTAACTCCAAGAAACACGCATGAAGCAAAAAGAGCTCCCATAACCATAAACAAATCTTGAGTTGTACTCCTAAACAAAATTATATATGTTTAATGATTTAATACTTTTTTCACAACATTGCAAGAATCAAAGAGAAATAGCCTAATCAAAATACAGGATTTTGTCGCCACAAGACTTTGTCAAAAGAAGAGGAAAAAAACAATAGGCGGTTGTTTGAATTTTTAAAAAAAATAAAAAGGTGTTAATCACAATTCCCAAATAAGGTATATTCTATTTCAATGTTTTTGGTCACATGATAGGGTTTCATATTCAAATGCAAGACTTCTTGGTGCGGATACAAGGTACAAGCCCCCAATTATAAACATGTATGGGAGGAAGAGCAAAAAGAATACGGCCCAACCTGTGGTCTTATGGATGGAGCCTGTTAGTTATTGGGCTTGAGATTAAGCAAGCCTAAGCATTTAATAATTAGGGTTTCTTTATGCATTTTATTGTAGCTATTTAAGCAATTTTTTCTGATTATTGTAAGATAGTTTTTGAGAATTAAAAAATTATTGTGTTTCTTTCACACTAGTGCCGACTCCAGTTTGCTTGGTGCTGACTCCAAGCAACCCTCAGGTGCTGACTCCTAGGGTTTATTTTGTAGTTTATTCATTCCTTTGAAAACAATGTAGTTGTCCTATGTCAGTTTTGGTATCAGAGCAGACTTCCGGTCCATACAGCACAACCGTAGACAACCACTTGAAGGCAAAACCATCAAAAGAGCAAGCCAACCAAATATGACAGTACCTTTCAAGTTTTTGCCCCATGAGATCTTGAAGAAGCCCAAACGAGCCCCTGCAATCCGTATATACCCCCAAGCCCCACATGAGTTTTTCACCCCCAAGCCAACAGAGAAGCCAACGACGCCTCCCAAGCCGGTGACCACCATCCGTGCCCGCCGCTAATCACAGAACCCACAACCCACAAACCACAAAAAAAAAAAGGAAAAAAAAAAAAGAAGAGACCCACACAAGACCTAACACTCACCAGCCGCCAAAACCCACAAAATCAACACCCACCGCCGCAAAACCCAACAGCCACCAGCCACCAACCGCCGCAAAACCCAATGCCTCACCCTTGACCATCGCCACTGAGGTCGTCGACCCCATCGATGCCAAGGCCGAGACGAGCAGACACCAACTTCGCCGATGACTCCAGTCGCTAACTCCGCCGAATACTCCAACCGATGACTTCGCCATTTCTCTTCTCTTTAGTTTCTTTTTTCTTCTAGTTTCTAGTTTCTGAATTTCGATAGCGCTTGTAGTTCCTTTTAAGCAAGAGTAGTGTATTTCCTTTTCTTTTAAAGTCCATCACAGTGTACTTAATTATTTTGCCAAAAAAAAAAGGCGGGAAAAGAAAGGAAGTATTGTTACTGTGATAGCCCATTGCATGTATTGGGCCTTGAATTGTTCTCTACAGGTCCACTCTATCCAAGTCAGATCCACTCACTTGAGGAGCCAAGCCCGTGACTATCTAGTGCAATAAGTTGGTCACTAACCAGGGTACAACTCTTACTTTCTTTTTGGTGGGTTCAATTTTGTCTCATTAAAAAAAATATCATCTTTATATTTTTTATGTGCATATCCCACCATACCCCATTGGCCTACCCATTTTGTGCTCAAGTTAGCTATTTTATTAGGTGTGCTTTCTTTCAGTACCCACTCTAAAATTCCAAGAAAAAAAAAAACATAACCCACTTTCTTTGAAATATCTGATTCCCATTATTAATTATGGAGCTTATTGGAATTTGACTTTTATTTGGGCTATTTCTCAATATTGTGAACACTGTCACTTCTTGACTGCAATTTATTCCTTTGATTCATTGATCTAGTCTCTACTTGTACTCTTGTTTGACCTTAATTTTACTTTGAGAATTGGTTGCTTGAATTTTTGGGAATCTCAACTGCATTCATAAATATAGTGTTGCATGCATCTACATAGTGGTTGCATCATGTCAAACCCTGAACATCAATCCACTTTCAAGTCTTGACCCTCTTTAGAGCAAACCATAGGAGACCTAGCAAAAAGTGTCCAAGCTTTACTGGATAGGGTTGAGCGAATTGAAGCATCTCAAAGAGAGACTAGTAACCATGAAGGAGATAACATTCTTAGGCAAAATAACCACGGTTACTTTAATAGGGCTCCAAACTTTGAACATGATCACTATAATCACAATGGCCCTGGGGATTATGATGATAGGATGTCTAAGGAAAAGATAGAAGCCCCCACCTTTGATGGCTGTCTAGACCCATGGGTTTTCATTGATTGGTTATGTCAAATGGAGAAATTCTTTGACTATTACCATTGGACTGAGAATAAAAAAGTGAGGTATGCTAGGATGAAGTTAATTGAGAGAGCCGATCTTTTCTAGGAGGACCTTGAGGAAACCTTTAGGCGAAGATGTGAGTCCCCCATTACTGATTGGCTTGAGATGAAAGATGCACTCTCGATGAATTATCTTCCTCCAACTTATAGGAGCTCCCTCCTTGAGGAATGAGATTGCTTAAAACAAGGCACTGCTCCTGTTGCTAAGTATATAGAGAAATTCAAGGAATTCAAGAGATGAATTCGAATAGTCAAGGAAGAGGTTGTCACACTCAATAGGTTCAAGAAAGGTTTAAATGCTAACCTACTAGGCGAGATTATCACCTGAAGAGTTACTACCTTAGGAGAAGCATATGACCTTGCTAGGAATTGTGAGTTAGCATCCAAATCTATCTTTTGACAACGTTCTGAGCTGCGGAGTGTTCCTACCAACCCTCAACCTTTTGGTAGTAAATCTAGACTTGCCTTACCCCCTAAGGTCAACCCCAATAGCATCCCAATAGAAAAAGAGGACAAGGGAAAATGTGTGATCAATGAGCCCTCAAGATTAGGCTCTCGCCTTCAATGCTTCAAATGCAATGGGGTTGGACATATCGCAGCTAGATGTCTCTCTAGGACCCTTGTCATCCAAGAGAATGATTAAAAGGTAGAAGATGTTGAGGAGCTGGTGTATGATCTAAATGTTGAAGAAATCCAAGATGTTGAGGCAGAATGGGAAGATGATCCTAGCTATCTCGCGTGCATTAGAACCATTTCTTCCCAGGTTGATGATTCCAAGGTTGTCTTTGGTGCCCCTAGAGTGAATGTGGTAAGGTGTGATTTGGCAGAACAAAGAGACACTGATGATTGGCGAATGAGTGCCATCTTCCAAACTTACACAAAGTGTGGAGACAAAACTTGCAAGGTTATTATAGATAGTGGGAATTGCATTAATGCGGTGTCCTTTAACGTTGTTTCCTGCCTAGGCTTGAAATTAATCCCACACCTTAACCCATATAAAGTTTCTTGGGTGGATACTTCCTCCATAGCCATAAAAGAAAGATGTGTTGTCCCACTTCAATTCCTCACCTATAAGGCTGAAATATTGTGTGACATAATTCCCGTGGATGTAGGGCATATTATCTTAGGTAGACCTTGGCTTATGATTTGGATGTCACCCTTCATGGGCGATCCAATTCTTGCTCATTTATGTTTGAAGGTAAGAAGATTGTGTTTAATCCTTTGAAACCCAAGTTAATCGACATGAGCAAGAAGACAAAAGCACCAAAGTCGAAAGGTCTAAACATCATAAGCCCAAAGACATTTGAAAGGGTAGCAGTTCAAGAATCCATTGTGTTTGTCTTAGGTGCCAGGGAACTTCATGGAGAGACCCGTGAGGAGCAACCTAAGGACGTGAAGTTAGTGCTCTAGGAATTTAAGGATGTGTTCCCTGAGGAACTCCCCAATCATTTACCGCCCATGCGTGACATACAACACGCCATAGATTTTGTGCCCGGAATGACCCTACCTAACTTGCCTCACTATAGGATGAGCCCTGCAGAACATGCTGAGTTGCAAAGGCAAGTAGAAGAACTACTTAGAAAGGGTTTTTTTTTTCGTGAAAGCATGAGTCCTTAGGGTTTCTTTATGCATTTTATTGTAGCTATTTAAGCACTTTTTTATTATTATTGTAAGACAGTTTTTGAGAATTATAAAATTATTGTGTTTCTTTCACACTGGTGCCGACTCTAGTTTGCTTGGTGCTGACTCCAAGCAGCCCTTAGGTGCTGACTCCTAGGGTTTATTTTGTAGTTTATTCGTTTTTTTTGAAAACAGTGTGGTTGTCCTACGTCACTTCTGTTACCAAAAATTCCGAGTATTTGCATATTCCAGCCTAACATTTTCCCTATTAAATTGTTAAGACTACTCCAGAAATACAGAATTTAGCCTAAGAATATTATTCATGGTTTCTAACTAACTAATTCTATCAAGGCCGACTGATCAATAGATATCCTCTTGAAGCAATACCCATTTCACTTTTACTAAACGTTAGCGAAGAAAAAAAAAAAAAAAAAAACTAACCAGGAACAGGTGAATCATAGGCAAATACAGAAAAGCAAAACTAACTTGCACTATGAGACATGAGATAACAGAAACATTTACCTTCTTAAACCAACATCCCAGAATATTGATCCAAGTAGTATTGCACAGATTGCAGTAAAAAATAACCTCATGGCATTGTATTGTGGACTTCTCCAGTATACAAGATTTTGTTTCCATAGGCAAGTCCGAAATTGGGTGAATATGTCTTGTGAATATGTGGTAGAAAACTTCAACGGTTCTGAGCCAGCAGGTGGAATACTAAAATGCTTGATGGAAGCTTCCACATCGCTAGAATAAGGATGTAAAAATATCAGTTATGGATATTGCATTAAAATGCAAGTAAGCAACAACATAAATTAAGATTACCTATATTGCTTAGAATTCTGGTAAATTTCGGCAAAGTCTTCACCAATTCTATCTTCGGCAGCAGGAGTTGTCACCTCGAGCATCCAAGTTGCTGGATTGTAACCATTGGGAATTGGAGGGGTTCCTTTAATTCCCTGCATATAAAATTGATGAGACAAACTTCGCTTAAGCTATAGGTAAACAACACACTTTTCTAATTTTATCAGCCTCATGGTTTAAATTAAATCAAGGAGTTCTTGAAAATCACCAAGTAATTTGACTAAAATTGGAAGGAGGAATTGTAGCAAAATAAGGACTATATTGAAACATAAGCTTTCCAATGGTAAACATACTCGTAGTATAACCAAAAAACTCAGAAAATAAGCTAATGACGTGACCCATTTTGTTACTAAAAGGTGATACCTAATACACAAGACTCTTGTTTTTTTGGGGAAGAGGTCGTTGGTAAGCAGCCTCACCCCCAGATTTGGAGAGTCTAATTGCCATACTCAAACTGGTGACAAGTTGCTTGGATAGAGAAAACTTACCATCACACCAAAGTCCAACCTCTTTTGAGTGATTTCCAACGATGTTGAATGAGCAAAGTACAATAAATCCCACATAATTTTTTGTTTACTCTATTTGTTTCTTTATTAACTTATTGCTTTAGATTAAGTAAGAGTATTCTTGTAGTCTTGCCCTATCACTCTATTATAAATATGTTTTTTTTTTTTGGTTATGTCAAATGTGATAGACTAGTTGATTAAGACCAAAACGTTTTTTTTTTGTTTTTTTTTTTGTGTGTAGAGTTGGGGGGGGGGGGGAACCTCTGATGAGATTCTATGATATGGCAATCTCAAATGTTTCATGAAACTCCCTCTTGAGATTTGTGTAAATGTACAGTTTAGTTTTTACTAATGAAATATTTTGTCTTTAATAAAATGTCACAATTAATTTATACACACCTAAGTGGGAAGTGTCATTCATCCCCAAACCTCAAGAGATAGGAGCGTCATTTTGTCCAAAGTTTGTGTAAATAGATTTTATAAAGATGGAATATTCTATTAGTAAATTACCAGTTTGAGAGGGCGTGGACTTAACTTTTGTATTTATACAAGAGCTGTAATTGTCCACACTTCTTTTATACACTCTTCATACACATCATATTTTAAATGTGCACATTCTAGAAAAATATGAATACTTAATGTGAAAGTATGAACAATGTGTGTATAGAGTGTTTGTCAGGGAGTGCAAAACAATAATTTTCCTTTATATAAACTTCAAGAGAGGAAGTTCAATTTCGTAAAATCTCAAGGGAGGGTGGTGGTGCAATTCACCCCTTCTTTTACTCTCTTCTTGTCTTCCTCTCTCTTACCCTGATTTTTCTAATTTTACAAGTCAAACTGGTATCAAAGATTGCTACTCCAGTCCTAGAAGTGTGCTGACGTTATCGTTCAGACGATGATGTTAAAACTGATGTCTACACCGACACGATCACCAAAATCCAGCGACCGCATTATCTGAGTAGCTGGTCTTCCTTGATTTTGGTGATTTTTTCCAAATTTTTTGAAACCATCGGATGTGAGTTTTTAATTTTTCAATGTTTCTCAAACATTGAAAAATTCAAAACACATCGACCACATTATTCAACATCGATTTTCCAATTTGGTTTTCTGGAGCTTTTCCAGTAGCTTTTGTCTACTAGGCCTCTCTTTTGTAGGAGACAAATAGGATTATATAAGGTGCAGGATGATGGTTGTTTGTCAATTAGAAGTAAAGCACAGGACGATTAATTGTTACCTGAAAATAGTCTATCAATATCTGTGAGTGCACACCAAGCTTCCCTCCATATATAACTTGGCCCCCTCGTTTCATAAGAAGTAGCTGTGCATTTAACCCAAAAGATTAGACATATTCAAAGAAACTGACAAACACATCAAATATAGTTCTCAATTGACTGCAAAACAATAGTTAACCTCATCAAATGCTTCAAATATATCAATACTTGGTTGATGTATTGTGCAGACCACAGTTCTCCCCGTATCAACAGTATTACGGACAGTTCGCATAACAATGGCTGCCGCTCGTGCATCCAGTCCAGATGTAGGTTCATCCATAAAAATGATGGAAGGATTTGCTACAAGTTCCACTGCTATGGTTAAACGTTTTCTCTGCTCTGTCGATAGGCCACTACTACCAGGCAAGCCCACCAAAGCATGTCTTATAGTATCAAGCTCTACTAATTTCATCACTTCTTCAACAAACTCCTGCAATGCATTATAGTGATGTAATTAAACGGGAATATTCCAATAGGATACAAAATCTTATGCAGCAACTCACATGTTTTTTCTCTTTGCTAACTTCCTTTGGGAGACGAAGAGCAGAAGAAAACACGAGAGACTCCTCAACTGTCACTTGAGGAGAATGTATATCATTTTGTTCGACATATCCTGATATTCTAGCAAAAGTGCTCTGCTCTTTTGGGTAACCCGATATTCTAATATCCCCCTCTATGTAACCACCAGTTTTCCGACCAGCAAGCACATCCATCAAAGTGGTCTTTCCAGCTCCGCTTGCCCCAACCAAGGCAGTAAGAACACCAGGTGAGAATACACCACTAATATTGGACAGGAGTTGCAACTTCTTCTCCGGAATACCTTCCCTTTTCATTTCCTGAGAACCTCAAAAAAAAAGAAATAAATGCTTTACTTAGCTTAAAATAGAAGAAAGTGAACTCCCAATATATTTGGTATACAAATAAGGTCGAGGAGATCAAAACCAACAGAGAAAACACCTTCGGCATATCAACAAAATAATTGACATTATGGAAAGTCATTGTTAATGGTTGAAATGGAAGGATCATTCCCTTCTTTTTGCTGCCTTCTCTGGCAGATGTTTGATGTAATTCAGAACCCTTACCACCTACTGCATAAACAGGTAAACATATATAAGAGATATTTCTAAAATAAATCTATGCTACAATGCATTATGAGGAGCAAAATCCAATAAAAGCTGCTGTAAATTTATAAATGGAACATTATTGATAAAACTTATAAAAATAACTGACCACCATCTTTTGCCAAATTCTTTTCTGCAACATCATCTGGCATCACTGTCCGGGCTTTTGTAAGGGCTGAAATGGAGAAAAAAAAAAAAAAAAGATAAGAGAGATAACATTTACTAAAGATTAAACACATTCATACTAAAAGGAACGCAGAAAACTTTTACTTAGATGGAAAAACTTTAGTTAGCAAAAGGAATGGACAAGAACATTTTAAAAAAATAAATATAAATTCTTTCAAACATACGATTAAGGTAGGCCAAGGCAAAAGTCACTAAGTTGTTGAAAAGCACCGAATAAGCTAATAGTACAGCAACTCCAATCCAATACCAATTATCATCAGTAGGTAAGCCACGTGATTTAAGAATGTTGTATCCAACAGTATCATTCCCAATTGCCGATCTCTGCAAAGAGTCAAGTTTCCAAAAACAGCAGACAACTTCAGAAGTCATCCATAACATAAAATCTGCAAGCGATATCTTCATTTTTCAGTCATGAATATGTGACATTATATGAAGCATAAAAAAACTGGCAGAATTGTGTCCCCAATCTCAAAGACCATACCTCCATCCACCTTGTGGCTGTAAATTCATTGACAGAAATTGCACGTTGCGCATAGGATAAAGGTGACACCCAAAATGCCCAAATCCACCATGACTTAACCATTTCTGAAAGAAGAACAACCTAGTCACCGAAGATCACAAAATTTTCCTGTCATCAACAATTTTTTTTATGAAACCTACCTTTTGGAATGATGAATCCGCCCAACAAGAATACAACTAGCAGTGCAGCAGATCCAAATATACCGGCAAGAACCATATCTCGTGCTATAGAGGCCATCAAACGGAAAAGGCCCAATGCCATTTGGTGTATTGAAAAGAGTAAAAGCATAAAACGGAAAAACCTGAAACATTTAAGGGATGTAACTAGTACGGAAAATACAATCAGAAAAAAACATCGTCTACTAAAGTAAATAGGAGATACCTTCCCGCACCAGGGGCAAAACCAACAGTGTAATATACAACACATGACCACACAACAGCTTCAACAAGAGAGTAAGGTACACGCAGAATCCAGCTTGAGATATTCCATGCCCATGCAGCATGAAAATAATTATCTCTTTGCTTGTAGAAGACTGGGAGCCGTGTTATCATAAGAGGTAGCTCAGAGAATCCATTAAACATTATATGCACCAGCCCATAAAATAGGCAAGAAAGATAAAGGCTGCCAGATTGCTCATTTGTGGGGTGTATTCTTGTTCTCAAGAACATTGTGCTTGTGATGAATCCAACAAAGGCAACCTTTAACATAAGTAACAGATAATATGAGATATATCAAAACTACATATGAGAAAATTTAACAAAGAAAACTGAAATTACAACCTACAAGATGCATACGTACTCTAAAAGTTTACTGTATATTCATCAAATGATTTATAGCTAACGAAAATAAGCATTTAGTTGTTTCAGAAGAAAGACATGCGAGTTATCTTTATGCTATTGGACTAGATGCACTACATTTGTACACAATTATAACACATTTAAATACAGAAGTGACAAGGTGAATCATACCTGGCATGTCCTAAATATATATAGAAAACTATGTCTGGAGATTAACAGCAGTTCTCGTTCAAAACAAGCTACTAAAAGCCCATATCTTGGTACAGCATATTTAGTTTTGGACAAAGCCGAAGAATCACTCTTAGATTTATCATATGGAATAGATAATGAGGACTGCAGCGACCTTCCAAATCTGGAATTTTTAAAGGCCTCTGCAATTTCTGGAACAGAAATGAAAACGTATGGTTTTGAAGAATCGGCCCAGTACTGAGCCTGGTCCTTTCTAGAGGTCACCTGGCAATGAAACATGTTAGACAATCATTTAGGAAACATCAAACTATTTGATTGTCTTTAAGAAAGTACCTCTTGAAGAAAATCAGCTACCCCCTTACGAGGTGGTAGCCGAAAGCCTAACGACTCAAAAAATTCTAACACTTCTGCTCGAGGGCCTTGATACACAATGTGTCCTTCTGATAATAGAACCAGATCATCAAACAGTTCAAATGTCTCAGGTGCAGGCTGAAGAAGAGCCATTAGTACAGTAGCCTCCATTTGGTGGACAAAATTCCTAATGCATTTTACAACTTGGAATGTGGTAGAGCTATCGAGTCCAGTAGATATTTCATCCATAAATACAGTCTTTCTTGGTCCAACAATCATTTCTCCTGAATAAAAACGAGACCAATCAACCACATATTATTTATCATTTCAACTCTCATAATTCAGACACATGCATATCACTCAAGATAGCCTTCAGTATATTATAGTGTTTTTTACAAATTGCTTTTTGATAAACAAGTACTTGAAAATTTTTAGATATTAGAATAGTAATGCAAATTTTCCGCCAAATTTGACATGACATTAAATGACTTTTTTGCACTTAATGGATAGGTTTCATTATTATCATGCTTCATCCTCACAAGTTTGCAGACAGTATTTTGAGTCCCACTCCTTTTGAAGATTGGAAGCTTCCAGTATAAGTGATGTTAAAAACAGAGGTGTATTCTGTTACTACCAGAGAGAGAGAGAGAGAAACCTGTGGTAACCCTTTTTCTTTGGCCACCTGAGATGCCTCGGACCATATCACTACCAACCAATGTCTCCGAACATATTTCAAGACCAAGCAATTTCAAAATGTAATCTGTTGAAACACTGTGCTTTTCACCACCAACTGATGATGCCTGTGCAGTTAAAACACATTAAATCAGGATAAAAAGCTAAACAAATTCACAATTCATCCATAAACAGAATGTAGCGGATTTAAGATAACAACCTTCATAAATGCATCAATCTCAGGACTTGGCCTTATGTTCCTTTCCTTCTCTAAACGAACCAGATCTTTCATATAACCTATAGGTACTCTTAAAATATACCATAACTTAGATATTCGGTACATAACAAATGGTTGATTCATGAATTACACAGGGATATTTTTATAAATAAAATTAATTTTACACAGAGATTGCAAATAATAAATAAAAGCGAACAAACCTGCAAACCCATCACTTGCACCTTGACATCTAGCAGCAAAATCCAAGGTTTCTCGTACAGTGAGCTCTGCAAGATGATTATCTGTTTGGCTGATGTATGCAGAAGTTCTTTGAACGTAAAATTCATCCAGATTATGGCCATTATATGTAATGCTACCAGTTTTCTGAAAACAAAATATCAATTTTTAGTATGGAAAGGTCCAGTTACTAGCATCAGACTGAATACTTTAATTAAATAAGACTATCCTTAGTGCCTTTACTATTATTTTATACACACAGATGATAAGACTGTAAACTAATAAAACTTACCTTGAATTTCCTAGCTGAATTCAAAAAATAAAAAAACAGAAAACAATTTATTGGAGAAGATTTTTTTTTTTCAATATTCTTAAATAAAATTTCATACCTAGGGCGTAGACAGGGCTCTTGCTTATGTGGGATTTGAAAGAGATGATTGACAAACAATCTTACTCCTTTTTTATGGAGTGTCTAATAGTGCTAATGTTATTGGATAATTTAATTAATTGTTCAAATTCTACCAATTTCTTCCAACTCACTAACATGGAATGAATAAATAAATGAAATGATCAATACGGGGCTCTTTAGTAACAACTAGCTTGTTACCGCATGCATATATGGGATTTGAAAGAGATGATTGATAGATAGTCTTACTCCCTTTTTATAAAGTGTCTAATACTGCTAAATGCTTATGTTATTGGATAATTTAATTAATTGTTCAAATTCTACCAATTTCTTCCAACTCACTAACACGGACTAAATAATTGAAATGACCAATTTATCCATTGAAGTCACAACAGGGCTCTTTAGTAACAATTAGCTTGCAACCCCCATGCATAAACATAGATATACTTAAAAGATATACATGAAGATGTATAGTATAATTCTTACATATATAATTTAAATATTATAAATAGTCATTCTTATATATATTTTTTAACTCTTTAAAAAGTCTTGTAAGAATATTATTAGGTAAAAAATGTAAATTTTTCATTTTTATATTTTTTAAAATTTTTTATCTGTTCTTTAATTCTAAACTCTTTGATTTTTTTTACGCAATAACTCACTTGGATGAATATTTATGATGTGGTCTCATATTTGACTTCAAAATTAAGAAATAAAACTCTCTAAAAATAAATAAATTAGGACACATGACACAAAAATAGACTTCAATTGTAAAATTTAATTGAATTTTCTTTAAACTTTAACTATTAATATATATATATATATATATATATATATATATATATATGTTGGTTTTTAATCCAAAATCAATGAAGTAGAAAAGCCCCTATAACATCAAAAGCATAAAAATCTCTTCTTCTTTTTCTCCATACAATTTACAACCCCAAACAAAGCCATTTCTTTTACCCATAAAAAAATTTATAAAAAAAAAAAAAAAAAAACCTTAAAACCCCTCATTCTTTTTCTTCTACCAAATTACCCTCTAATAACCCATTGTAACCACATGTAGACAATATTGTACATTGTTCATGTAACACATTTGTTTCCTCTACAAAGTATAGTGTATAGTGAGTTTAAAAACATAATTTTTCTAATAGAATATTAATCTCTATAAGCATGAGGTATTCGTGGGCAAGTACTAACCTTTAAGTTGCCATCAAGTTTCCCCGCAAGAGCCAAAAGTAAGGTGGATTTGCCGGAACCTGGAGGTCCTAAAAGCAAAGTCATCCTACAATGTGGGACAAATCGGTTTGTTTGGTCAGTTCAAACAAAATACATGAAAATAATTAATTTTAAAAAAATTATTAAGATGTGTCCAACAGAACGTGACATTCGTTTGAAAAGTACTTCAAACATTATCCATAATAACTGTTCCTATATAATAATTTTGAGTTTGAGCTGTAAGATTTTTTTTTTTTTTTTTTCCTTTCCGTTGGAAACCAACTGATATGATGACACACTAGTGATCAACAGAATCAGTTTTGAATTAACATAGGTGAAGCATTTAAAACTGTGCCTTTTTTTAAATTTACATGTTTAGGTTCATTGCAACATGTACAGGTTCAAATTCCTTCTCTTTTCCCTTTCTATTCTATACTTCATATTTGGCAATTTGTACACAAGATAACCATCATTATAGTAATAATAATTACCTTCCCGGTTTTACTTCGCCACTGACATTGTTCAAGATTGTTAAAGAATGTTTCTTTGGTCGAACTATCATTAACTTGGTTAGGATACGCTGCATTCAAATAAATAAATAAATAAATCATAAATCTGAAGCCTAAAAATTAACTATAGAATTAATTAAAAAGAGTGATAATCAACCTCAATCACGTCACGAGTAGAATTTAACAGAGTAGGTAAAGCTCTTGAACCGGTATGAATATTAGCCACAATATTCAAGTTCTCGTATCTCACTTCGATCTTCGGCATCACCAATCCAACTCTTTTGATATGACGAAAAAAAAATAACAGAATTAATAAATATAATGGTTGAAAAAACTGAAAGCACAGAGATTTCGTTCGTACTTATCGAGGCGTTCTTTAATGGCGGAAAGCAAACGATAGTTATCTTGTTCGTTTGTGGCGAAGGCATTCTTCACAACGAGCTCACGTTTATAGCGATCGAGTTTCCGTACGTCGATCGGTTCATTGCCGCTAGAGCTCGAAGCTGACCGCTTCACGAACGCCATGTTCATCCGCTTCACCGATGGCAATCTCTCGATTGCCGCCCACCGTAGCTCCTCCTCATCCTCCGCCACCGATGACGCATTCGACGGTCTCTTTAGCATGTCGTTCGCTTCTCCAATCTCCATCTCAAAGTACTCGCTCCCGTTCGATGCCGCCATTTCTCTCTCTCTCTCTCTCTCTCTCTTGAGAGAGGACTTATTTGATGTGTGAAGCAGAAACAGAGTGCGGGTTAGTCCCGCTAATTTTGAACCGAGTCCAAAAATAGGTTGTTAGTTGTTTTTTAGAACTTGTTGACTTAAGTCAAACTTTGTTCGTTATGCTCGTTAATTTTCCGCCGTTGGAAACTTTACCATTCCTTCGTCGGAGTTTTTTTTAGAAAATTCGTTCGTCTGAAGTTTAGTAGTTTTTTTTTTTTTTTTCGTGGGCAAAGCACATACAGAGTACAGACATACTTACTAAAATTAAATTGAATTATAATAAACTATTTGGCACAAGACTAAAATGTAATGGTGCAAATTTTATTATATTAAAATTAAAAATTATGACAGATGATCAAAATAATTAAAATAGATACTAAATTTTATTTAAATTCTTGAAATCTTTTAAAATAGAATTTTAGCTGGAGTAGAAGTTTATATATCTCATAACTTAGCTAACAGACTTTTTCCTACTAAAAAAAAAAAAAAAAATTTCTTCTAGAAACACTAATAGAGTTTTTATTGTTGTGCTAAAGAGAAATATCCTAATCCTAATTAAAGAGAAGATAATCACTTGACAATTGACATAATCACAGCTTCTAAGTTCAAATTTTATTATAATATATATTATATTGTATATAATATAATGTGCAAACGATATAAAATTCTACCCTAACCATTTTTTTAATATAAATAATGACATGTCAAATGTGCTTGAAGCCTCAAACGTAATAAAGCATATTGTGTTTTAAGCTAAATGCATGGATTACAATAAAATGAGGGTTTTTTTTTTTTTTTTTTACCTATTCTTTTTCGCTAGTTGGAGAGATATCATTCAAGTATGATATCTCTATGCAGTTCAAGAATTCAAGTCCATCAAAATGGATGGCAATAAGTTAGCCCATCATTAATGATTATTGTGTGGGCCTTTTATGCAATATCAGGTCAGGCTGCCTGTTGCTGCATTGAGCCCAAGATTTTCTTCTGAGTTGGAGAGTTAGGACCGGTCCAAGAACAAACCATCCTGGTCCGGCTTGTGCACAAACAATGCCTTTTGATAATCAGATCTTTATGGCAGGCAGAACTGTCACGTTAGCTACAGCAGGCAGATATGATAAAAGAATACAGGAAATAATAGAGATTTAAGCAACATAGTTAGTGGACCTTAATGAAAGATGGCCGCTTTATAGTACAATATTAGAATAATAAAATGTCAGATGAGAGTCAAGAGCGTATTAAGTAAATAAACGTTAGCCTGCTGCAATGGGCTGTTTCATAAAGCTCGTGTCAAGAAAGGGAACCACTCCCTCAATGCGACTAATTTCTTTGAGGGGAAATTAGTTGCTTTGAGGGGAAATTAGTTGCTTTGAAAGAACGGGCTTAAGTGACTTTGGCTGATTGAGGTTCTTTGTTTGGTTAACAGGGAGCATGAGTTAGAGGGGGAGAGGGAGATCAATCCATTCGGTGCATGCCAATCACTCCATTCACTCTGTTTCTTTCTTGCTTCTATTTTATTTTATTTTTACTTTCTTTTATCTTTTCTCTCCTCTCCTCTCTGCGCCCTCTAATCCCCTGTTTTCTATAATTTTTCTTACTATTTTACCGAGGTTCCCTTTTTCCCGTTTTTCGTCCATCCCCCTTTGCCGTTCACTGTAGAACTCCTTATATAGGATCAGCCACGCTCGTTTTTTTACCTTTTTAGCCCTTAACCGTTTTTGTTTGGCCTGGGCTCCTTTGCCGACCGTCACTGACTAATCAGTCACCTAGCCAAAGCTACCCTGCCTCAGTTAGAGAAGACTTTCTTGTTTTGCTTACTCCCTGTGGCAGGTTCTTGTTTTGCTTACTCCCTGTGGCATTCTTACCTGCCACGGGATGAATACTCTCCTTCCTTTTACCCCTTACGGCATGCACCTGGTGGTTCCCACTCATCCTTGCCTCTTTTGGTTTGCATGCCTCCCAGCAGGACATTGCTTCCAAAAGAACTTAAGTAGGAAGCACAAAAATGGATTTTTCTCCCTCCCTACCGCCAAACCATACTCCCTTACCTCTGACCCATGACTCACCATGTCCTGTATTGGCTGGGTACAGGCTAGTGGTGTCTGGGCTTTGCGCGTGCCTTACCTCCATGCTTGTTCAAATCCTGCCTGCCGTAGTCTGAACGTCAAACTGCTCAGCCTGCTGCTCATTTTTGGCTTCTTTTGGTTATTTCGCCCAACCTTTCTTTTGTGGCTTGCATCTTCTAAGGACTGGGCCATGCTTGTTCATGGGCCGTTCCAAACCTTTTATTCCCGGCCCCTGTTACTTGCTGCCTGCCACACATTCTGTTGTGCCTGCCATGGGGCCTTCTTGACCCTAAGCCTGCTGGACCACTTTGGACCCTTTCCGTTCATTCTTTCTCCGAAAGCCCAATGATCCCTCCTATGGGTCCTTTTACTACTCGCGGGCTCCTATTGTCCCACCTACTTTCATTTGGACGTCCTTGGCCCACTTACTCTCTCAGGCGTCCTTGGCCCTTTTTCAATTCTACGTCTCCCATGGGCTTTTACTAATTTCTTGGGCTTTCTTGGCCCAAGCATTTCTCACTTTTCCTTTGGAGCTTATGGGTTTTCCACAGTCCCCTACTTTCTTTTACTTGTGCTACTTTGGGCATATCGTAACAGCTACAACCCATTCTTACTTTTCCACATCTATACAGCCCATGGGTTCGTGGTTACTTTCTTCCAGGCCTTTTTAGGCCCACTTACTTCCTCAGGATCTATTTATTTGTCTGTTAGACCTACTATACGTTGTTCTTGCCACTCGCTTAATGGTACTTCAATACTTTCTATAGAACATGACTTTAGGCCTTCCTCTTTTCTGGGCTTGTCAAAAAATGAGCGTCTACAATTATATAGCATGGTGTAGACACCTCAATTTATACCCGTTAATAACCTTTAATCCCGGCCCCAATGATAAACTTGACATACTTCAACCAAAGGTAATCAAAATGTTCACAATAATTCTAAAGTAATCACAACTCAAAAATGCTTCAAATTACTTTGAAAACGAAGCTGAAAATGACATTTACTCCCTGTTTTGAGCATAAGGTTTGATCTACAAAGAATATTTTATTGAGGTTAGTTTCATTGGAATGTAGACATCCTAGGATTTATTTTAAATACAAATTCTGTGTAATTTGGATTTAAATTGAGTGAGTTATTGTTGTTTGAAGTCGGGCCATCAGTGTAGTCAAATTCAAGGTTTCGCATGCGCATCTTTGAAACCATGCGCTTGTACCCATGACCCAATGCGCATAATGCATTCCAAAACCTATTTTCTTCATTTTTTAAGGCTCCAAAGCTTCAATCTTCTAGTTAGGCTGCCTCCTTGACCCTTAAGAACATCCAAAACCCTTCAAAAAGTCCTGAAAACCCTAGTTTACTCATATATACTCACCTTATTTCTCTAATCCAGATCTAGCTAGAGAGTAAGTTATTTTTTACCTCCATGCTTTCTAAAAACCCTACTTCTCTCTTCTAATATGATAAACAACACCTTTGCAAATATTTCTAAGTCTAAAAAACATCTTTCTAGGTAAAAAAACTAAGGCAGAAACTTGTTTTTCAAAATGGTTTTCTAATTCTCTCTAAAATAATCGTGTTCTTGAGTTGTGATTACCTAAACTATCGTGTTCTTCATTATCTTTTTTTCTTATCAACCTATTATCTATGTTGTAGGTACTGAAGGGTTGGTTAAATAAGTTTCAAATTTGTGAATATAAAGTAAGGGGAGCATTCTTTCAATGGTTTATTCATATGTTTAATAGAATCCATATCATTCTATTATGATTCTTTTTATTCTTGTTCTTGACTTGTTTGATTTTTATGGTTCTTCAGATAAGTTTTGATATGGCTATGAGTTAACTATAATCTATTCTTAGTGCTTTTTAGTTTTTAGGATATATTAACATGTTCTTTGTTTTGATGCTGGTTTATTATTCACTTGTGTTTTATTTGATTGTTGTTATATTTATTTAATGATGTTACTTTGACCATGATGTAGTTGTTTGTTTATTTTTATTGTTTCCTTTGTTCTTCTTTTTTATTAAAATTCACATGCTATGTTTTTGGTTGATGTAATATGAAAGTATGAATTTTCTTTTTCAACTTTGTATTAGGATGCATACACATCATCGAGGATGTGTGCGTGGAGTCTCGACCCATATACATGTGGTTGAATATGCGTACGCGTCCCAAACCCAGATTTGACAAATATTTTGTTTTTATTATTTTTCATGTGTTCTTTGATTCTATTTAAGGTTTACGGTTTAGGGTAGTTATTTAACTATGATTAATTGTTTTCGTTTTTATTTTAGTCTTTTTTGCCATGTTAGGTTTAATTTGTAATCTTTCCTGGCATGTTTGATTTTGATTTACTTTTTCGCTTTGATAATAATTTGTTTGATTGTGTTATGTTGTGATGCAATCTTTTAACATGTTGTGTGTATTATTTTAAGTTAGTGCATGATGTATGTTTAGGTTAAGGATTAGGGTTCACTTAATAAACTTATTAATTAAATATGGCCTATCAATATGGAGGCCAGCCCACAAGCCCAGGTGTCTAACACCTTCCTAACGCTTATCCAAACTATGGACACAATATCTAGTGAATAAGATCTATGTAAGTAATGGCCCAAAATGCCTAATTTGGTTCCTAGACCTATACTGATGAAAATATGCATGTGCGTAGCGGAAAAATAAACGGATCTACTTTATTCATAAAAGTTAACATGTACTATATAAGTTTTAGAATTTAAGAACAAGAGAGTGTACTTTGGAGCGGTGAATTTCAAAATCTAAAGATCAAAATCTCTTGGAGACACTTTCAATCTTCACTCCAATTCCACTAACGCCCAAGATATGTGGTCTCTCAATCAGTTCCAAATGGAGAATATCAAAGTATCTAATACTTTCATACACCACTTCACAATCATGTTCACGTACAAAATTCTCTACAGAAAATTCTGTATATTTCTCCCTTTGTGTTTAACTGATTATCTAATTGGGCTGGCCTTTTGGGTCTTTCCAATTGGGCTTAAGTGTGTGGCTTGGAATGGGACCAAAAGAGACCAATAAGACACTAGCTCCAATGGGTCTTGGGCTTTTCTGTCAACTCTTGACAAGTACAAAGTTACCATTAACTATATTTAATACCACTATATAAATATAGTTGCACTCTAGGCCTTATCTATAAATTATATCCCAAGACTTTATTGTACATGCAATTCCTTCATAAAATATTTGTAGTAACACAAAGTCATGAATGTAGACTGCCACTTTGTAAATTAGTACATCTTATCCTTGAGTACCCAATTTAATCCTTTAGGTTATTCATCATATATTTATGAAATCCAATCTCATAAATATAACTCTAGTAACTATTTGCTAAAGTAGTTAGGCCTAACATTCTAAATAACAAATCTATTAAACTTATCTCAAGGGAATATTTTGTATCTCCGTTAAAAGATTATGAATTCTATTTTGAGAATATATGTTCCATCAACATTAAATGTGGTTGCCCAACATACTGAGGTTTTGACCGTTACTCTAGATCTCACTCCTAGTGTATCAAAGCAACCTACACCTCATGATCAAGTCCATTATTCTCTCAGGATTAAGAGTTCATGCAAATATAAGTCGTGAGTTTATTATTCATATGACAGTCGTTGGAAGAATAATAAATTTCACACGGTCTAGTTTAATATGTTTTAACTCTTAAAACATATCAACATATCAACTAGAAATCTTCATTTCCATGATCAAGATAAATCATCTTAGTTGATATGTTATAGTCTTCATAGATGAAATGTCTAATTTCATCACCGACTATGAACTAAAATTCTGAGTTTACAAAGAACTTGTGATTTTTATTTTCTGTGACTTTTTACATAAATCACATACTATGCATCTCATGGACTATATGATAATGTTCCAATATTCATGTTACCATTATTTTTAGATAATAACAAAACAATTTCATTAAACACAACATTAAGTCATACATAATAAAATACATAGCATCATACAATAGGATTTAAGGGCACTAATCCTAACATATACAAGGTGGCAATTTCCAAATCTCCTCCTCCAATTCATTTGGCCAAGGTATACTTCACATGAAGGCATGAACCACGTGCATAATTGTGGACGCACTTGCAGGTTTCATAGCCTGCTTTCTCTTTCTTTGGGAGTCATTGCCTTATTGATGTTGCAAAAGCTTGAAAAAAGTACACATGATACTTTCTTTGATGAAACAAAAACTAAATTGTTAGCTTCTGGTAGTAAACCTTAAATCTACAACAAATCCCTTGAATTCACAAGATGATAAACTGGAATCCACTAGAGAAAAAAATTGACAAAATGTCTATATTTTATTAATAATAAACTCTGAAAAACGTTTATAGACTTCGAGGCCTATTTAAGGGCTTCGTAAAACTTGACAGACTAGAAAATATTATTCTAAAATAAGTCCTAAATAATACCTAACCATAATAGGAACCAAATTTGACCTAAAAATATTAAATGCACCTAAAAACAAGAAAATAAATGCCCTAAACCTAAAATAACGAAAATTATATAAAAATACCGAAAATAAAAAATGACATAAATTAATTTGAAGATTTAGTCTTACATTAGACCCCTCCACTTGAAAAAAACTTATCCTTGAGTTGATAGTTGAAATCTGAAATCTTCCACTCCAAATAAATAAATACTTCAAATGCTTCCATAACTTGATCCAGTACACTTGAATCTTTCATAAAGTGTAGCATAAATTGCTTCTCATCTACCTTCAATTTTTTTGCAACATCAATCACCAAAAGGTTGATAATAAAATTAAGATTTTCTACTTCAAGAAAATCAACATATTGTGTAGTCATCTTCAACAAATCAACCGAAACCTGGGGATTTTTAACCTCAATTGAACCTTCCACAATATTCTCAATAATTACCATCTCTTGATTTATGTCATTATCCACAATATTCAATAAATTGTTGCAAGTCTTGATTGAGAGACCACACAATCTAGACCACAATATTCTCAATACTATCTACTTCTTATTTTGAATTTCACTATATCAAGGTACGCTTTTTTGTTCTTTGTTCTAGAATTCAAGTTTGAATGTTATCTCTCATGAATGGAGTAGATCTTATGTTACTTTTATTGTATTGGGTTGTATGTGATGCAAAACCATGTTTTTTCAATAACTACAACTTTCTACCACTAGTGCTTCACCATTAGTGGAGGCTGCAATCCAACCTTAAGAATCACAATAAAAACATGTATCCAGTGCTTTACAACTTCTATGAGGGACGGATTGTTTGGAATGTAATTGTGCTGCTTTAGCTCCTTGATTTGTGAAATTTTTGCAGTTAGTTTTTTTGTTAGTGTTTCTTTAAAATGTAATCATCTTGTTCTAGCTCTTACCGGTGTTGCAAAAGAGAATGAGGAGACTATTTTTTGGCTTAAAGAGTGTCCCTAACATACTATTGCATTTTACTAAAATAAATAAAAATAAAGAGGACTAATTACTAAAAAGTTAAGAAATTACTACCTATATTGTGGATTAGTTAGAAATTACTCCCTTTTTGCCTATAAAAAGGAGAACTATCCATGGGGAATGGACATAAACAATCACCAATTCAACACCAACCGTTTAATATGTCTACTTTATTTCAATTATAGGAGTAGTGTAGTTCTTGTGACTCATTTGTAGAGGTGTTTGAGTATTGTTGTTTAAAATTATGTGAAAACTGTGATTTAAAAAGTGTTGTGAAAACATGTATTTAAAGTACTTATAATGCAAAAAATGTGTTTCTTACTACATTTTTAATAATATTTTTTCAAGAGTGAAAA
The DNA here is from genome assembly GCF_040712315.1 of Castanea sativa. Taxonomy (NCBI): domain Eukaryota; kingdom Viridiplantae; phylum Streptophyta; class Magnoliopsida; order Fagales; family Fagaceae; genus Castanea; species Castanea sativa. Next base: position 20,481,535 of record NC_134020.1, read on the forward strand.
AAGCATAATTGTGTGTTTAGTATGTGTATGTATTTTTTTTTTTTTTATAAAAGTGGTGACATGTAGTTTAATGGGACCTACAGTTTTTAAAATATTTACAAAAAAATGCCATTGAATAATGTTATTTGGAAACTAAAATTGGTAAGAAGAGTTTTCTAAATTCAGTGTTTAAACATCTTAAAATAAGAAACATAACTCAAACACTTCCAAAAAAACACTCCTATCAAACATGTTATTTTTTTGAGACCCATAGTTTTCAATATTTAAACCATGAAAATTGTTGTTTGAGTTATTACCAAACAAGCCCTTACATTTCCCTTGTTGCCATTTGCTTTAATGCAAGCGATAGTTTCTATCAAGTTACATTTTTCTTTTATCTCTTGTATCATGTTCTTCAATTAATGCAAGTAAATTTATTTAGTTTGTTAGTTGTGGATTCTATTCATATTAGTTTCATGATTATTATTGTGTTTTTTAATCTCTAGTAGTACAAAAGTCATCTTAATTGAAATATTATTAAATCTACTCAATTCACTCTAGTTTTGTCTATGCTCTGTCTGTTTCAATAGAAAACCTTGTACAAAGATAGTTTTCCATATTTTGACATTAGAAAACATAGGTTAAAGGAAAACTATTTTTTGTTAACAAAAAACCTAATTAAAAATATGTCTTTATTGAAAATATGTCCACAACATGAATGTAAAAGGATGGAGTACCATTCTTTGTGCTTTAGGATTACCTAATTCTCATAACAAATGTAATTTGTTGCATACTCTGTTGTGTAATGAGGATTCAATATAAATAGAGCTACAAACTCCTCAACATATTCAAGGAAGTCAAATATAAAATCAAGGATAGTGGGCATAGAGACACTAATAAAATTAAACTAATCCATATAATTCATTTTCCCCCACTAATGGACTATGGATCAAGGAAGGGCGGGCATAGAGACACAAATAAAACTATCAAGTGAGAGGGCTACCAATATGGTATAAATTTCTATATGACCAAAATAAAAAATAACTATTACAAATTATTGTAGCATTGAAATGAAAAGGTCCCCCCCCCCCTAAATTTTAGTTGCAAAAACAAATTCATAGTTGGTTTTCAATTTATTGATTACATTAATTGATTTACACAATATATATATATATAATGTTTTAAATTATACAAAAGATGTTAATAGTTTTTTATGCATATCAAACACCAAAAAAAAAAAGTTTTCCAACTTATTTTCTGTGTCATTATCAAACACAAGAAAATGAAATAATGTTCCAAATTTTTTTTTAAAATTATTCATTTTTGTTAACATAGAAACAAACAGAGTGATTTCTCAAGTTAGAAAATATGTTGAGAAAAATATATTGACGTGGGATCCCTTATTCCATTTATAAAAAAAAAAATACAAGTAGAAGGAGTTTAATGTATCATGTTCTTCTATTAATACAAGTTTCTTTAGTTTCTCAATTGTTGATTGTATTTACTAGGGGTGTGCGGAATACCCACTTGATCTGCCAACCCACCCAACCTACAACTGACCCGCCTACCCCATGCAGGTTATTAAGTTAGACAATTTGGGTTGGGTGGGTTAGACCCCCCAAAATAGTGGATTGGGTTAGGTAATGGATTGAAACATAACCAACCCGCTACAACCTGACTTACCCTCTAAATTATAAATAAATAGAAAAATATATATGTAGGGACATGGGATCGGTGACCAGAATTGGCCCATTGTTGTTAGGACGGGCCCAATCCAGTAGCAATAATATAAAGACATAGGGATCGGTGCTTGGAGGTGGCCTACTATTATTGGAATGGGCTCAGCCCACTATCAACGAGCAGGTTGGGGATGACCAAAGGGGTAATAGTCAACATTAAAATCAATCCCCAAATGTTGTTACTGCCCTAGGGGAATCCCCTGTCGAGTGCTATTTGGCGTTAGGTGTAAGTTTCAAGAAAATCCCTAGAATGGACCAATTTACTAGGGATTCTAGGCAAAAGTGGGGGTTACGTGGGAAATGACGGAAAGGAAATCATTGTTAGGATTAGTGTCCTTAAATCCTATTGTATGATACTATGTATGATATTAAATATGACATTATGTATGACTTAATATTGTGATTGGTAAAGTTGTTTTATTATTATCTAAAATAATGGTAACATGAATATTGGATATTATCATATAGTCCATGAGATGCATAGTATGTGATTTATGTAAAAAGTCACAGATATAAATCACAGGTTCTTTGTAAACTCAGAATTTTAATTCGTAGTCGGTGATGAAATTGGACATTTTATCTACGAAGACTATAACATATCAACTAAGATGATTTGTCTTGATCATGGAAGTAGAGACTTTTAGTTGATGTGTTGATATGTTTTAAGAGTTAAGACATATTGAACTGGACCACTGTGAGATTTATTATTCTCCTAACGACTGTCAAATAAATAATAAATCTCACGACTTCTATTTCCATGAACTTGTAATCCTGAGAGGATAATTGACATAATCATGAAATGTAGGTTGCTTTGATATATCAGGAGTGAGATCTAAAGTAACGGTCAAAACCTCAGTATGTTGGGCAGCCACATTTAATGTTGATGGAACATATATTCTCAAGATGAAATTCATAGTTTCTTAATCGCGATATAAAATATTCCCTTGAAATAAGTTTAATGAGTGTAGTTATTCAGAGAGTTAGGCCTAACCACTTTGATAAGAAGTTACTAAAGTATATATTTATGACATTGGATTTCATAAATATATGATGAATAAATTTAAAGAATTAAACCAGGTACTCAAGGATAAGATGTAGTAATTTTTACAAAGTGACAATCTACATTCATGACTTTGTATTACTACGAATATTTTATGAAAAGGTCGCATGTACAATAAAATCTTGGGATATAATTTATAAATAAGGTCTAGAGTGCAACTATACTTATATAGTGGTATTAAATATAGTTAATGGTAACTTTGGACTTGTCAAGAGTTGACAGAAAAGCCCAAGGCCCATTGAAGCTAGTGTCTTATTGGACCCTTTTGGTCCCACTCCAAGCCACATCTTAAAGCCCAATTGGAAAGGCCCAAAAGGCTAGCCCAATTAGATAATCAATTATAAGGAGAGAAACATACATGATTTTAAATATGAAAAAGTGAGATATCATTGTGAAATGGTGTGTATGTGAGAGTGAGACATTCTCTCATTCTCCTTTGAAACTAATTGAGTAACCACACTTCTTGGGCGTAAAGTGAAATTAGAGTGAAGATTAAAAGTATTCCTGAGTACTTCTGATTCTTGTTTTAAATTTCATGGCACCAAAGTACGTTCTCTTGTTCTAGAATTCTGAAATTTACATAGTACATGTTATCAATTGCAGTGAAGTAGATCCATTAATTTTCCGCTACGTATATTTTGTATGTGATGTAAATATGTATTTTCCATCAATCATTTGGGTCCCCACCAAAAGGAGACTATAAAAGGGGAAGGAGGATGGATGAGAAATGTTGGTTGGTAGAAACTAGGGCGTGAGAAATAGAAGAGAGGGTGAGAGGAAAAATATCAGGAAAGAGAGGGAATTATGCATGAGAGGTACAAGGGTTATACAGTTGGGTTGTCATAGTAGCATTTAAAGCTTACCCTAGTAGGAGTTTAGGTATACCCACCAACAAATAAATTGGGAGCCCAAGCCCTCACAAGAAGTACCTTTAGGTTTGAGTATTACAATTGGTGCCGCTAGTGGGAATCCTACTCAACAAAAAACTTTGAGCTAGCCTGATATCGCCTAAGATGGAAGGTCCACGTGCAGTAGAAGGATCGGTTGGACCCAGAGACAATCATTCAAGGGCCTTGTCTCGAGGCTAGAGGAGGTTGGGGAGGGAGCGGAGAAGAGAGCAATTTCACATGCAATACAAAAGACAAATACAACTTAAATAAATAAAGCTTAGTAAATTTAAGACATAAAAGGAGAAGAGATAGAAAGCGATTAGCAATTCAGTGACTTCACGGGATTGTACCCTGGGCTACAACAAAAGTGGTCAAGGAAACTTCTCAAGACGTTGAGAGGGTCGATCGAAGGTTCACTTCGGGGGTGCTCTAACCCTCAGGAATGACGTTGGTGGCCTGGTTATCCATGTCAATCACCTCTACATGAGAGTTAATTCGCTCGGCCAACTTCGCCATGCTGGGGTTTTCCTCCCCTTCTTTTTCATCGTCTTCATCAAGCCGCTCTTGGGTTGGGGCCTAAACGGGCAGATCATTGGACAAGGGTATTCAGTCGAGGTCCCTAAACGCAAAAGACTTAGGGAGACTAATAGCATTCACAACTGCTATCCAACCTTCCAAAAATCCAAGCCTCCGAGCTTGAAAGACGACTACACTTGCCAAATTCTCAACATTAGTGAATCCCATATTGTAGAACACATGCTTGCATCCCTTCATAGTCTCCTTTAGGTAGGAAAGCTCTTTCTCACGAGCCGAGACTATGCTTGCAACCTCAGTAAGTTTGGTTTCTAACTCTCCCAGCTTACGCTGTAGGGCGTCCAACTTTGATTTGGCCAGGTCTCGGGCCCTCTCGATAGAAGCTACCCTTTGCTCAGTGGTTGTCAATTCAAGGACATTTTTATTTAGGGTGGACTCAGTCACTTGCTTCAGGGCCTTTTCTTTGTCAGCCTTCTTCAAAGCACCCTTGAGCCAACCTTCTACGACGTGGGTCAGTTGGATGGCTTGGAACAATAACAAAAGTAGCCAAAGGATTAGTATAAGCCAAGAACCCACAATTAAAAAAAAAAAAAAAAAGGAGAAAATGGGGGTACTCATAGCTATAGTATGCCACTTCAGCTTGAGGATGAGGTCTTCATCCTAGAAACCCAAGTAGTGCTGCATATCCTCAAGCAACAACATGGCCCGACCGAGGCTTTTTGCAACCTAACCCCCTAAGCTGCTCCTCCAAGATCGAACTTAAGAATCATTAGGGAAGGACTTATCACCCAATATAAAGGTGCATTACCACCCCAAGGAAGGGGATGCGAAGGTGAAGGCCATATTGGACCCAACGATCGCCGATTGATCAATAGGCCTTGTCTCAGAGGAAGTATCTCTAGCTAGCTGAGTCATGGCAGGGGCAGAGACAGGAGCAGGGGCATGCTTAATAGAAGGGACACTGGACCTTGATGAAAGTTCATCATTACTCCTTTGCCTTTTCCTGCGAGGACGAGGAGTAGGGGTAGTTGTTTGTTGAGGAGTTTGTTGTAAGGCGAGTTGACCCTTGATGGATTGGGTGCTCGGGAACCAGCACTGAAGGCCCATGTTACTCCTTTGAACCATGTCTTTGGTAGGTTCAGGGGGGATGGGAGCTTCGATGGGTATGTGCTCGACTCAGCCTTGGAAAACTGTGTCTATCGAATCGTCATAAATCGGTTCAAGGGAACCCTCTCTTACCTGTCGAGGTCCCAGATGCCGGACTTTACTGCTTGTGAGATTGTTAGGTAGAAAACCTAGTAGCCAAACATCCAAGTAGGATAGGAGGGGGTTTCCAGCTATTATAGCACTAGTAGGGTCCTAATAGTTGGTGTATGGCTGCATACAACCAAGAACCCGATGCGACGCTCTAAGCTGACCGTCGTAATGGACGAAGATCTCCGAGCATAGGAAAAAGTTGAGGTTCCGAACTTGTAAAATGTTCATGTTGGGTTTGAATTGCTTGGAGACTGCATTATGAAACGGAGAACATTGTTACAAATAGAAGCTTAAAAAATAAATAAATAAAAAGGAAGGAGGAGTTAAAATTAGAATCCATTTTTTGGGGCTCTACTAAGTCTTAGGAAGGAAGATACTGACCTATCTTCCAAGGAGAGGTTGGGCAAGTGAGTTCTCCATTAAGCCAATTCCCGTTCACTTTCACGAACTCCCCTACAAAATTCCTATTGGAGTTGGAGAGGCATGATATCAATCTAACCATGGGGTTTTGGGTCTGAAGATAGTACCTATTCTTTAAACTACCCGGATGCCATACAAGAAGTTAATGTCATGGTGGGTAAGATTCAAGCCGTATAGTTGTTAAGGCGCCTTGCACAACTTACTACCCTATAAAAATTGGGCAAACACCGGTCAGAGCTGAGCTTGTAAAAACTGAGGGTCCTAAGTAAGATGGGGTCTATTGGGAACCTAACTCCACCCTCCAGTATTGCTATTAAGGGAAAGAAAACTAACTATATATCTCTCTCATGACAATATACTATATTTACATCACGAGGAATGTTAATCTAGTTTTAAAGGCCATTACATTTGCACTAGTCTTTAAGAGATAAGAAAAATTCATTTTTTTCTATACTAGGATAACTAAGAAAGAACTGGAAAGAAAGAGGTAAGGGGTAGAAGAACTTACAGAATGGCTTGTGTGCTAGCAAAGTTGGTCTCGGGAGAGATTTGGGGCTTGGGAAGAGGAGATTAGTAAGGTTTTGAATTTGGAAGAAAATAAAGAAGGTTATGGCAAAAACCATGACTTTATTTATAAGGGGAATGCCACTAAAGGCAGTTGTAAGAAATTAATTAATGTTTGCCATTATTTCCTTCAACTTGCACATTGGTAATTGAAGCTTCAGATCATCTTGATCGTCCAATGTGATAGCTATGGCCACGCATGCATAAAGCGCAAGCTGTCATATTCGTTGTATTTATTGGCTGACGGTTGATCTTCATGAGGTGTAATAGTAGTTTTGAAAAATTTTACTGACCCTAGAAACGAAAGGACCCCGATCTCATCTCCACTTCATGAAAATGGGATCATGGGGGCTATTGTAAGGACATGGGATCGGTGACCAATATTGGCCCAATGTTATTAGGATGGGCCTAGCCTAGTAGCAATAGTATAAAGATATAGGATCAGTGCCCAAAGGAGGCCTACTATTATTGGAATAGGCTTGGCCCAATATCAATGAGCAGGTCAAGGATGACCAAAACGGTAACAGTCAATATTCAAATCAGTCCCCGAATGTTGTCAGTGTCTTAGGGGAATCTACTACCGAGTGCTATTCGGCGTCAGGTGCAAGTTTCAAGAGAATCCCCAAAATGGACCAATTTACTAAGGATTCTGGGCAGAAGTGGGGACCATATGGGAAAATATGGAAAGAAAATCATCTGGGTCCCTACTAAGAGTAGAATATAAAAGGGGAGGGAGGATGGATGAGAAAGGCTAGTTGGTAGAAGCTGGGGCGTGAGAAATAGAAGAGAGGGTGAGAGGAAAAATACGAGGGAAGAGAGGGAATTAAGCACGATAGGTACAAGGGTTATACAGTTGGGCTGTCAGGGCAACATTTGAAGCTTACCCTAGTAGGAGTTCTAGTATACCCACTAACAAATAAATTAGGAGCCAAATCCCTACAGCATATACCTTTGGACCATTTAAATTTTCCTATGGGAAACAAGGATTCCCCGCCCAATCCTCATGCTAAAGATGCATACAAATACAAAACAACATGTAAATTTAGATTGAAAAGCTAAAGCTCATTTAGTTTCTAATAATAGAGTTAGTTTTACTATTGTGCACGTGTAATACTCTTAATGGTTCTTAACTTCTTATAGTTTGTAATATAGTTAGTTTAGGCACCAATGTTGGTTATCCTTGTAAGTATATATACTCTGTAATTTATCAAAAGAATAATGTTAACCCACCCAAACTCGCCTAACCCATTGAGTTGAAACCACCAAAATTTGTAACACATCCAATGAATTTAAACTTCGGTGGGTGGGTGGCGGATTGAAATTTTTCCAACCTGCTAGTGGCAGATTAGATAGAAATATTGGCATTTACCCACTCAATCTAACCCGCCCACACCTCTAATGTCAATTACTCCTTGCTTAAAATGTCCTCTTACTTGAGGTATTATTGAATCCACTCAATTCAATCGTTTGAATCCGTTCCATGAGGTTTTTTTTTTTTTTTTAAATGCATTTGGGTAAAATGAACGTATAATTTTAAAATTTTAAAATTTTAAAATTTTTAAAATTAGAAAAACCTTAATATTTCGTAGACACAAAAATTATAAAAGGAGAATGAGATAAAAAATAGACCTTCCACAAACACCAAACAATTAGGGTTGGCAAAATCAACCAAAATCTATTTACCCACCCACTCAAAAAGAACCCAAACCTACCTAATTAGGCTTTAACTATAGACCCAGTGAACTTAAATAATAATTGGGCTTTAACCAAAAATCCAATTAGACCCAAAAAACCCAAAAATAATAAACCCAAAGTTCAACCTAGCCCCTTCTACCCTCTCTTAACCTCTCGACTCTCTCTCCCTTAATTACTCTTCCTTTCTCTCTCTTCAAAAATTTGGGGATTAGGGTTTTCAAATTCAAAGATTTTCCTTTGTTTTCTTCTCATTTTATCAGTTTCCAAACAAATATAATCCTCTCTCACTCACTTTTTAGGTTTTAGGGGTATTTCAGTCATTTTTAGGTTTTAGGAGTATTTCAATCATTTTTTAAGTTTCGAGGGCTTTTTCATTATTTTTAGGTCCCAGGGGTTATTTTGATTATTTTTTAGATTCTATGGATATTTTTTGTCATTTTTAGGGGTATATTTTGATTTTACAAGTTTTAGAGGTATTTTGGTCATTTTAAGGATCCATAGGTATTTTTGTAATTTTTTTAGATTGCGGGAGTATTTTGGTCATTTTCTAGGTTTTGAGGGTATTTTGGACATTTTTGGGTTCTGAGGGGTATTTTTATCATTTTATGAGTTGTAGGGGTATTTTGGTTGTTTTACGGTTTTAGGGATATTCCGACAATTTTTGAACGGTTTAGGGGTATTTTGGTTATTTTCAAGTTTTAGACACATTTTGGTAATTTTGATTATTGTAATTGGGTGAATTGGGTTTTATTCATAGTAATTGGATTGTTGGGTTTGGGTTTGGCTTAGAAGCAATTAGTTAAATGGGTAATAATGGGTAAATGGATTTTATGTACCCAACCTAATTATGTTCAACACAAACCCACCCATTTAACAACCCTACAAACAATAGACCATAATTCTTAAAAATTCCTCATCCAAAAATGGGTTGAACTTAGAGCTCCTTCAAATGGTGTACGACCATTAGACAATAATGTTAATATTTATTCATTATCACATGACAAAAAAAACATAACTTTCACATTTTTGCAAACCTATATAAGACTCGATTGGCAAAAATGTCAACAGTCCTAATAGGAAATCTATAAACCCTAAACCCTAATAAACAAACCATCCTAGACTACAAATCCAAATTTTGAAAAGTGATTTCACATTCTCATATAGTTCTTTTTGTTAGGGTCATATTTTCTATGTAATTGGCTAATCCCTTAACAAAATGCATTTTACTTGTAATTTGGTAGATCTAAGTTAGGTTTAATGTATCAAGAAATATGTTGTTCATACATATCAAGTGGTTTCATTAAAGACATGAAGATTGATCCAAGAAACAAGTGAAAAAAAGTTGTTTCATTAAGCCTTGACATAAGCTTGACAAATGTTGCTATTGAGGATTAATGGAAAAGCTCAACATAAACTCGATTTATCGAGATTTACGATTTCAGAATTTGCAAATCTGAAATTCGGCCCATGATGACTTATTTGATTAAGGTTTCTTTTCTCATAACCCTAATCATATATAAGGCTTATTTTAAAAGTCATTAAACACTAAAACAGATACCTAGAATTCATATACTCTGCATGAAGCTACTGCAGTTGTGTACCTTAGGGTTTTGTAAACAAGTGCTTCATGATCATCATCATTTAGGAAGTGAAAAATTTTACAGCCAACAACAATCAATCAAGTTGTTGGAGTTTGTCTCGTACTGGGATCCGTGCAAAGGAGTCAGTCACAGATTGGAGAAGGCTACTTTAATATCAAGTTCAATTGGATATTGAATCTTAGGTTCAACTGTAGGTTGGTATTTTGGGATAGGCCAGGATAGTGATAAGGTTTTTTTAGGTGTTCACATTAAGTGCTAGATAAGACCCACAAATCGATTCACTTTCTGGTTGGGGCAAGAACTACTTCTTGGAGCGCCACAATTGGACCAAAAATGCTGCTCTTGATTTGATTACATATCTAACTCGTGATTGAGGAGTGCACCGCACTCTATTTTGACTAACAAATCCCTAAAAACACCTAAAATCTAAGGAAAATCTTATCTCCTAAAATTTCTAAAATCTATATATATCTAAATGCAGAAGTATAGCATTTATTGTTGTTACGCTTTAATTGAGCCACATCAATAGCTACGTTATTATCATTTTTTGCTTCCAATTTTTCTTATATATTTTTTAAAAATATTTTCTCATTCAAGGTGACTTAAAAACTCCATTATTTAAAAATTAAAATATCTTTTAACCATTGTTTTTATTATTAATTTTTCAAAACTCTCCATCCCTTTTACCTCTTCATCTCCCCACTACTTTCTACCTTAATATCACTATTTCTCTACCCTTTTATCTTCTTATTCTCAACATCTTACTATAAATTTGACATTTTCTTTTTCATTCTATGCATAGTTTTCTCACACAAAAAATGTTACTTCTCTCTCTCTCTCTTTCTCAATTTGTTTTTTCGTTTTTTTATTTTTTATTTTTTTTATTGCATCCATACTTTTGGTTGATGAATTTTGTGTTAATTAGAATTCTACTTTGGGTTGATGCAATTTAGTTTTGTGTTTTAAGTTGTTATCTTTTTTATTTTCTTTGATTAAATATTATTCTACTGCATTATACATATAGTATATAATAATATAATATTATTATATTACATAGAATGACTTGGATAATTTGTTGTTTATTGATATATATTTTATATTTACTCTTTTTTCTTCTCATCTTATTTTATTCAACATTTAAATTCAATCACATCCTACATACTATTAAATTATGCAACCCAAATTAAGAAAATGGCTAGACACAAACCTGCTTTCCTTTACCATGCATTGGGGGAAAAAAATTATTTGTGTGATAAAAAGGTCATATAATTTATAATTTAGATAGCACTCTTTTAATGTGTCTAGGCCTATAGATTGAGCAATTTGTAGACTTAAAAGGCTATTGAGAACGGACTTTTTTGAATCAAACTAAAAAAAATATAGACCTTTATGGTGGCGTTTGGATCCAGCATCTACGTCTATGTTCACGTTTCAAATTTTTTTTTTTTCTGTGCAACTTTTAAGGGACAAAGGCTACTATTCATGTACTGTGCATGAACAGTAGCTGCAAAAGTAGACTTTTTAGCCCTTTTCTCTGTATAAGTGGGTCCCATGCACTGTTCACGGAACCCACAAACTTCACTTTTCAGCATTTTTTTATTAAAAATGGGTCTCACTGTACTATTTACACATTTAAAAATTATTTTGCTACAGTATTTTCAGTTTTCATTTTTCAACAATAAGTTCTATCCAAACGGACCCTATATATCATTGAGATAGAAATTTTTATCATACATACATTTTTTTTTGCCACAAATTCAAATCACACAAACTTAATAATTTTATATTATGTGTTACATCATCTCTGCTTCTTCTTCTTCTCAAATATATTATGTATCATCTTTAAAGAATGCCAACAATATTGATCTTATGGGAAAAGTTACATAAAATATTGAGAAAAAAATGTTTTATATTACAATCTATTAAAAATGCTTTTTAATTATTTAAACCTTTCTATTTTTCATATCACTAATGTGTTTTACAACTACCACATGTGGTAAATTAAGTCTTGATATTCTTAAGTTGTTTCAACAAAAAGAAAAAAAAATGGTTGTCACCAAAGAGGAGTTCATGGAAAGTTTTTTGCAAAATGAAATATTTGTTTTGTAAGGCCACCAAACTTGATAATTTGCAAATGATGGAATCACTTGCAACAATATTTGCATAGTAATATAGTTCTAGCTAAAATAATCAAGCATACTTTTAGTCTTCAAAAAACACATATCTATGAATGGTTAAAAGTTCATCTTATAGGTACATTTAACTTTTCATATAATTTTACCTTTACTTATTCATCTATTTCAATTTAAATATTTTTCAAAAAAAAAACTTTAATTTAGATATTTATAAGTAAACAATGAAATAATGATTCATGAATAATAAAAAAAAAAAAATCTATACATATTTATCTTGAGCGGTTGTAACTTTATATATAATTTTGCTTTTATATATTTATCTACTTTAATTTAGATGTTTATAACTTAAAAATGAAATTTATAAACAAGGTAATTAAAACAATCATATTTTTACAATTCAAAAAGTCACCATTTCTTTTTAATTTTTTAAAAGCCTTTTAAATTTCCTTGGAGTTTTTTTTTTAAATTTTTTTTTTAAAATCTCTGACATACCACTAACGTAACCACTTCATACATTAAAAAAATTTAAGGCTCATTATTACTTCCATTAAGATATTATGGATATCTTAATTGATTGAGACCAAACTAGAAAAATGCCTTCCATATTTCCTTGAAAATTCAGAAGAAAAAAAAACCTTTGACATACCACTAACGTTAATGTAACTATATCTATAACTATTTAAGTCATTCATGATATCTATTTCTTATTGATAACCATAAAATTTACAACTAGCGAGGAAACATACAAAGTAATAAAGAATATATGAAGGAAGAAAAAAATAAATAAAATCAAACGTCAATTAATAACCGTTATTTGGAAAATAAAAAGGTGGTCAAGAGAAGTAAGAAATAAAATAAAGATGACTATATAGAAAATATTAAAAATTTTATAGTGCAATAAAATCAACCATTACATTCACTTAATTAAATAAGTAATCATTCTTAAAAAAAATGATCAACAATTATATATAATAATACAAAATTTAAACTTAAAACTAATAAAACTTTAATTGGGGAAATTATATTTCAAATCATAACTAAAAATAAGATGTCCTTTAGTAATTTAGAAATTTTTTTGACATTTCATTTAACCTTTTATATATAAATATATATATATATATAATCATAATCTTCATACACCATGACTTAAAAAATCTAATGAATAGTTCTACCTCTTATTTAATGTCTATATTATGCAAACTATCAACCAATAAATATGTGATAATGGTAAAAAAAAATTATAGAAAGATTATGAAAAATATGATAAAACAATTAAAAAAAAAACTCTTTATGAACTCTAGGGACTGAAATAGTAGTTTATCTAAAATATTATCAAGTGCAATGCGTAAGTCTACAACTAGTTACAATTATATTCAAAAATCAAAAACCGATCATAGAATTTAAATCCCCCTAGTCTGTCCTACACCACTATGCTGACTCAAGCAATGAAGCTGGCACATTCACAAAGGTAATACTAAATTGCATCACTCCTCAACATTTGGTAGTCTTAGTTCAAGAGATGTTACATCTTGTCAAATTGCATTCAGAATCAGTTAGAATTTTGCATCACTCCTCATATAACTTCACCAATCCCTAATTCAAGAACATTTACCATATGCACCCTTTCTTTCTTATGCTTGGTTTAAAACAAAAATAATATAAAATGATAGAAGTGAAGAATAAAGGTAAATGGCATTCTTGCTCGGTCACAGTATACAGTGCTTAATAATAATGTTTTTGTCTTTATTCATAACACTGACTAACTAAACAATATTGCACCGATATTGTTGCTAGGGAAAGAGAATTATCTGTCCGTTATGAATGTCTACTTAAGATCGTTTTTTAAAGAATTCCACTAGTGTTATTTGATGAGCACATTTCATGAGAAATCGATGTAATACCAAAGTTCATTTGATGACCAGAAGTTAAAAAACAGGAGGAAAGATATATTCATGTTGTAGAGCTCCTTCCACTTAAAGGATTAGTAAACTCTGATTCCACTTAGAGGGATTATTATGGTCTTAAGAGAACCTCCTGCAAGTATATCTGGCCTCTTTCTCATTATTTGAAACCCCATTAATTCATCTTCTCTGGAAGTTGAGGACTTTGACTGAGATAGCAAATACCAAGAAGAAGAGGAGACAAAAGCCAATAAGAACTGCTACTGAAACTCCTACCATCCCAGGACCAAAGCCAAGAGAAGCTTCCAAATATTCTTTCACAGTGCCCTCAAATCCTGCTCCAACAATCTTGGTTTCCACATCACCAAGCTGAGAGGAGATAATACCTCGTAGTGTCCATGAAACTGGGCAGATGTAGTAGAACCAGATCCACCATGGAGGGATACTCTGAAGTAATAAAACCGTAAAAGTGGTTTATGAAGAAACCAAAAAAAAAAAAAACTTTGAACAGATTTACAAACTTGAGAAGGAATAGGGGCAGATGGGCTTGAGCGCAAAACCCCAACAACAACAACTACGGATCAGTTGCTAATTGCTATGTTTTCTATCATCTACTTTATTTAAGTGCCAGTGGAGTTCGTCCCTTCCCTTTTCTGTTATTACTACTGGTGGGATTTCATGGCTAGTGGGAATTACTTTTTATTTCACTCCCGTAGCTTTTTCGTTTGAAGGGACGTTATACTAATGCAGTTTAGGACATGACTTAAACAGTCGGCTTATTCTTTTTACTAAAGAAATTTTATTTTATAACGTAATTGTGTTTAATTAAATTCATTAGTTACTGGAGTGTAAATTACATATTCTTGTCATGTGTTAAATGCACAGATTTTCTACATAACAAATGAAGTTTAAAAGTTTGAGATTAAATTCTACAGGGATGTGATGTAAAACCCAAGTTTTATACCTTCCAAACCCAACATGCCACATTATCTTATCACGTATAAAATCATATACAATCAATTCTAATACCTATCTAAAAATCCAACCAAATTAAGAGTTTATTAAGATGTTATTATGTATAATAAGATGCATTGAGTTTTAAGTAAAAAACTAATATAATAATCTCTTATTGGATAGTGCAAAACATAGGTTTTACACCCAATCTTTACCAAATTCGGACTCCAAAAGTTTAGCATCTTAGTATATTTTATTTTAATGTTATATGGAGTCCCAGCTATACATGGCCAATCTATTTTCAAAATTAAGATGAAGTGGAGTATTAGTATGTATGCTCATCTAAGTGGTTTAATTATGATTTCAGTTTGACTTAGGAATTTGATCTTGATTGACTTTTGTTCCACTTGTGACCATTATTATTTTCAAGTAAATCTCCAGCAGTTCATTAATTTAATTGGCCCAATCCACGAATGAAGCAAGACTTTGTTGCAAGATGTAAAATATATTTACTTACAGGTTTAGGGATGAGAAAACCGGAAAGGAGGTTCCATATTGAGTAAAATGCAGAAGAAATGACAGCTGCTAGGTTTTGAGAAGGTGTAAGACCAATAGCCATCATGCCGTAAAAGGTAAAGAACGTGAACGTCAAGAACATAAACACAAGATAGAGGAAAAATTTCCCTGCAATACCAGAGAAACGTCCAGTTAAGTAACTGCATTGGCATAAACTTTATGCACCAACAACATCAGAAAATAATATAATGAACCAGGTGCCATTTTATTTTAATGAAAACAAAGCCAATAAAATTCAGTGGTTATTACATAGAAATTTTATCTACATTTGTATAATATTCTATAAATGAAATGAACGAGTTATTCTCATTTAGATGCAGAATCTCAGCAAGCATCTGGAGTTATGAAAAGCCAAGAATAGCTCATCTTAAATATAAGTTTGAAAACCAGATCATTATTAATAATTGGCCATCTATATTGCCTGACAAGAATCCATTTTGCTTTTGAAATCTTCAAATTAAAGGACTTGTTCTTTATAAGAATCTCTTTAGATGCAACAGTGAAGATGGAATGCCCTTAGATGCAAAATATTCAGGAATTTCACGAACTCATTCTTATATAAACACTTTAATCAACGTTTAATAAATCAGAATACTCTCCCCCAAAATCCTCCACAGTAATGAACTAAAGTAAAAGTAAAAATAGAACAGAAGAAAACAATGAAAGAATCTTACTGGCTGTCCTTTGAAAATTAATCATGAAATATGTGATGATGCCAAATATTATTGTCTGCACAACAATGTATGGAACCTCCACAAGACCCTGTTAATATTGCAACCAAGATATGTATCATCAATCTCCACTTCAAAGAAGTATCATTTGCCAAATATTGCAAGTGTAATGAACCTTACTTGGGCTGCTGCATAAGCAATTGGAGAGTACATTCCAGCTGCTCTCTCGCGATAGAATACTGTCCTCTCAATTGAAACAATTGGTTGCACTGAGGATGCATTGTTAACTCCAAGAAACAAGCATGCAGAATAAAGAGCTCCCATAACCAATAACAAATCTTGAGTTGTACTCCTAAACAAAATTATATATGTTTAATGGTTTAATATATCTTTCACAACATTGCAACAATCAAAGAGAAATAGCCTAATCAAAATACTGGATTTTGTTAACACAAGACTTTGTCAAAAGAAGAGAAAAGGCAATAGGTAGTCAGTTTGAATTTTTTGAAAAGCAAAAAAGAAGTTATTCACAATTGCAAATAAGGTATATATTCTATTTCGAAGTTTTTGGTCACACGATAAGGTTTCATATTCAAATGCAAGACTGCTGTTACCAAAAATTCTGAAAATTTGCAGATTCCCACCTAACACTTTCCTTATTAAATTGTTAAAGATTACTCCAGAAATACAGAATTCAGCCTATGAACATTATTCATGGGTTCTAAATTATAACTAACTATTTCTATTAAGGCTGGCTGATTAATATATATCCTCTTGAAGACAATACCCATTCACTTTAGCTAAATGTTAGCAAAGGGATGGGGTGGAGAAAAAAAAAAATCAAAAACCCTAACCAGGAACATAAAAATTTACCTTCTTAAACCAATGTTCCAGAATACTGTTCCAATTAACAATGCACTGATTGTGGTGAAAAATAGCCTAATGGCATTGTATTGTGGACTTCTCCAGTATACAAGATTTTGTTTCCATAGGCAAGTCTTAAATTGGGAGAACGTGTCTTGTGAATACGTGGAAGGAAACTTCAACGGTTCTGAGCCAGTAGGTGGCACACTAAATTGCTTGATGGAAGCTTCCACGTCCCTAGAACAAGGATATAAAAAAAATCAGTTATGGATATAACATTAAATTGCAAGCAAGCAACAACAAAAGATTAAGATCACCTGTATTGCTCAGAATTTCTGTAAATGTCTGCAAAGTCTTCACCAATTCTTTCTTCAGCAGTAGGTGTAGTCACCTCGAGCATCCAAGTTGCTGGATTGTAACCACTGTGAATTGGAGGGATTCCATTAATTCCCTGCGCATAAAATGGAAAAATGAGACAAAATTCGCATAAGCTATAGGTAAACAACACATTATTGTAATTTTATCAGCCTCATGGTTTATATTAAATCATGGAGTTCTAGAAAATCATCAAGTAATTAGACTAAAATTGGAAGGAGGAAATGTAGCAAAATATGGAGTATATTGAACATAATCTTTCCAATGTTAAACTCACAGCTTGGTTAACCAAAAAACTCAAAGAAAATAAGCTAATGACTTACTCATTTTGTTACTAAAGGTTATACTTAATACAGAAGACTCTTGCTTCTATGTGGAAGAGGTTGGTAAACAGTCTTACCCCCAAATTAAAAAAGGCTAATTCCCATACTCAAACTTGTGACACATAGCTTGGATGGAAGGTACTTACCATCACACCAAAGTCCGACCTCATTTGTGTGATTTTCAAAGATGATGAATGAGCAAAGTATATAAATCCCACGTAATGTTTATTAGATTTACTCTTGTTGTTTCTTTATTAACTTATTACTTCAGATTAACATAGGCGTAATTTTGTAGTCTTGCTATATCACTACACAGAAGTGTTCCTATTAATTTATACATACCTAAGTGGGGAGAGTTATTCATCCCCAAACCTCAAGGAGGGGACTGTTATTTTGTTCAAAGTATGGGTAAGAAATCTTATATAAAAAGGGAATATTTCATTAATAAAATATAACAGTTTGAGAGGGCATGGACTTCACTGTTGCATTTATACAAAGAGCTTTAATTGTCTCTCACGCCCTTTATATGCTCTTAATACACGTCATGTGTTAACATGGACATTCTTGAAAAATGTGGACACCTAGCATAAAAGTATGTACATTATTTATATAGAGTATACAGGGAGTGTGAAACAATAAATTTCCTTTATATAAACCTCAAGAGGGGGACTATAATTTTGTAAAAGCTTGAGGGAGGATGGTGGTGTAATTTACACCTTATTTTACTCTCTTATTCTCTTCCTCACTCTTACCCTAATCTTTTTGATTTTACGACTCAACCTGGTATCAGAGTGTGCCAATCCAATCCTAGAAGTGTGCTAACGTCAGCATCCATACAATGATGTTAAACATCGATGACTACACCGACATGATTCTCAAAATTCGGCGACCATATCATCTGAGTCGCTGGTCTCCCTTGGTGTTTTGGGTGATTTTTCCCAATTTTTTTGAAACCATCTGATGTGAGTTGTAAATCGTTTTATAATTATATATATATATATATATATATATTGAACATCAATTTTCCAATTTCTTTTTCTGGAGCTATTCCAGTAGCTTTTGTTTACTAGGCTTCTCTTTGTTGAAGCCAAATAGGCTTTATAAGGTGCTGGATGATTGTTGTTTGTTTTTGTTGAGGTTTTGAGTGGTTCAGCTATTGAGAACTTGAAATTTCGAATTTCTTTTGTTGCAATTTTTATTTTTTCAACGAGTAAGAATCTCCTACCTGGAAATTAAGAAATTCAAATGGACTTAGAATTATACCCTTCTGGAGAGATGTCAAGAGAAGACCGTCATTTAGACCTAAAGGTATCATCTTAGATTTCAAATAGTCATATTTCTAATTTACACAAGAGTGAACTGTATAAATTGAGAATTAGAAGCACAGGACGATTAATTGTTACCTGAAAATAGTCTATCATTATCTGTGAGCGCACACCAAGCTTCCCTCCATATATAACTCGGCCCCCTCGTTTCATAAGAAGTAGCTGTGCATTTAACCCAAAAGATTACACACTTTCAAAGAAACTGGAAAACATATCAAATATAGTTCTCAAAGAAATTGTCAATTGACTGCAAAACAATAGTTACCTCATCAAATGCTTCAAATATATCAATGCTTGGTTGATGTATAGTGCAGACCACAGTTCTCCCTGTATCAACAGTATTACGGACAGTTCTCATAACAATGGCTGCTGCTCGTGCATCCAGTCCAGATGTAGGTTCATCCATAAAAATAATGGAAGGATTTGCCACAAGTTCCACTGCTATGGTTAAACGTTTTCTTTGCTCTGTCGATAGGCCACTACTACCAGGCAAGCCAACCAAAGCATGTCTTATAGTATCAAGCTCTACTAATCTCATCACTTCTTCAACAAACTCCTGCAATGCATTAGAGTGACATAATTAAATGGAAATATTCCTATAGGATACAAAATCTTATGCAGCAACTCACATGTTTTTTCTCTTTGCTAACTTCCTTTGGGAGACGAAGAGAAGAAGAAAACCAGAGAGACTCCTCAACTGTCACTTGAGGAGAATGTATATCATTTTGCTCAACATATCCTGATATTCTAGCAAAAGTGCGCTGCTCTTTTGGGTAACCCGATATCTTAATGTCCCCTTCTATGTATCCACCAGTTTTCCGACCAGCAAGCACATCCATCAAAGTGGTCTTTCCAGCTCCACTTGACCCGACCAAGGCAGTCAGAACACCAGGTGAGAATACACCACTAACATTGGACAAGAGTTGCAACTTCTTTTCCGGTATACCTTTAATTTTCATTTCCTGAGAACCTCAAAAAACAAATCACTTCTTTTAACATAGAAGAAAGTGAACTCCCAATATATTTGGTGGACCAGTAAGTCAAGGAAGTCAAAACCAGCAGAGAAAACACACCTTTGGCATATCAACAAAATAATTGACATTAAGGAAAGTCATTGTTAATGGTTGAAATGGAAGGATCATTCCCTTCTTTTTTCTGTCTTCTTCGGCAGATGGTGGATCAAATTTAGAACCTCCACCACCTACTGCATGAACAGGTAAACATATATAAGACATACTTATAAAATATGCCTACACTACAATCCATTATGAGGAGAAAACTCCAATATAAGATGCTACAAATTTATAAATTGAACATTATTTATAGAAATTATAGAAACAACTGACCACCATTCAATGCCGAATTCTTTTCTGCTACATTAAGTGACATCACTGTCTTGGCTTTCCTAAGGGCTGAAAGGGCAGAAAGATATGAGAGATAGCATTTATTAGGGATTAAACACATTCATACTAAAAGGAAACAGAGAGAACATTTTTACCTGGATGGAATAGCTTTAGTTAGCAAAAGGAATGAACAAGAACATTAAAAAAAAAAAAAAAACTTCCAAACTTACGATTAAGGTAGGTCAAGGCCAAAGTCACTATGTTGCTGAAAAGCAATGCATAAGCTATTAGTACACCAACACCAATCCAATACCAATAATCTTCAGTAGGTATGCTATGCAAAGTGAGAATGTTGTGTCCAACAGTATTGTTCCCAAATGCTGATCTCTGAAAAGAGACAGTTTCCAAAACCAGCAGACAACTTCAGAAGTCATCCACAACATGAAATCTTCAATCAATATCTTTACTTTTCAGTCATAAATACGTGACATTATATGTAGCAGCAGAAAACTGGCAGAAGTGTGTCCCTAATCTCAAAGACCTTACCTCCATCCACCTTGTGGCAGTAAATTCATTGACAGAAATTGCACGTTGCCCATAGGATAGAGGTGACACCCAAAATCCCCAAACCCACCATGACTTAATCATTCCTGAATGAAGAACAACCTAATCACTGAAGATCACAAAAATTTCCTGTCATCAATTATTTTTTTATGAAACCTACCTTTTGGAATGATGAATCCGCCCAACAAGAATACAATTAACAGTGCAGCTGATCCAAAGGTATTGGCAAGAATCATATCTCGTGAGATAGAGGCCATCATACGGAAAAGACCCAATGCCATTTGGTGTATGGAAAAGAGTAAAAGCATATAACGGAAAAACCTGAAACATTTAATGGAAATAGCTAGTACAGAAAATACAATCAAAAAGAAAATCGTCTACTAAAGTAAAAAAGGAGATACCTTCCCGCACTAGGGGCAAAACCAACGGTGAAATATACAACACATGACCACACAACAGCTTCAACAATAGAGTAAGGTACACGCAGAATCCAGCTTGAGATAGACCATGCCCATGCAGGATGAAAGAAATTATCTCTTTGCTTGTAGAAGACTGGGAGCCGTGTTATCATAAGAGGTAGCTCAGAGAATCCATTAAACATCATATGCACCAGCCCATAAAACAGGCAAGAAAGATAAAGGTTGCCATTTTGCTCATTTGTGGGGTGTATTCTTGTTCTTAAGAACATTGTGCATGTAATGAATCCAACAAAGGCAACCTTTAACATATGTAACAGATAATATGAGATATAGGGGAAAAAAAAGGAAACTGATTTACAGCTACAAGATTTCACAAAGAAAACTGAAATTGCAACCGACAAATAACATTCATACGTACTCTAAAAGTTAACAGTATATTCATCAAATGATTTACAGCTAATGGATAATAAACATTTAGATGTTTCAGAAGAAAGACATGCGAATTATTCCCATTTTTTGGACTAGATGCACTACATTTGTACACAATTAATGCAACATTTAAATAAAAAAGTGATAAGGTGAATCATACCTGGCATGTCCTAAATATATACAGAAAACGATGTCTGCTGATTAACAGCAGTTCTCGTTCAAAGCAAGCTTTAAAAATCTCAATTCTTGATGCAGCATATTTAGTTTTGGACAAAGCCGAAGAATCACTCTTAGATTTATCATATGGAACAGAAATTGAGGACTGCAGCGACCTTCCAAACCTGGAATTTTTAAAGGCCTCTGCAATTTCTGGAACAGAAATGAAAACGTATGGTTTTGAAGAATTGACCCAGTACTGAGCTTGGTCGTTTCTAGAGGTCACCTGGCAATGAATTATGTTAGAAAATCATTTAGGAAACATCAAAAAATTTGATTTTCCTTAAGAATATACCTCTTGAAGAAAATCAGCTACCCCCTTACGTGGTGGTAGTTGAAAACCTAATGACTCAAAGAATTCTAACACTTCTGCTCGAGGGCCTTGATACACAACATATCCTTCTGATAATAGAATCAGATCATCAAACAGTTCAAATGTCTCAGGTGCAGGCTGAAGAAGAGCCATTAGTACAGTAGCCTCCATTTGATGGACAAAATTCCGAATGCATTTAACAATTTGGTATGTGGTAGAGCTATCGAGTCCAGTAGATATTTCATCCATAAATAGGGTCTTTCTTGGCCCAACAATCATTTCTCCTGCATAAGAACAAGACCAACCACATATTATTTAACATTTCAAGTTTCAACTCTCATAATTCAGACATATGCACATCACTTAACAGAGCCTTCAGTTTTACAAATTTCTTTTTGATAAACAAGAACTTAAAAAAATAAGATTAGCAATGAAAAACTTTCCGAAGATTTAACATAACATTGAATGACTTGTTTCCACTAAATGGATATTATACTTCATTCTCACAACTTTGAAGACAGAATTTTGAGTCCCACTCCTTTTAAAGATTGGAAGCTTCCAGTGAAAGTGATGTTAATAACAGAGGTATGTTCTGTTACTACCACAGAGAGAGAGAGAGAGAGAGAGAGAGAGAAACCTGTGGTAACTCTTTTTCTTTGGCCACCTGAGATGCCTCGGAGCATATCATTACCAACCACTGTCTCCGAACATACATCAAGACCAAGCACTTTCAAGATGTAATCTGTTGAAACACTGTGCTTTTTACCGCCAACTGATGATGCCTGTGCAGTTAAAACATTAAATCAGGATAAAGCTAAACACGTGCACAATTCATCCATAAACAATAAGAAAATTGTGCTCATGCAGAAGCATGGTATGTAGCAGGTCTAAGATAACAACCTTCATAAATGCATCAATCTCAGGACTTGGCCGTATGTTCCTTTCCTTCTCTAAACGGGCCAGATCTTGCATATAACCTATAAGTACTCTCAAAATATATTATAACTTAGGTATTCAGTACATAACAAATGGTTGAATCATGAATTACACAGGGATTTTTGTAAATTAATTTTACACGGATTGCAAATAATAAATTAAACCGAACAAACCTGCAAACCCTTCACTTGCACCTTGACATCTGGCAGCAAAATCCAAGGTTTCTCTTACAGTAAGCTCTGCAATATGATTATCTGTTTGGCTGATGTATGCAGAAGTTCTTTGAACGTAAAAGTCATCCAGCTTATGGCCATTATACGTAATGCTACCACTTTTCTGAAAACAAAATATCACTTTAGTATAGAAAGGTCCGGTTACTAGCATCCAAAGAATATTTTAATTAAAGAAGACTATCCTTTATGCCTTCACAAGAATTTTTATACACAGTTGATGATACTGTAAACTAATAAGACTTATCTGAATTTCCCAGTACATATCCAATATGGCTGAATTCAAAATAAATTAATTAATTAATTAAAATTAAAAAAGAAAAAGAAAAGAAAATTCCATCACAATTTATTAGAGAAGAAATTTTTTTTAACGTTCTTGAATAAAATTTCAGACCTAGGGCTCAAGGCTCTTGCTTATATGAGGTTTGGGAGAAATGATTGATAGACAATCTTAGTCCCTTTTTATGGAGTATCTGATTGTGATAATGATACTGGATAATTTATAAATAACTGAAATGACCAATTTATCCATTTGAAGCCACAGGGCTCTTTAGTAATAAAATGGTTCTTAATGCAAAATCACTGGAGCAGAAAAGCGCCTACAACATCAAAAGCAGAGAAAATGGTTCTTAATGCAAATTCATGCATTAATAAAATGGCTCTTAATGCAAATTCATGCATTAATGCATAACAATTTTAAGAAAATATAAACCAACAAAAGATTGAACCAAAGATAACCAAAAGTGAACCAAATAATTTAAGATTTTAAAATTGGGAATGAAATTTTGACCCTTAAAGAGTACAAAATTGTCACTCTCTTTTGCCTAAATGGAAAAAATGTAATTTTTCTGATCTTCATATTTCACAACTTGAGACTTTGTTTAGGTGCAAATGCCCCCGTTTTTCATGTTGAAGTAGAAGAAATGAGAAGAATAGAAAAAGAAAAGACACCCTATTCTCATCTTTCGTGCATTATATTCTTAAGAGATTTACTCAAAAAGGTTTAATACCTTCGTTTGTCAAAATAAAATTTTTTTAAAAAAAGTTGAAATCCCTTGAACGGATAGGATATATATAGAAACTAACCTAGAATTAGTTTACTTGCAACTACAAGTAAATGTTTTACAAAAATGATTAAGCTACAAGTAGGCCTTAGTACATTGAATATAGACTTGTTTCAACAGGCTCAAGCCTTGATATCTATAACATCTCCCTTAACTCAAGGTGTAATGTTTGTAAGACAACAACTTGATATCTTTAGGGAACTTTTTAGTGATGTGGCCATGAAAGATTAATTTGCTATTACTTTGCAAATTTGTCTATTTAAGAATTATTTTATAAAGTCCATGTGTGAAATTTAATTGACGTAAAATTCATTTGGTTTTAAACATCTAGGGATGAGTATTTAGGGTTAAAGTGGTTTTTTTTAATTTTATTAGTTGTGGTGAATTTATAGTCAGGGCCAAATCTGTAATCTCTTTCATTCTTACAAATTAAGGATATTTTTCATAGTTTAATGGACTCTAGAATTTTCTAGGACATCCTAAATATATTAGGTTTTATTTTCTTTAAATCTAAGTTGGTATTTTATTAGATTTTTAGTTTACTAGTTAAACTAGGAGTCCTAATACTATTAGGACAAGAAAATAGTCTATATATATATATATATATGAGACCAACGTATACAAAGGAGGAGTTGGTTAATTATTGAGTTTTCTCTTTTTTTACTCTCTTTCTTGTGATACTATTCATTGATACTGTTCATACCGCCCATGAACACCATAAAATTTTCTTCGTTTTTCTCCATTACAACCCCAAATGAAGGAGGAGTTGGTTAATAACATTATTGTGTTTTCTCTCTTTTTATTCTCTTTCTTGTGATACTATTCATTGGTACTGTTCATACCACCCATGAACACCATAAAATTTTCTTCGTTTTTCTCCATTACAACCCAAATGAAGCCCTTTCTGTTATCCATCAAAACCCTAAACCCCACATACTTTTTCTTCTACTAAATAGCCCTCAAATAACTCATCACACCACCTTTAATTCCTAATACAATCCTATTTCTACAAATCCTTCTAACCCCCCCGTCGCAACCACACGTAGACAAATCTCCCACTTTGTCTAATGTTGATGTGGATTGGTATTAGTACCCAAAGTCCTACCAAAAATTCTTTGTTAAAATCTTCTTCGGTGAACCACTCAACAAAATTTTTTGTCCAAGATAGACGTGATTAACACAAAATTAGAATACCAGTTTGGGGCGTTTTCTCAGGACTTCAAGTTGTGCGAAAAGGTGAATTCATCTTAAGCAAAACTAGAAGACTTATGCGCTATGAAAGAAACTTTGTATAGGTTGAAGTTTCTATTTGGCAAAATGTCCTAACAGAATAATTGTTTATCAAGAGCCTAGTTTATCCCCATCCTCGATCTAGGGCAAAAATTTCTCATATTACTCCTTTAAGATTTGATGGCTGCAGCCCTGACAATTGGCTTGCAGTAGCAGCCTCAGTTGCATATTGGTTCAGTTCAGTACCTCAAAGTCTTGCGCTAAAGAGAAACTCAACTTTATGATTCACCATAAGTCCAACTTCAAGAATAGCCAAAAATATGTCTTACATGGACAATGGAGATCACAAAAGGACAAGATGAGCATAAGGTTGATCATGGAAAAGTCAAGCCCAACGAAAGTATTGATGTTACTACTATGGATCAATTCAACAAGGATTTCAAATTTCAAGTTGAAAATTCCTACTATAATTGATTTTATAAAATTCCAAAAGAATTTAATGATATGGTAGAAAAGAAAATCTTGTTATTCTTTAATGCTTTTGAACGTGATTAAAGAGTTGAGTGCTTAAAGTTTGAAAGTTTTTATACATCAACACTTTAAGGGTGTGTTTGTTTAGAGGTGAAACATGGTGGATGAAAAACTTTTGAGAGAAAATGGGAAAGAAATTTTTTTTTTTTTTATAGTGTGTTTGGTTGGGTAGAAAGGATGGACAATAAATTATGAGAGTCATGTATTTTCTCCTTAGGCCCACTAAAATTTTTTCTCTCCAAAATGGAGAGAAGACTGAGTGGAAATGAATTTTTTCTTAATTGACAAAAATGTCTATGTGCATGTACACATGGGTTTCTTCAAGTTGTTTTTACTTTTTCTTTCTTCTCTCTGCGCAGTAATGTCGTTGTTGCCTTTTTTTCCTCTTATTTTTTTTCCTCTCTCTTCTGGGCAGTAACATTGCCTTCTTTTTTTTCTATTCTTTTTTTTTCTTTTGATTTTCTAGGGTCTGGGCATGATAGTTGTTTTTTTTTTTTATATAGTTTTTTTTTTTTTACATGATTTTTATTTTTTTTAATAAATTTGGGTGATTGCTCTTTTTTGGTAGCTTTTTTTGTCATTTTTTGTTTTAATTGGGCATAATTCTCTAACAAGGGTATATAAGTAAATTTATTCAAACTCATTTTTTCATTCTTCCACTTTCCACTCCCCACCAAATGAAAATGAGAAAAAATAAAAAAATTTATATCCTCTCATATTTCCATCCTTCCACCATTTTCTATCCTCCCACATTTCACCCCTCCAACCAAACAAACCCTAAAACTCAAGGTCAAGCTTTTTTTTTAAACCCAAAAAGAATGATGTAGCCATAGAAGATTGATTTGCTATACTTTGCAAATTCGTCTATTCACAAGGGCGGCATTAAGTGTTGTTCAGGGGATTCATTTGAACCCTGTGACTTGAAAACAAAAATATTATATATAAATTATTTTTTTATTAGCTTACTTTACTTTAAAAAATATTTTTGAACACCCTGACTTAAATTTTACACACCCTAATCACTAATAAGTCCAACTCAAAACTAAACAATAACATAGGCCAACTCAGTCCAAAACTAAAACAACACAAATGAGCTCATCGTAAAACCAAACAACATCACAGACCATATAGATATGTCTCTCATGAATCTTATCTCATCTCAACTCTAAGAATAAAGCGTGAATATTTGTAAGTTACAAGTATCTATTTTATTATAAATTTTTATTATGTTTGTGTGTTTAATATTGATTATGAACATTTTTTTTAATAATTTTTTTTGTGTGAATTGTGATGTGTGTGAATGTGTGCATGTATAGTACAAACATGATATAACTTTATATAATTTAATTTTTAGGAAATACAAAGGGTTTGCAATGATTCAAAATATGAAAACTCGTAGAAAAAAATTATAAAACTTTATGCATTTGCATGTTTTTTGGTTGGTAACTTGATACAGTCAAGTTTTATTTTAATTAAATTTTGTTTTAACTTATATTTCTTAATGAACCTCCTGAATAAAATTTCTAGAGTCGCCACTGCCTATTCAAAAGTTATTTTATGGGTCCATGTGTGAAGTCCAATTAAAGTAAAATTCGTGTGGTTTTAAAGGTCTAGGTATGAGTCTTTTAATGTTATAACAGTTTTTTTATTTTTTATTCTAAGCTTTTATTTTACTTGTTATGGTCACTTTTGTAGTCGGAGGAAAATATGCAATTTCAATTATTCTTGCAAAAAAAGATTTTTTTTTTTTCTTTTTAGTTTAATTGATCTTTAATTTTATAGTTTAAAGATATACTAGCCCAATAGTTTAATATACAATACAATTATTTTTTAAGTGGTTATAGAATATTAATCCTTATTAGTGTGACGTATTCGTGGATATTATTACACCAAGTGGGCAAGTACTAACCTTTAAGTTGCTATCAAGTTTCCCAGCAAGAGCCAAAAGCAAGGTGGATTTGCCACAACCTGGAGGTCCTAAAAGTAAAGTCATCCTACAATGTGGGACAAATCAGTTTGTTTGGTCAGTTCAAACAAAACACATGAAAAAAATGAATTCTAAAAAAAGTAATAAGATCTGTCGAACTGAACGTGACACTCATTTGAAAAGTAACCTAATATCTGCAATCTTTTCCTTTTTGGTCTAAATATCACAAGCTTTTAGAAACATTAAATAAAAAATAATAATAGAAATAGCTTAAAATTATTATACTTCTAACATTATCCGTATTAACTGTTCCTATCTAATAACTTGAGTTTAAACTATAAGATTTCTTTTCTTCTCCATTGGAAATCTACTGATATGACACTAGTGATCAACAAAATCTGTTACAGATTAACAAAGGTGAAACATTTAAAAATGCTTTTATCATTTATAACACATGAGAACAAACCATTTTTTATACCAGATTCAATCTTATTTCTTTGTTTAATTTTATATATTTAGGTTCATTACAGATTATTGAGATATCTTCTAGAAGAGAACTAGAGTTTTTTTTTTTTTTTTTGGTATACTTCATATTTTTAGCAATTTGTGCACAAGAACCTTCATTATAGTAATTATTACCTTCCCGGTTTTACTTCGCCACTGATATTGCTCAAGATTGTTAAAGAATGTCTCTCTGGTCGAAGGATCCATAACCTGGTTAGGATATGCTGCATTCAAAAAAGAAAATCAATTATAAATCTGAAGCCAAAAGATTAACTAAAAGCATAAAAATATGGAAAAACAAAATAATACAGTGTTAATGAATAAGAATGATAATCTTAATCAACCTCAATCACGTCACGAGTAGAGTTAATCAGAGTAGGCAAAGCTCTTGAACCGGTTTGAACATTAGCCACAACTTTCAAGTTCTCGTATTTCACTTCGATCTTCGGCAACACCAATCCAACTCTTTTGATAGGATGAAAAAAAAAATACAGAATTAACATAATCGTTGAAAAAAAAAACACGAACAAACTAACTAATTAACGAAGTTCAGATTCAGCTTATAAGATTTTCTTGGATCCAGATTTCTGCTCTTGAAAATCTCAAATCTCACATGCAATAATTGTGTTTAGTACAGTGCATCGAATTCGAAGCTAATGCTTTGCTGACTTGTACTTGATATCTTCTTAATCTTAATGGAATAAATTTCTTATCAAAAGAGAAACGAAAGCACATAGAGAGAGAGAGAGAGAGAGAGAGAGAGAGAGAGATTTTGTTGGTACCTATCGAAGCGTTCTTTCATGGCAGAAAGCAAGCGATAGTTATCTTGTTCGTTGGTGGCGAGGGCATTTTTCACAACGAGTTCACGCTTAGAGCGAGTGAGTTTCCGTACATCGATCGTTTCATCTCCGCCAGATTTGGACTGTGTCCGCCTCATCAACGCCATGTTCGTCCTCTTCATCGACGGCAATCTCTCGATTGCCGCCCAGCGTAGCTCCTCCTCATCCTCCGCCACCGACTCTGCGTTCGAAGGTCGTTTCATTAGCACCTCGGTCGTTCCTTCAATCTCTAGCTCGAAGTACTCGCTCCCATTCGATGCCGCCATGGCTTTCGTCTCTCTTAATATCTCTCTCTTTCAGAGAGGTATTCGAATTTTGAACAGATACGGAATGTGATCGGATTTGTCATTTATTTCGTTTGGTTAAATCCCGCGAACTTTTGAGCAAGCCCAATACCGAATTTGCCCTTATCTATTTCATTCTCTATTTTCTCTTAAATTTTACTGTACTACTAGTTTTTAAGTCAGAATGTGCAATTTAATAGCGATTTAATTTTTGTCCTACTCTTTCGCCTGAGTTGAATCTCGTGGGCAAAAACCAAATATTCTCCCTATAAAACATGAAAAAAATTTAAACCATAAATTTTTCTCTTTCTTTTTTAAAACGCTCAAAAAATATTATTGAAACTTCTCTGAGGCACTCGAAATTTTAATAAATTTTATTTAAATTAAATAATTGAAAATTCAAATATATACTCTATCTGAGAATTTAAACCACTTGGTTGGTATTGAAAGTAATACGGAATACTGTGTAAATTTTATTGACAGTTGGTAGTTATTACACTGTTTTAGGGTTTTGCTAATTAGTCCTTTTTTTTTTTGGCTTTGATAACGGTTTTGCTTAGTCCTATTCTTTCGTCTGAGTTGAATCTCGTGGGCAAAGCATATACTCCTCTCTATATAAATATATATATATATTTCAAAAATATTATTGAAACTATAGTGAACGACTCAAAAATGTAATATAATTTCATTTAAATTAGATTATTGAAATGTAAACATATATTAAAAAATTTTAACTACTTGGTATAATTAATAATACTTAATATGTAAATTTTATTATATTAAAAAAAACTATGATTGATGTTCAAAATAATTAAAATAGAATTTTAGTTGGAAAAGAATTTTAAATTTCTCAAAACTTAACTAATAGAGTTTAGCTAAACTCAACTATAATTGGAGTAAAATTCTAAATTTCTTTGGCTCAAAAAATAATTTCATAAAACTTAGGTAAAAGACTTTTACTTAAAAGAAATTATCCTAATTAATAAGAATATATCAATTCATTGTAGAGAGAAGATAATCGCTTGACATAACACAACTTCAAATCCAACTTCTATTATTATTATTATTATTATTATTATGTGAAAACAAGATAAAATTTTATCCTAACTGTTTGTTTCTTATCTATTCTACACTATCTATTATTATTATTATTATTATTATTATTATTATTATTATTATTATCTATATCTATATCTATATTATATATAAGAGGATTCCCCTCTTTCAACTAGATTATATAGTTCAGAAATATCCATAAACCTTACATTAATTTAATTGAGAAAAAACTGAAGGATAATTCGGTAAAAATATATTTTCAACTCTACTTAAAATGCCTACTTTCAATTTTCAAATACACATTCATCTCTATAAAAAAAATATTCAAATACACACATTAAAATTTTTTATACCTCACAATGCCTTCCAACTAAATGTTTGAATTCCATTTAAATTCAAATACTAGGCCTTAACCTACTTCTCCTAAAAGAAAAACTCTTATCCTTATCCTTATCTCAAACTTTTCTCTATATCTCTATATAAAACAGATTCCTACGATCCAACACACATGTTAATTACCTTTTCATTGAATTCAAGTTTTTAATCCCTCATATAAACAAAAAAGAGGAATTTTCAACAACAAAAAAAAATACTTAACACTTTAAAAATATAATAATAATAAATAGCTCCCTAACTTCTTTTACAAAAAATAAAAAAAAATAAACTTCCTCTTAATTAATCTCCTAATTTTTAAACTTACCCACCAGTGTATCATTGTTATTTTTGTGGTAAAAAAACACCACCGAAAATCCATCCACCTTTTTACCTATGTACAACATTAAATGCCCCAGTATCTAGCATACATACATTTGATCACCTATTTTATTTGAATTCAAATGTCATACTCCCCCATCTAATCCCAAAAAAAAAAAAAAAAAAGCTATCAGCTACTATGCACTTTAAATACCTTACTCTATTGTATATACTTCACGTTTCAACTTTTACTTTCTTTGCATAAAAACTTGATTTCCTCAATTTCTTTATTTTCTAATTCATCACCATCTCTTCATTGAGCAAGGTACATTTGCTTTGATATTGCTTTAATTATACTCTGTATTTTTCTTTTCGTTGAACTAATTTCATGTTTGATTTAATCTCCTATTATTTATTGCTTTTTCATAACTTTTATCTCTCTTTTCCTTGTTCTTCCTACAACTCCACTGATTTGCTCTAATTTTATTTTACTTTACACCATCTCTTTTTTAGGAAAATAATTTTTTTATTAACCTTTTAAACATTCATCACTCCTCTAGAATTTTGGTGAAAAGTTTTGTCCTAAAAAAAGGAAAAAAAAAAAAAAAAAGTCTTTGAGCACGAGCAATGCGTGTGCTTAAAGGCTAGTTATCTATAAAAGGATTCTTTTTTTGGGATTAGACTTTTATGTGGTTTAGAAATATCCAATACCTTAGGTTTAACATGGAAAAACTTAAGAACAACTTGGTAAAAATATATCTTCAACTCCACTTAAAATGCTTACAAAATAGAACACTCACCTACTAATCTATGTCTTCAATAACAAATTAATCTAAAAAAAAATTCAAAAAGGAAAATTATGACACTAGACTAAATGCATGGATTACAATAAAATGAGTTTTATTTTTCCTTCTATTTTATGCTAGATGAAGAGATCTCATTTGAGAATGCAGTGGTAAAGTCAAGCATTTATTTTTGATGGCTTAATAAAAAATGAAATAATTATTTTTTTATCTCCATACATACTCTATATTATCTCTATACAATGTAGAATAGTCTAAATAGTAATATTATAAGCGCAATTCTCGAAACTATTTTATAACCCAATAGTTTTTAACTTGCTCATAAACATAGATTTTCAAATTAAATTGTAACATTATTAAAAACTATCTACTATTATTTATCAGCTAACATCCAAATCTAATAAGACTTCTAATGGGTTATGGTAGTTGTTGCATCGTCAACTTATCTCAAGCACCATGCCAGTAACAAACCATGTGTTTATTTGAATATCCAATTAATTTATCACCAATAAAATTGTAACCATTTAAAACATGAAAATTGCTATATATATATATATATATATAAAACAGGGTTTTTTGTTTGGGTTTCATCATTCTCACGCAAATTCTTTTTTTTTTTTTTTTGAAACATTCTCAAGCAAATTCTTAAACTCTTTTTAGTTAAATAATTTTAAATTTAAAATCACGCACATACGGAAAAGTAACTTACTTTTTTTTTTTTAAGTTTTAGGCTTTTAAACTTTTCTCAACTCTCACTTATAGAAATACTCTAAAAATTAAAACACTATCTCTATCACACTTTTAAACATTATTTTACTAAACTCAAAAAAAAAAAAAAAAAACAGAGCTTCAATGCACGCACAAAATGTGTATGATGAGTCTAGTGTGTGTGTGTATATATATACAAGAGGAAATCTGGAGAGGAGGGCTGAAAGGATGTATACTTGATTTTAAATAAAATTGGGAAAACTCATACATGGCTCTATATAACTTCGCTACTACAAGTATGACGACTTCATGCAATTCAAGAAATCAAGTCCATCAAGAGAAAAATGATTATGTAGCATGGGTTGAAGGTATCAACTCCATCAAGATGGATGACAAAAAGCCAGCCCATATCTTAGCTCATCATGCGAAATTCATTGATGATTATGTAGCATGGGTTGAGGAAACCCCAGTTTCCTAGAAGTTGTAATTGCTTATGGTGTACTTGACCTTTTTTTTTGTTTTTGTTTTTTTCTTTATATTTGAGAAAGATGTACTCTTTTTTTGTGAAGAAAGAAAGATGATGTACTTTATTTGAGAATGAAGATAATGTACTTGACTTTGTTTGAGTTTTATTAATGAAAATAACTCAATAGTTTCTTATAAAATAAAAAATAAAAAATCAAGTCCATCAAAATGCACCGAATTCATATACTATATTATATAATAAAAGTTGAATTTAAAGAAAAATCATATGATAGCTTGAATCCAGATGAAGAGAAATAAATAGTGATGGTGGGAGTGGGAGTAGTAGTAGTAGTTTTATCCGAAATTTTTTTTTTAACACAAAGAAGATTCATAAGATAGCTAATTTACTTGGATTAGGACTATCGGGTAACAAAATACTACTCCTAATTGTTAGACAAGTTGTTAGACGTGTCCATCAAATACTAGTAATTATTAAGAACAGAGTTTGAGTCAAAGACCTTCTCGAAGCAAACTCCACTGTCTTCAACTTAGATCTCATGCTACTCTTTCACAAATCACAAGTACATATTTTCATTTCTAAAAAAAAAAAAAAAAAAAATTATAGAACTAAATCGTTACAAATTTTGAATTTTTTTGCTACTTTGTCAAATTCTTGGTACTTGGCCTAATTTTTGGTTTTGTGAAGTGTTGTCCTTTACTCTTTTTTATTGGCAACTGATAAATATTTGTTAATGGCCCCATTGTGAAACATGCTTATTATATGTAATTTTTTTATACGATGGGGTTGCAAAGCTCATTGAATTAAAAGAAGCATGTAAAGTTGGGCTTGCACCGGGGAAAAGAGATCAATCTGCATAGTTCCACAATATATGTCATCTGCACCTTGGTATTTCAATGCCAAGAGAACTGTAAGTAGATTTATTGTTTAGTCGGGCATCCATAAATTTTGTTTTTGTTTTTTGTTTTGTTTTTTTTTTTTTTTTGTGTGTGGTTAAAAGGTCTCATATATTAGACTAAACAGAAATAGAAATAAGTCTATTATAAGCGTTTGCTGCCTTATCTAGGACAAGTAAGTTCCTCACCACATCCTGTGAGTTATTAGAAGTTACAAAATTAGAGTTTAAATTAGTGCCAAGTTTTGCCAATGCATAACTTCTTCTTCCTCTTAATGAGTTCTAGCTTTTTATTACTTTTACATTTAGATTAACCAAAAAATTTATTTATTATTTTTTTAATACACGGTCTTTTTAATAGAAATAACATGACAATCTATTTTTTTTAGTGGAGTGAAACTTGCTCAAGTTTGTCATCTCTCTCTTCCTCATTCACTTTTAAGGACAATAGCTCAATTCTAATGTGAGTCTCTCTCTACTTAAGTTAAATACACTTATTTTCTTTTTTAATACTTAATTAGAAACTTAAATATTTTTAATTATATAATTATGGTTTTGACTTAAGTTTGCTTTCAATTAATTTTTGGATTGTTTTGAATCATTGAATTTAAATAGTTGGATAACATTGTTGGCTAAAACTTGAATGAAACAATAAAAGCAAATAGATTAAAAGAATTATGATATGCAATATTGGCCTCTGCTAGCTAAGTCCATTTTTAAGTTTTAGTTTATTATTGGTTCTTCTGTCTTGTGTAATAAGTCTTAATGGTCTCTGAATATTGATAAAGAACAATGATTAAGAGGAATAAGAATAGGCTAAAAATATAGTTTATAAAGAGGTATATTCATCATCCTCAAAAGTTTTAAACTACGTACTTTCAATATAATATTAAAAAAATTAAAATATATATATAAAAACACTACTTTCAATTTTTTTTTCTCATTACTATTGTTGATTTACAATATTTATTAAATTTCATCCCCGTTAAATACATAATTTAGATGTAAACACTTTATTACAGCCGACTACAAATGTCACACAATTAATATGTTAAATGAAAACTGTGGGTACACAATTTAATAAGATAGCAATGCCACATGTCATACTCATGACTGAGAAGTCTAGTGCAGTTCCGAGGAGACCATCTCCTCAGACAGTGAGGCCAGGGAGGCGAGCCATGGCCACGTCACTGGCACATCATCAGAGAAGGGTACACTATAAGGGAAGGACTTCAGAGAGGGGGCTAAGCCTGTCATGTCTGAAGGGATGGAAGCTACCACCACATTAATTGCACCCCACCAGACCCTCTGGCTGCATTTATGTGGAGAAAACCCTTCAACAGTGCTGTCTTGGTTGCCACAACTCACGGAAGATTTGGGAAAACGTCTGATGGGACAAGTACTAGGATGGTGGCCTGCGTGATCAACAAATGAAGGGTCAAGATTAATGGAAAGAGGATATATAACGTAAGAAACCCACCAGAACAAGGGGGCATCTGAAAATCGTGGAAGAAGACACTATAGCAGCCAAGAACTAAAATTGTAACTAAGTCTGAAGAAATATATTCAAGAACTACTCTCCTCGGACTTTGCCGAGGAGGGATTTTCTTTGCATACAATTTAATTTTCTTTGCTTTCTTACTACCCTTAATCCATTGTGCACATTAATCAATTCATTGAAGCCTAATTTTTAAGTCCACACTTTATAAATAAATTGTGTTGGGTTCTTTGGACCCTAATCTAGTCATTTCTTGGGCCTAGGACTCAAAACTCACCCCTACAAAAACATTTAATTATTATTTCAAAAATAAACTATATATTATATAATTTTATAAACAAAACCCTGCAATGCACAGGTATTCAACTAAATGATTTTTTTTTTTTTTTTGGTTTCTCAAACAAAAAAAAAAAACTAAATGATTTTTAATTTTTTGGTGAATTGGATTTATTTATGTTGCTCATCTTTATGCTTTAACAATGTCGGTTATGTTTTCTTCTTCTTTTTCACCTCCATTTCTTTCTTTTAGTTTTTCATCTTATTTTCAACTTTACTGTGGATGGGTTGCATCTTGTGTAGAATTATATTTGTTTTTGTTTGAATTCTTTCTCCATTGCTGAATATTTAAATGGGTGCCTTGACTTTTTTTTCTTTTTAGAAGCTATATTGGTAGGGAGCATATAATTGAATGCAATTGCTACGTTTGGCATTATAGCTTGTCGTGATCATCTAGGCACTATAAAACCAGCCATAGGCAGTGAAGATGCTAAGATCTCTCTTATTCATTTTAAGCTTTATCTATCTTTGTGTATTTATGAAGAAGAAGAAGAGTTCTCTCTTTCTTTTTTTCAATCCTTTAGGAGGAACTTTGTCTCTGGTACTTCTGTTTTTGTGGAGGTTGATTTGGGTTTTTTTTTCCAGAGGGTATATTCTTCATGTTCAAGACCTATGTGAATGGAGAGAGACCAATGCCATTTTTTGATCTTGTTTCTCAAGTATTTTGTTTTGTCATTTTTTGGGAGGAAAGAGACATAAAAGGAGAGCTGAAATATACAAAAGGGGAGTAGAAATACACATTTACCCCTGTTTTTAACAGAAATGGGTTACGGGAGATAAACGAAACTTACCTCAAGTGGGTAAAGTAACACTTTTCAAATTGTGAGTAAAGTGACAATTTACATTGAACTCTTTTTTCTTTTTCTTTTTCAATGTCATATGTACTATGACCTCAATCTTAACAATGTTTGCATGAAAGCATAAGTACGTTTATGTAATAAACTGCATCTCATTTTGGTGTATATATTCTTGATAATCATTACTAAGGTTAACATAATTACCATTTTTTTTAGAAGATATATAATTACTGGTTGAGAAGATAAATTCTATAATCATAAAATTTATAGACTATATAATTTTACACTACAACAAAATGTATTTTTAGTGATGAAAAAATTCGTCACTAAAAGTCCAGTTTTTCGTCACTAAGAACCTTTAGTGATGAAATCGGACTTTTAGTGACGAAACTCATTTCGTCGCTGAAACCCCGTCACTAAAAGTCCTGGTGACAAAAAATTTCATCACTAAAAGTCCGATTTGTTTAAAAAAAAACTTTTAGCGACGAAACGTTTTCGCCGCTAAATGTTTTCCTCACTAAAAACACTATTCAGTGACGAAAATATTTCGTCACTAAAAACACCTAAGTTTATTAAATCATATTTAGTGACGAATAATTTCATCACTAAAACTATGTTCAAGTACATAAAGTGATGAAAAAATTTGTCACTAAAACTATTTTCAAGAAAATCCAGGCACATATAGCAACGAAAATTTTCGTCACTAAAATCATTTCTTACAAATTTTTGCTACATTTTACAAAAATTTTGTTGCTATATTTGTGACGAAAAAATTTGTCACTAAAACTTATTTTCTGTTTTTATTTTTTTCATGGCTTTGATATTAACCTGTAACCTGTCATTACATTATTAAAACCTCACATTTGAATAACATATTTATTTCAACAACACGTTTATAAAAAAAAGATCCATACATTCCACAAGTAAAAAATAAAACAAGTATCCAATTCAAATTCATTCCATACAATAATTGTTTGCAACATATACAATAAGTTGAGATGTTTTATAACAATACAAAAAGTGTAGCATAATATAATTAGAACTAACGGAAGATGTCCTCATATGCCTTCAAGTAATGCCAAAAGTAAATCCCCTACAAGCCACCAATAAGAAATCTGCACAAATATAAAAATAATACTACATTAAAATCGTAAAGTAAAAACATTAACTATGTTATAAAAACATTTCTAACAATTGCAAGGTGAATGCTACTTTAGTA
This sequence comes from Castanea sativa, assembly GCF_040712315.1. Taxonomy (NCBI): domain Eukaryota; kingdom Viridiplantae; phylum Streptophyta; class Magnoliopsida; order Fagales; family Fagaceae; genus Castanea; species Castanea sativa. The sequence continues at coordinate 20,519,716 of NC_134020.1, forward strand.
AAATAAAGACAACTCATGCATAATGTATTCTAACATCTAAGTCTATAAGTATTGAAATCAAATAAAATACTATTTATTACTTCTAATCAACAATACTAATTCACATTTGCAAGAAATTTAAAATTTATAAAAAATAAAAAAAACACTCCCAATACGTATTTAACCACCTTATAACACCATGCAAGCTACCCGCTTGCTCCAACACAACACACCACCACAAATCCAATTTCCAATATTACAAGTTTAGAGTTTTACAAGTATTTAAATCAAAGAAAATACTAATTTTCACATCTAATCAACAATACTCATTCACGTTTGCAAGAAATGAAAAACACTCCCAATATGTATTTAAACCACCTTATAACACCATGCAAGCTACCCGCTTGCTCCAACACAACATATCACCACAAATCCAATTTCCAACATCACAAGTATAGATTTTTACAAGTATTTAAATCAAAGAAAATACTATTTTTCATATCTAATCAACAATACTCATTCACATGTGCAATAAACGAAAAATACTCCCAATATGTATTTAAACCACCTTATAACACCATGCAAGTCACCCGCTTGCTCCAACACAACATATCACCACAAACCCAATTTCCAACATCACAAGTATAGATTTTTACAAGTATTTAAATCAAAGAAAATACTATTTTTCATATCTAATCAACAATACTCATTCACATGTGCAATAAACAAAAAATACTCCTGTGGACGACTAAATTTCTTAGTTCGAAATAAATCAAACAAGTAAAATAGTTTCGCAAATGCGAATTTGTATTGATAAATGTGTGGTACAATTCTCTGTAATTACAAAGGAGTGATCCTCTGATTCGATCTCCTTGAAAGATTTATTGATTGGAATTGTGGTAATGTGATTTTGATATTCTTCAATTTGGCTGAGGAATGGATTGAAGATCTTTGAAACGGAATTACAATGAATCTCTGGCTATGAGCTTGTTAGAAATTCTTTGTTCTTCGTGTTCTTCGTGTGTTCTTCGTGTTCTTCGTGTGTTCTTTGTGTGTTCTTCGTGTTTGAAGGTTTGTGATGGAAGTTCTTCGGTGCTTTAGAGGCTTGATTCCGTAGAGCTTCGTTGATTTATGGTTTGTTGAGGTTTCTGGAGGCTTTTGAGCTTGATTCCAGTGAACTTTGAGATTTAGGAATATGATTTGGATGATTCCTCTTCGATTGTTCTTAGTATTTGAAGGAGGCTGCTTGTGTCATTGCTTACACCTGCTGATGCAGTTTCATGCCTTTATTTCAATGACACTTGGCAAATTTCTACTGGTTTCTGAATAGTGATGGCAAAACCTAGCAGCAGTACGTGGTGCTTTGTAATTGGTTGTATTTTGTGGACTTTGGTAGTATGATGTGTCAGCTTGTGATAGGTCGGGAATTTTCCCTCTCTACAACTCCCAATATGTATTTAAACCACCTTATAACACCATGCAAGCCACCCGCTTGCTCCAACGCAACATATCACCACAAATCCAATTTCCAACATCACAAGTATAGATTTTTACAAGTATTTAAATCAAAGAAAATATTATTTTTCACGTTTAATCAACAATACTCATTCACATTTGCAATAAACGAAAAACACTCCAAATATGTAATTAAACCACCTTATGACACCATGCAAGCCACTCGCTTGCTCCAACACAATATACTACCACAAATCCAAGTTTCAACATTACAAGTATACAGTTTTATAAGTTTTTAACTAAAATTTACTTACTTTTCTCAAGCTAAGTTTACAACTTTCAGAAAAAATCCAAAGTTACTGCAAACAATGTGTATTTATTCTGCAAAAGAAATGTTAAATTTATAAATACAAAAGTTAAAGAAAAGTTAAACAAACAGATACGAAAATAATTAGAACCGCCAATGAAGAAAGATATTTACACCTATTATGCATCAATTTTAAACTTTTATGTTAAGTACATATATACCCAAATCCTTAAACTTCTACCTTAAAGTGCATTGGCAATTTTTAAAGTAATATTAAAGTGCTTCTGTTTAAACTAACCAGTGCCATCATGATTCTCATCAATACTAGTGTTAAATTCTTATGGTTCAATTCTTATAGTTCCCATTTTGACTAAAATTCTGCAACAAAGTTTACACTTTCACTTGTAGACTACATATATCTAACACTAGTATCGATGTAGAAACCAAACCAAGAAAGTGAGGATCCTAAACTAGAATCATCCAAACAATAAGAACCATAGAAATCTAAAAGAATTAGAGCAACTAATAAGTACATATATAAGAAACTTTCTTCCCAACCATTACACAGTAAATATCAAATACCCAAACTAAACAAAAATGCATATACCCATTACTGTATCAAACAAAAAAAATACCCAAAAGAACTAGAATCATTAAACAAAAAAATTAACATCAAGAATTAAACAAAAATACCCAAAGGAACTAAAATCATTAAACAAAAATACTCAAAGGAACTAGAATCATTAAACAAAAATTAACTCAAAAGAAAAAAAAATACCAATAAAAAAGATTATATCCATACCTCTCCCTTGAGTTACCCCTCAACTTCCAATAGTCAAAATTCAAAACCACCCTCTCTCTTTTTTCCCCTATTTTACTTGCTTCAATCAAGACCTGCATTGCCAATAATTGTAAACCATCCCTAAATCTAACATCATAGCCTCTAACTTAGTTTTGACTTTTGACACACAGAGCCCAAACCAAGCACAAACTCATCATAAAAAATAAAGAAACAACCACCATAACCCTTAAAATCTTTAAAATCAAAATCTCTATCAATCATTTCCCCCCACAAAATAACAACACAATCCAAAAATAACCCATCAACTCAAACCCCCCAAACTTCATAGATCAACCAAAAGCGCATCAATCAATAAAACCCACAAACAAAAAATCCTAAATTTCCACAACAAAATCCTAGATCATAAATAACCTAGCAAAAAAAAAAAAAAAAACAGAATAAACCCATCAACAATCAAAGGAAGAAAAAACAAATATCATATTTTGGGATTCAAAATCACTAACCCAAATGGGATTTGTGTTTGCGTTACATGAAGGGTCGCCGGTTGGGGTGGGAGGAGAAGGGTCATCGGCTGGGAGGGAGCTGAACCGTCGCGAGCTAAAGCGCCGCTAGGCCAGGCGCCGTGAATGGTTGGGTTCTTCATATATGAGTTTCTTCGTATGGGTTGGGAGCTGAGGATTGAACAAAAATAGGGAAGGGGCACAGGTAAGGGGCACTTATATATGAAGGTCATTAGCGACGAATTATTTCCGTCACTAATGGTATAAGGAGTTTAATGTTTTTAGCGACAAACTTAAATTTCGTCACTAAAGAACCTATATTTTGTTAAGATTTTTAGAGACAAAATTAATATTTCGTCGCTATAGCATACTTTTAGTGACGAATTATGATTTCGTCACTAAAACAATGGAATGAAAAATTATGAATATCTTTAGCGACGATTATTTTTCATCGCTAATTCTTCCTTATAGTGACGAAAGGATTTTCGTCACTAATACTATCCACAGCAATACCTACTGTGACGAAATATTTCGTCACTAAAAATTTCAACTTTTAGAGACGAAATATTTCGTCACTATAGATCAATTAAGTTGGCGCCAATGTTTCCCTTGCTAGCGCCCATTTTTTCAGATCACAATAGCAACGAAAATTGATTTTCGTCGCTAAATGTTATAATATTTTTTCATTATTAGCGACGAAATTTATATTTCGTTGCTAAAGCTGTATTTTTAGCAACGAAAAATATTTCCTCACTAAATTTCGTCACTAAAAATACATTTTGTTGTAGTGTTATTTAAGATAAATTGTATTATTTATATAGACTATATAATAATCCTATAATCATTGTTACATAGATTGAACAAAAGTTGTATACTAAAAAATCATGTTAGTAAAAACTGTTGGAGTATGTGTGTTTCAAACTCTTAAACTATGCTTGTGTCCCACATTGGTTAGAGATGAGTTCTCATGTAGGTTTATAAACCATAGCACCACTTAAGTGGTAGATTGAAAGAAAATGGGCTAAGGGTTAGAGTTGGACTTGGGTTGGACTTAAGCTTGTCTCTATCTCTCTTGGGCCTCATTCCTTTTCCCTTTCTTTTACTTTAGCCCAATTTGGTTCTACCCGTTGGGCATTAAACATGCAGCCCGTTGGGGCATTTAATGTGCTGCCTGTTAGCATGCACAATAATCGTTGGTGCAACCCAACCCTCACATCAGTTAGCTTATAAACCCTACAAATCACACTATTCAATACATATATTTTTCCTCATCTTCTCCAACCATAGCTCTCTATTTTGCTTTGTTTATTTTTTTTTATTTTTTATTTTTTTGGCTGCACAGAAATTTCAGCTTCATTTTTTTAAGAAAAGCAAAGGCAAGTAAGGTTGCTCCTAGTTCTTATTGCTTGAGTGTGTGATCAACTTGAAGAAATTACTATAGTCTAATCTTGGGGGGTTGTTCGGCAAAAGAGTCATTCACACCGAGTACTACTCCGGGTGGCACGAATCAACCTTTAAAGACAATGCATTTTGCGTGATTCTATAGTTTGTGAGATCTTTCTAAATCTATCTATTTATTTTTGTCATTGCTAAATTTTTTAGGGTTTGTATAGTTGAATCAAAAATTGTTTATTTAGCCATATTTTCCAACAATTTTAAAGGTTGAGTTTTGTGTTTTAAAAATAAAGAAACAAGTTGTTGATTCTCTTAAGGTCATTTCGGAAATTACAAAGCTTGAGGCTTTTGATGGAAATAATTTTAAATGTTGGAAAGAAAGGGTTTTGCCCATCTTGGAATTTACCAAAATTGACCGGGTTCTTTATGAGCCTAAACCCGAAGATGGTCCTAAAAGTATAGCAAAGTGGGAAAAAAACAAATAAATTATGTGTCCTAAATTATAGCAAAGTGATAATTATTGTCATTTTACTTGTGTTAAAGATTTATGGGATGAACTTAATGGTCATTATGGGTTTGAGGATGAAGGGGCTAAAAAGTTTGCTACGGCTAAATTTATGTCTTTTCAAATGGTTGAGGAAAAAAGTGTTTCTAGCCAAATTGAAGATTTTCAAAAATCAGTATCCGACCTAGCTAAAGAGGGTGATGTTTTACCCGAGAGGTTTGTGGCTCATGGCCTAGTGTTTAAATTGCCGGACTCTTGGAAAGAGTATAAACACTAGTATAGCCACCATAGAACCTATTTGAATCTTCAACAAACTATCGTTGATATTCAAATTGAAGAAACAAATAGGATGTCGATCGGAAAAGGTTTCTAGAGCTAAGGAATTTAATTCCAATGCTAATGTTGTAGAGGGAGGACCCTCTAGACCTCCACAACATAATAAGAAACATGATTTCAAGGGAAAAAGAAAATTTCATAATAAAAATGGCCCAAATCCAAAAGAAAAAGGGTAATTGCTTTATTTGTGGCAAGGTAGGTCATTATGTGGCAACATGTAGAGCGAGGGGCAACTTCAACAACAATAAGAACAACAACAAAGGCTCTACATCAAATAAGTCAAATGTGGTGCAAACCGAAGAGATCATTGCGGCCATGGTGTGTCAGGCACACTTGGTGACAAAAGTGAAGGGATGGGTAATTGACTCGCCTTGCACAAGACACATTGGTGCATTCAAAGAGGAGTTTAGTTCCTACACTCCTATGGCGGAAGGCACCAAATGTGTCTATGTTGGGGACAATAGGTCCGTGCCGGTGAGTGGTAAAGGGAAGGTACTCTTGAAGCTAACTTTCGGAAAAACTCTTTCACTCAATAATGTCCTTCATGTACCTCACTTTCGACACAATCTCATTTCAGTACATTTACTTGGTAAGGCGGGTATTAAAGTTTTATTTTATGGTGGCATGTTTACCTTAACTAAGAATGAAGTCTTTGTTGGTAAGGGCTATGATGATGAAGGTCTTTTTGTACTTAATGTTGATCAAGTTATTAATGAAAGTGGTTCGTCTTCTTATGCTTACTTAGTTGATTCCATTGATGTTTGGCATGGTAGACTTAGACATGTTAATCTTGGCTATATAAAGAAAATGAAAGAATGTGGAATTATTAACTCACTAAGTGAAGCTAATATGGACAAATGTGAAATTTGTGCCAAAACTAAGATCACCAAGAAACCTTGTAAATCCATAACAAGAGAAACCGAGCTTCTTGGATTGGTACATAGTGACTTGGGTGATTTAAAACACACCATGACTAGAGATGGTAAAAGATTTTATGTGATCTTTGTTGATGACCACTCTAGATTCACTAAACTTTATTTACTAAGAACCAAAGATGAAGCTTTGGAGATGTTTATAAAGTATAAAAGTGAAGTTGAGAACCAAAAGGATAAAAGAATTAAAAGACTTAGAACCGATAGAGGTGGTGAATATGAGTCTAATCCTTTTAAGGAATTTTGTAAACAAAATGGCATAATACATGAGGTAACTCCACCTTATTCACCGGAATCTAATGGAATAGCCAAAAGTAAAAAATTAGAACTCTTAAAGAGATGATGAATGTTATGCTTATTAGTTCCGGGCTATCTTCCAACATGTGGGGGGGAGGCCATTCTTTCGGCTTGCCATATTCAAAATAAGGTACCTCATAAGAAAACCGGTAAAACTCCTTATGAACTTTGGGAAGGGAGTAAACCTAACTTGGAATATCTCAAAGTGTGGGGGTGCTTGGCTAAGGTCATGCTACCCGATCCTAAAAGGAGAAAGCTTGGTTCTAGAACATGTGATTGTGTATTTATTGGCTATGCTTGTAATAGTTCATGCTATAGATTTCTTGTCATCAAAACTGATATATTAGAAACATACACTATTATTGAATCCGAAAATGCCATATTCTTTGAGCATGTGTTTCCTTTGAAAAATAAGGAAAAGGAATTGCATGGCTTTATTGAAATTTCTAATGACTTTGTTGATGATGTGCAAGAAATAAAAACGAGCAAGCGAGCTAGGAAGGAAAATGATTACGGTAACGATTTCCTTGCCTATGTCGTTGAAGATGAACCTGTAAGTTACTATGATGCAATTAAATCCGTAGATGCACCTTTTTTGTTGGAAGCAATTAATAATGAATTAGAATCTATTATGTCTAATCATACTTGGGAATTAGTTGAGCTTCCACCCAAAGTTAAACCTATTGGTTGCAAATGGGTGTTTAAAAGGAAATTAAAACTGGATGGTACAATTGATAAGTTTAAGGCTCGCTTAGTAGCCAAGGGCTATAAGCAAAAAAGTAATATGGATTATTTTGATACTTATTCTCCAGTTACTAGAATTGCATCTATTAGAATTTTATTTGTCATTGCTTCTATTTACAAACTTGTAGTACATCAAATGGATGTTAAAACTGCTTTTCTAAATGGTGATTTAGAAGAAGAAATTTATATGGAGCAACCCAAGGGTTATGTAGTTCTTGGACAAGAACATAACGTTTGTAAGTTGGTTAAATCTTTATATGGTTTAAAACAAGCACCTAAACAATGGCATGAAAATTTTGATAATGTTATGCTTACACATGGGTATGTGATCAATGGTGCCGATAAATGCATATATAGCAAGTTTATTAATAATGAAGATGTTATTATATGTTTATATGTTGGTGACTTGCTTATATTTGGAACTAGCCTTGATGTTGTGCATGATGCTAAACACTTTCTTGCTTTCTAATTTTGATATGAAAGATTTGGGTGAGGCAAATATAATCTTAGGCATCAAGATCCTTAGGGATAATGATTGCATTACACTATCACAATCTCACTATGTAGAGAAAATTCTAAAATAGTTTGAACACTTTGATATGTCACCTATGTCTACTCCTTTTGACTCAAAGGTGCACTTGTTTAAAAATCGTGGTGATAGTGTTTCGCAAGATAAATATGCACAAATCATTGGTAGTTTGATGTTTTTAACAAACTATACTCGCCTTGATATTGCATATGTTTTTGGTAGATTGAGTAGATGTACTCATAATCCTAGTATTGAACATTGGGATGCAATATCAAGATTGTTAAGATATTTAAAGGGTACTTTTGATTAGGGTTTGTCATATTGTGGTTATCCTGCTATATTAGAAGGATATTGTGATGCTAATTGGATCTCTGATACAGATGAAGTAAAGCCCACTAGTGGATATGTGTTCACATTAGCTGGAGGGGCTGTCTCTAGGAAATCATCCAAGCAGACTTGCATTGCGAGATCCACCATGGAATCAGAGTTAGTAGCCTTAGAAAAGGCTGGGTCCGAAGCCAAATGGCTTAGGAGTTTGTTAATTGATATACCATTGTATACTAACACTATTGCCTCTATTTGCATACATTGTGATTGTTAGGCTGCCATAGCACGTGCTAAGAACAAAATCTATAATAGGAAAAGTCGACATATCCGATGGAGACATAATATTGTGAGGCAGCTCATTGATAATGGTGTAATGTCCTTGGACTTTGTGAGGTCAGAAAGGAATTTGGCTGATCCTTTGACCAAGCCACTAGCAAGAAGGCTGATGAGTGAGACATCGAGGGGGATAGGACTAATACCCAAATTGTGACACTATAAGGACTGTCATTTTTTATGTGTTCCGCTATCTCATTGAGGAAATTAGTGATGAGTCTATCCCTATGGTGTGAGACAATGCTAAATTGCAGATTGTTGGAGGTTGAGCTCTAGCTCTTAATGGATCCATAGTTCCCACCTGTTGGGATGGGGTGTACTGCATACACTCTTGATGGATGCCACCTATGTGGGAGTGGAAGTTGTGCCGCTTCGTATGAGACTTGGGTAGGTCTCTAGAGCTCTCATGACACCCAGTGGCGTATGGCCTGTATAAGGCACCAACCCACTTATGGAACAACCTTAGTAAAGAAAGGTATGTGGGTGGTAAGTTTGGTTATCTAATAGCTTGGTTAAAAGAGTCTAATTCTACCATTGTCTAGTAGTTCCTACTTATTTATCCTAAGTATGATTAAAACCTTATGGTACCATATTGATGCATGTCTTCTTGAGTTTATTGTCTTTCCTAGTTTAGTGTTTATAACATGTGGGGGATTGTTGGAGTATGTGTGTTTCAAACTCTTAAACTATGCTTGTGTCCCACATTGGTTAGAGATGAGTTCTCATGAAGGTTTATAAACCATAGCACCACTTAAGTGGTAGATTAAAAGAAAATGGACTAAGGTTTAGAGTTGGGCTTGGGTTAGACTTAAGCTTGTCTCTATCTCTCTTGGGCCTCATTCCTTTTCCCTTTCTTTTACTTTAGCCCAATTTGGTTCTGCCCATTGGGCATTAAACATGCAAACCGTTGGGGCATTTAATGTGTTGCCCGTTGGCATGCACAGTAACCGTTGGTGCAGCCCAGCCCTCACATCAGTTAGCTTCTAAACCCTACAAATTACACTATTCAATACATATATTTTTCCTCATCTTCTCCAGCCGTAGCTCTCTGTTTTGCTCTATTTTTTTTTTTTTTTTTTGGCTGCATAGAAATTTCAACTTCATTTTTTTAAGAAAGGGAAAGGCAAGTAAGGTTGTTCCTAGTTCTTCTTGCTTGAGTGTGTGAACAACTTGAAGAAATTACTATAGTCTAATCTTGAGGGGTTGCTTGTCAAAAGAGCCATTCACACAGAGTACTACTCTGGGTGGCGCGAATTAGCCTTTAAAAACAACGCATTTTGCGTGATTCTATAGTTTGTGAGATCTTTCTAACTCTATCTATTTATTTTTGTCATTGCTAAATTTTTTAGGGTTTGTATTGTTGAATCAAAACTTGTTTATTTAGCCATATTTTCCAACAAAAACTTAATAGTAAATTATTATTAAAAGCAGTACAAATACATGATAGTTAAATAGGATATCCACTTAGAGCAAGTTGTTTCTCTAACCTATGGCACTAGAAACCTAAGGTTTTCTAGAAACCTACACGGCCAGTAGAATTTTTTGCCTACTCTCGGGTGAGGCTTTTGTTTTCTTCTCTTTCTTGTGTTCACGGGCAAGGGTGTGTTCTCAAGTGTTTGGTATGGAGTGGCTAGCAGCGATGTGGGAGGGCTTTTCCTTGTCTAAGTCAGAAGGGAGCAACTATTAAGTTCAGGATTATGAGACGGAAGGGAGGTACATGTGGGTAGCACGATTCTTCATAGGGAGAGTGCTAAGTATGGAAGCCATAGGGCATAATTTCAAGCTTCTTTGGCATACCAAGAAAGGATTCGAAGTCAGGTACATGGGAAATCACAGGGTTTTATTTGTGTTTGCTAAAGAATCAAAGGTGAATAAAGTTTTGTTGGGTGAACCATGGAGCTTTGATAAATACTTGGTTGCATTGAAGAGGGTGGAGAGAAGTTTGGAGGTGAAGAGTCTAATGTTTAGTCATATAGGGTTTTAGGTACAGGTCCATGATCTCCCTATAGGAATTCTAAATGCAAGAGTGGCTAGGGACGTTGTTTCGATTGCGGGATCGGTGGTGGAGGGTACCGCTAATAATGATGACTGCAAACCGAATTCCTTTATGAGCATTAGATTGAATATCGATGTCACTAAACCGTTATGCAGAGGTAGGAAGATTGTATTGCAGAACATGGAGGAGAGTTGGGTCAGTTTCATGTATGAGCGACTGCCCAATTTTTGCTATCGGTGTGGTTGCCTCACCCACCACGATAAGGACTGTTCCGATAGGTTGAATAGGAGAGAAGTGGTGCATGATGCCAGTCCATAATTTGGACCATGGTTGCGAGCAAATACCCCGAACTTGGCTAAGAAATATGTGGTTTGGGTGCCTGGGTATGAGGAGGAAGTCGAGGAAGGTGAATTATCTTATCAGAGTGCAGCAAGGTTTACTGTGGCTAGCGGTGATGGACAGGTGCAGTTGGACACTGTTGCTAATCCAGGTTTACCTATGGCAGGTAGTGGAGAAGGAGCTGGACTGAATGATTTCGTTCAGAATGATGAAACAGTACCTGTAGTTGACAGTTCGAATCAAGGAGTTCAGAATGATGAAACAATACCTACATCAGATAGTTCTCCAGATCAGATGTTGGTAGGCACATGTTCAATGGGAATGAAAGGGATTGATCTTGGCTTCCTTGCAAACGAGTTGGGCAAGACAACATGGTGACCTTAGATCAAAACTTTCAAGCACAGTTGGTGGACATTGACAATGAGTTGGCTAAGTTTGATGAAGTGGTCAGTGGTAAGGTTGATAATGTAGTCGAGAGGCCAAGAGTAATTAGCTTTAAGGTGGTGAAGTCTACTACTTTCCTGAAAAAATTATTTACTCACTCCGATTCTCATGAGCAGTCTTCTATGAAACCAAAGTTTGCTCGAATTGTTAGGAAATCAAATGCTATTGGAAAGTCAGATGAGGGAATGCTGCAAGTACTAGCAAAACGATCTAAGCCAGTTTGTGATAGGGATTCTGAGGAAGAGGGTAGGTGCATGAAGAAGAGGGGGTCAAAAAATTTGAATTCAACGGTGGAGGCTAATGATCAACCCCGCCGACAACAATGAAACTCTTAGCATGGAACTGCAGAGGGCTTGGGAACCGTCGTGTAGTTCAAGAGCTTGCTGATATAGTGTAAGCACAAGATCCCATGATTGTATTTTTGTCGAAAACATGGTCAAACACAAAGCATATGAGATGGATTAAAGGTAAAATTGATTTTGATGGTTGTTTCACTGTTCCGACAACTGGGCGGGGTGGTGGATTGGTTCTTCTTTGGAGATCAGGAGCAAATGTTTGGGTTGATAGTTTTTCAAAATATCATATTGATTCCATTATTAATGGTGGTTCAGAGAGTGCTTGGAGCTTGACTAGGTTTTATGGGGAACCTGATACAAGTAAATGGGATGAAGGATGGAACATGTTGCGCATGCTGGGCTCAAAAGTCGAGGCTTCCATGGTGTTACTTTGGAGATTTCAATGAGTTACTTGAGGTGCAGGATAAAATGGGAGGTGCTCCTAGGGCTCATAATTTGATGCAGAACTTTTGTGATATTTTGAACTATTGTGGTTTTGTGGATTTAGGTTTTTCAGGGTCCGATTACACTTGGCATGGGCGTCGAGGAAGAGATTTGATTTTGGAGATATTGGATAGGGGTGTGGCAAATTATGAGTGGTTATCTAAATTCCCTATTGGTAGGATGACGCATTTGAATTATTTTACTTTAGATTATAGACCGATTCTTTTGTCCCTTAATGATAATGGAGAACACCAAAAATAGGGATGGCAATTTCTACCTGACCCACGGATACTCGACCCGACCCGACCCTAATGGGTCAGATTTTACTCAGCCCGATAAAGAATAGGGTTGGGTTTGGGTTTTTTTTTAAAAACCCGAAGCGGGTCCTGGTTGGGTCCGGGTTTTGGTAAAAGCCCGGCCCGAACCTAGACCCAACCCGACCCGGTTATATCCTAATTACTAAAACATCCTCATATATAAACTTATCCCTAACCCTATCTCATTCTCACATTCTCATCACACAACCACCACCCTCCCTCTCTCAAGTCTCAAATCTCCATCACTCTCACGACCACGACCACAGCCACATGGCCACAACCTCACCATCGCAGCCCTTAACTCCTCAAGCAGTCACTCTCACCGACCAGTACAGGCACACTCACGGCCTCACTGCCTCACCGTCGCCCCCCTTAATCGCTCCCATTCTCCCCCTGCGCCTTCAATATGTTCTTCTCTCTTTCTTTTTTTTTTTTTTTTTTTTGCCATTCCTATTTTGGTTCGTTAGGATTTGGGACCTTTGGGATTGTTAGGGTTTGGGTCCTTTTTTTTTTTTTGAGAATCTGGTTTGGCTTCCTATTAGGGTTTGGGTTTGTTGCTATTTCTATTTCTCAATGATATGTTCTTCACTCTTTTTTTGTGATTTATGTGTTTGTATTTGTGATTTTGAAAGGGAAAAGTATAAATCTAAAATTTTTGTGTTTGTGTTTATGTTAGGATTTGTGTTTGTGTTTGTGATTATGATTTTGAAAGGGAAAAGTATAAATCTAAAATTTTTGTGTTTGTGTTTGTGTTAGGATTTGTGTTTGTGTTTGTGATTTTGAAAGGGAAAATAAAAAATCTGAAATTTTTGTGTTTGTGTTTTGGGGTTTTGGTCCGATTGAAGAGCATGATCCTAGGGTTTGTTTTTGTTTTTGGGTTTCTGATCTAGATTGATGACCATGATCCTGGCCTCTTGGGGTTTATTTTTTGGGTTTCTAACCTAGGTTTGTGGAGGTTTTGGGATTCAGAAATTTTTTTTTTCTTTTTGATCGGGCCATGGATTGGACCCTGGAGTGGCATGGGCAAACGGGGCCCATAGGGCGGGTCTAGGCCCCGCATTAAAAACCAGTTTATTAAACGGGCCAAGTCTGGGTTTTAGGGGCAGACCTGCGGGTCGGGTTCGGGTATAAAAAAACCCGACCTGTTGCTATTCCTAACCAAAAATAGAGACAGAAACCTTTTCAGTTTGAGGCCATGTGGGTGTCTGACCCGGATTGTAGAGAAGTAATTTCTAGGGCATGGGACTATGCTCCTGATGGTACACCCATGTTCAAGGCAACTAAGAAACTTCAGAGATGTAAGAAACGATTAAAAGCTTGGGATCAATACCATTTTGGTAATGTGAAGAAAAACATTAAGCAGGTAAAAGAAAGGCTTTGGAGAGCAAAGGAGGTTTCAACAAGGACCGAGGTTTTTGATAAGGTGGCTCATTTAAAATTTGAGTTGAATGTGCTTCTTGATAAGGAGGAAAAGATGTGGCAGCAAAGGTCCCAAATTCAATGGCTAAAGAATGGTGATCAGAATACTAAATTCTTTCATGGATCAGCTACTTAGAGAAAAAGGAGGAATTTCATTAAGGGGTTGAGAGATTAGAATGGTGTTTGGCAGGAAGATGAGGAAGTGGTTTTGGATTTGTTCAATAGCTTTTACACTCAGTTGTTTACCTCTACCACTCCACAAGATTTAGAGCAAGTGCTAGATGGGGTTCAAATTGTGGTTCATGAGGACATGAGGGCTGATCTGGCTCATCCTTACACAAGTGAGGAGGTGGGTGTTGCGATCTAGGAGATGGCTCCTTTTAAAGCAACAAGTCTGAATGGTATGCCTCCTTTATTTTTCCAAACGTATTGGACTGATGTTGGTATGGATATTACCCAGGCTATTTTATCTAGTTTAAATTCAGGTTCAATTCTGAAATCTATTAATCATACTTTTACTTTGATTCCCAAAGTTCAAAATCCAAAAAGAGTGACAGAATTTAGACCCATAAGCCTATGTAATGTGCTCTAAAAAATTACTGGTAAGGTGATTGTTAACTGTTTCAAACCTTGGCTTAATTCTATAATTTCAGAAACCCAGAGTGTTTTCATTGCTGATAGATTGATTACTGATAATATCTTGATAGCATTTGAATCTTTACATCATATGAAGACTAATTGTACATGTAAGACTGGTTTTATAGCTCTAAAGCTAAATATGAGCAAAGCTTATGATAGAGTGAAGTGGGTTTTCCTTGAAAAAATCCTTCTTAAAATGGGTTTTTAGGATTCTTGGGTGGCTTTGATTATGGAATGTATTACCATAGTAACGTATTCTATTCTGGTGAATGGTGAACCTAAGGGCTTGATCAAGCCGTCAAGAGAACTACGGCAAGATGATCCTCTCTCCCCGTATCTATTCATGTTTTGTGCAGAAGGGTTAATTGCTTTGTTTAGTGGTGCTGCTGTTAGAGGAGAAATCCGAGGTTTTTCGATCTGTAGAAATGGGCCTAAACTAACTCACTTGTTTTTTGCAAATGATTGTTTGTTATTTTGCAGATCTACCTTGGAGGGGTGCATTAAAATTCAGGAGTTATTAGTTTATGATGAGACTGCTTCTGGTCAAATGATTAATATGGAGAAAATGCCACTCTTTTTTAGCAAAAACACATCCGAGCAAACCAAAGAAGCTATCAATGTGGCTCTCAATGTCCCGACCATTCAGAATTATGAGAAGTATTTGGGTTTACCTTTTTATTGGTAGGAATAGGACGTTCTGCTTTACTCAAATAAAAGAACGAATTTGGAAAAGAATGCAAGGATGGAAAGAGAAGCTCCTATTGCAGGCAAGTAAAGAAGTTATGATTAAGGCTGTGGTTCAATCTATCCTTGCGTATTCAATGAGTGTCTTCAAGTTACCGGTTGGATTGTGCAAAGATATTGAAGCAATGATTCATAAATTTTGGTTGGGTAATGGAGAGTCCAAGAAAATCCATTGGATCAATTGGCGGTCTTTGTGTTCTTCAAAGTCTATTGGAGGTATGGGGTTTTGAGATTTTCAAAAGTTTAATAATGCTTTGTTAGCTAAGCAGGTTTGGAGATTTGTTAGTCACAAAGATACTCTCTTATATAGAGTCTTTAGCACCAAATATTTTCCGAATGGTTGTATTCTTGAAGCTCAGGTTCATCCAAAATTCTCTTATGCATGGAGGAGTAGTCTGCAAGCTAGGGATGTTATTGATAAAGGAGCTATTTGGAGACTTGGAGATGGTTAGAAAATCGATGTGTGGAACCACTGGTGGCTGCCTGATCCTTCATACAATAGAATTAATTCCCCTAGAGATGCCTCGATGGTGGCCCGAGTTTGTTATTTGTTCTTTCCTAACACAAGACTATAGGATCCCGGTAAACTAGAGAGTTGTTTCCTGCCTTGGGAGGCCGAGATGGTCAGTCGAATACAGGTGCCTGAGATTTGGAGTGAAGATATTTTGATTTGGCCTCATACCGCAAATGGTGAGTATAGTGTGTTTAGTGCCTATCGTTTGTTAGTTGAGAAGGATGGTCAGGGCCTGCCAAGTTCATCCTCATTGGGTGATTCTAAAAAATTTTGGAAGAAACTTTGGAAGATCTGGGTTCCCAATAGAATTCGGAATTTTCTTTGGCGAGCTGTTAAAGATTCCTTGCCCACGAAACAGAACTTGAATGTACGGCATGTACCGGTGACTGTTACCTGCGATCACTGCAATGATCACCTCGAGACTATCTTGCACTGCCTTTGGTTATGTGATGAGGCACGCTCAGTTTGGTGGTCTGACCCAGGCTTCCAACTAGTTTTTACTTCGGAAGAAATTTCGCTCCTTTTACGATCTAGTGGAGGTATTGCTCAATGAGGGGTCGAGCTATAGGGTTGCTTTGTTTGCTACGATCACTTGGGGTTTATGGCAGAGGCGTAACCGATTAAGGAAAAATCGGCGTTGTTGGCAACTTCAGGAGATTGGTGGTCATGCGAAGGCGTTGATTAGGGAGTTTTTTGAGGTGCATAACCCTGACTTGCTAGTGCCAATTCCTTGTCCTTGTGCTCGCTAGTGTCCTCCTCAGCTTGGATATTATAAGGCAAATGTGGATGCTGCTATGTTTGTCGACTTGGATTGTACAAGCATTGGGGTGGTGTTTCAAGATGATGTGGGCTATGTCATTGTTGCACTGAGCCAGTGTATTCCCTTGTCCCAATCTGTTGAGATGGCTAAAGCATTAGCAGTGAGGCGAGCAGTGGTCTTTGCTCAGGAGCTTAGCTTGACAAATGTGATTATTGAAGGGGATTGCCTTAGGGTGATACATGCTTTGGTTGATTCAAGTCGATGCAAAACGTTGTTTGGTTAGGTGATTAAGGAAACTAAGAGGCTTGGGGAGTCACTTCGATTGTGCCAGTTCTTGCACGTTGGACGAGATGGTAACAGGTTGGCTCATGCCTTAGCTAAAAGAGCAGTTTCATCTGTAGATACTGTTATTTGGGTAGAAGAACTACCTAGTGATTTGGATGATGTATTTCAATCTGGTTTTACTCTTCTTTAATAATACTTCACTTACCTCTTTCTCAACAAAAAAAAAAAAAAAAAGATTTCCACTAGGCACAATCATATCTTTTAAGACCCAATTTTTGCTATGTAGTATATAAATAAATAAATAGATAAATACGTGTCTAAAGTGATTTTTTCATCATGAAAGATCAATAGAAAATAAAGTCAAGCTAAATAATAAGAAATTATTATGTCAGGAAAAAAAAAAGTTAGGATTTGTGTTGTCATTAGAGATTTAGCAGGTTACGTATCCCATTAACAAATTCAGTCGAATTAGTGGAGGCACTAGCATGCCGCAGATCAATCACTTTCGCTGCTGAAATAATTCGTATTCAATAATTCAAAAGATTATCTTTGAAAGTGACGCTCAAATTATTATAAACATGATCCATAACAACGACAGATGCTATTCATAGTATGGCCATGTACGTGATAGAAGATTATAAAGCTTTGGACACTGGGTTCAAATGGGCTATAACTTCTTCCATGTTAAACGTACGTGTAATGTTGTTGACTTGTTGCTCAGTCTCTGTGAATGAGTTTCAAGTTTGGTCAGTACAAGGGGTGGAGCCAGAGGGGGGCGAGGGGGCACCTGCCCCCCCTTGACTCCTCCTAAAATTGTCATATATATATATATATATATATATATATATATATATATATATATATATATATATATATATAATCTTAATTCTTAAGTAGTTACTCACTAGCATAAAAAATTAAAATTAAAAATTAAAAAAAAAAAAAAGGACTCTCACTTGGTTGAAACTTGAAAGTGATTTTGACACAGGAAAAAAGAAAGTAAAAAAAAAAAGTTTTCTCAAACATCAAACCGTATGACCTTTCCATAGACTCGAGCGTACAACCCATGGCAATCGAGTGGGTTCTGCTTGAAGGAGGGAAATAAGTGTTAGACCATTAACGGTTTAACACCCAGATGTAATTATAATTCGGTAATAATCACACATGCAAGTTTTGCAATTATACTATGTGTGAGCTTAGAAATTATGCCACAAATTGGCCTAGTAATAAAGTCGTCTGTAAATTTAGAACTTATGTGATGTGAATCTTAAGAAGAATGGTTCTAGGGTTCATAAAACAAAAATGAAGAATGTTTCTAAGAAGTTAAAATCCTAAGTCATTATCTTGAAGTGAGATTACATGGTAAAAAATATATTGGTGCATCAATACTATATATATCACTAGATAAGCATTAACAAACTGATGCTTTTAAAACACAAATAGCAATAATAATAATAATTAAGAAATTTATTTATTATGTTATTGATGATGTGGCACAAATGAGTAATACTACAAGTACAAACTAATTTACAACATTTTTATAAAATGCTTATGTTGTCAATCTTTTATTGGTTTTCATCTAAGTCCATCATTAATATCACTTTTTCATTTACCAATAATCATTCACCACATCAGCAATTTGTAAAAAAATTTATAAAAAATTTTGTATCTTTAGTATTATTCAGCACAAATTGCATTCATTTACATGTCAATTGTAAGTTTTTTTTTTTTTTTGGTAAAATTGGTTATAGTTTTAACCCTCCTAGGAAATAACTAATTTTTACTTATATTACATGGGACAATAAATGACATTTGTCAATTTAGTTATAAAAAACCTTTTTTTTTTATACAAGATAGAAATTCTACTCTAACCTAATCTAAGTGTATATGTGTGTAAAAGTTCCCTCTTAGAGACTTAAACCCCGGCCCTTACCCCCCACACCTCACAAGCACTTGTACTTATAAAGTGATCATCGCACCAAGTAGAATTTAAGAAACTTGAAGCTACTTATCACTCAAGTAGAAGACTTAAGGACAAAGAAAAGTAGTTACTAGAATTTAAGAAATTGCTCCCTTATCTTGTAAAGTAGTTATTGGTTAGAAATTACTACCTTTTTTTCCTATAAAAAGTAGAACAATCCATGGATAAGGGACATAAACAATGAAAAATTCAACACCAACACTTTAACAAGTCTACTTTACTTCTATTCTAGGAGTAGTGTAATTCTTCCGGTTCATTTACATTTCCCTTGTTGCCATATACTTTAGAGCAAGCAACAGTAGGGTATTTAGTTATTAAAACGCTTGTATTAAGTTAGGTTTTTTTTTTTTTTTTCCTACGTATCCTGTTCTTCAATAATGCATATAATTTTCTTTAGTTTCTTAGTTGTTGATTCTATTTACATTAGTTTCATTGTTGTTATTATGCTTTTCCATCTCTGTTTAAATTAATTCCTATCAATTGAAATATTATCAAATCTGCTGAATTCACTAGAGTTTTAATAAAAAAGTTTTTTTAAAGAAACGTGAATATTATATTTTTAGATGAGACCAGGTTTGATCAACTTGATATTTTGCAGACAGTATACGAAAATGGAGTACGACTGCTAGACTACAAGTCTACAATATTTCTAATATGTACTCATATTATATACACAAGTAACACAACCCGCAAATAATAACAATAAGTCAATGTTCATAAAAAAAATAACAATAAGTCAATAAGTTACCTTCACATTCCTGCCCTGCCACTACAGACTCGGTTGACAGGAATGTCATCAGTCCAAATGCTTCTTCCCACTTTCTAGTTTGTTAAGCAACTGCTTAAGGTTTTACTTGACCGATGAAAACAAAAAATAATAATCAGGTGAAAAAACTCCATCACCATGTAGACTAAGCCAATTGTGGGAATTCCTCACACACAAAGTTACATTCTGAAATGTAAAATACAATGCAACATGCTGAGACCACATACCCAACTTTGTACAATGCTGCAGAAAGATTATCATGCATCCTCCTGCAGGCTACAGTCAGCCTTCCAAATGTAAAGGAAAAAGAGGAAGCAAGATGCTAAACAGCTAAATACAGCTTCCTAGTACTAAATCAAAAAGGTCTTTGCCTGAAAGGCTAAGCAAAAAGTGGCAAAGGTATCTTCCTGTACACAGATGTGGCAGATGGAAAGCTTCAAAACAGCTAAAAAAGTTCTGCCAGGGTTGGTAGATATATTCCAGCTCTTGGACCAAAAAGGAAAGAGGGCTTTGAGTTCAAATTTAGTGCTAGATTAGCGTTTGACCTTGCCAGAACAGCGAGTTAGTTTCCATTCAGGTTTATTGGACTTCAACTTCTTACCCTTGGAGGTGAATTTGTCATCATCAGAATCATCACTTTTATTCCCATACTTTCGACTTTGTTTCTTCTCGGCTCTATCGCAAATAACTATCTTCCTTTCAACCTTCTGTTCCACAAGCTCAGACTTCTTTGGCCTCCAAATGAAAAGTGACCTAAGAGAGAGTAGCATGGTAAGACTACAAATAGCAATAGAACAAAACAAAAGTAACATTCCAAATCCAAAGTTATCTATTTAGGGGGGAAAAATGAAGAAGCGACAGAAATCAAGAATTTCAACTCCTCTATATTAATGTAACAAAATAATAGAATTTTCAAATCATTAAAAGGTACTCTAGATCTCAGAAATTAATGTTTGTTAATCAGGAAAAAATATCTCCTACTCCCATCTAGCCAAATTTAATCGCATAAACAAAGCTAATTATCAGAACATAACGGAGGAACATAAACAAAGCTTTATCACTTTGCATTATAAGTTGATGAGGGAATAGAGTCCTAACCTTGAACTACCAGAGGCCAAAACATCATCACATGGATGCAGCTTGTTCACAGGAGTAATAGTTGTGATGTTTGGATCCATGACCTCAGCAACTAGTTGTCCAGTGCTGATGTCTATGAAATCAATGGGATGTAAGGCAGCTCCATTATAATTTTCACTAATGTAGCGACCAATAACTACAAGGGACTCCGAAGGGTCCTGCACCGAAAAACATCAGTAATTCATAGGAAAAAGAAAAATTCAAAGAGTATATTGTATAATAAGTATATCATAAAAATATGCTACAATTATATTACCTTTGGATCCCATTCTGCTTTAAAAGGAGTCAAATGTCGATTAAAATCATGACTATGCACTATTTCTCGGCTTGGGGAGTCCAAATCACCAAATATAGAATCCCATATACGAAGACGATTGTCCTGTGATGTGGTCAGGATTTTGCTGCCCGACAGTGGAGAGAAATATGCTGAGTTAACAACTCGTTTGTGTGCAAGGTCATAGAGGGAAGATCCAGCTTCCATTCGACGCAAATCCCATATACGAGCCTAAGGTGCAGAAACCAGTTTATAAGGGCTACTACGATGAGAACAATATTTATAAAGTATTATTGCACAATTGCAGATTTACAAGTAGCAGCAATTGCATAGAATAAATCTATTTTTATCATCATGGCACATTGAAAATAAAAATTCTAAAAATTCTTTAAAATACGTACAAAGCAAAACCAAATTACACCTGGGTATACACAGGGAAACAAACCAACAATAAATAAAAACTCAAACTAATCACATTAAAACTAAAAGACTCACAAAATGATCATTTCCACAGCTCAAAAGAAGCTCTGGTTGAACAGGATTGCAGTGGAGTCCAACCACCTTGCTACCTTTCTTATGGATCAAAATTGCCTCCCCAATTTTGTTGTTTGAGCGAGTATCCACCCTAAATATGCCAAAAGAGAAATCAAACCTACCTGTGAGTATGCCTGAAGTTCAAAGAAATAAATTATGGGTAAAACTATATCATAGCAAGAGATCTTGAGTTCAATCCTTGTAAGCAATAAATTTCACAGCAGTAAATTGCAAATTGGCTCTAAGCAATAACAATGTACATCATGTCAAAACACTCTAGCATGACCTGCGTGATGGGAAACCCAAAACAAGGACTAGATTATCCTTTGTTAACATGTATAGTGTTGTGGGCTTTAGGCCCAACTAGTTTACTTGTATAGCACACATTCTTGTACTACACTCTTACTTGTATTGCACTCATATTTACTTATACTGCACTCATATGCCTCCTATAAAAAGGCACTCATATATATTCTTTCAGTGAGAAATACAATACAATCATTCAGTATTTCTAACATCCTTGATAGCATCTATCAAATAAAAATATACTAAAGCTGAGTAATAAAATAGGATATATTGGGGTTAAATGAGAGAAAATGAGAAAAGAAGAATGAAGGGAGGGAGGGAGAGAAGGAGAGAAAGTGAGATTTAAAAAAAGTTCTAGGGCTATATTAATCAATTCCTCATCTTCGCACATATTTATATTAGGGTTTATGGCATGATTACAACATTCACAAGTCACAACAACCAAGCCTTAGTCCCAAATTTTGGGGTAGGCTATGGATCCTCAAAAAATTACTCAAGGTCAGCCAGATAATTACAAGAATACCCTAATGCTAATATAAATTTTATTTTTTGATAGGTAGTAATATAAATAACAAGCTAATGAAAAATAGCCAGCAACTCTAACAAATAAATAATTAGTTGCCAGTTTTATCATTCATTAACCATAAAGGTGGCCCACCAACAAGGCAATGCCAATGACAAAAAGAAAAAAACGTACCGGATAGCAATGAAGTAGCCACATACTATTACAAAATAGTACAAATATAAAAATACTTTCAAATAACTATTTCAGTAGCATGCAATGCAGCAGGGTAAATTCTATAAGAAATTTAACATAGATGGCAAAAATTTGTTAAACAAAATGCCAACTGTATCACTTAAGTGTCTTACTATTTAGGTTCACTTTTCATTAAGTGCCTGTATCTGTATATATCTTTTTATCAGTCTAACCATACGACTCTTTATTTTAAGAAAAGCAGTTAAGAAAATACTTACATGTAGAGAAAACCGAAGTTATCAGCAACCAGCACAAGACTTTTCTCTGAGTTGATATCCATGCCATAGAGCATCCTCCAGCTGCTTGGACCCTACAAGCAAACCATATATAATCCATGCCTGATGGTATAATATAACATTAATTGTACAAGTAAAAACAGTCACCCTTTACTTTTCTCTCCTACTCTGTTCCCCAGACTGTTCAACCTAAAAGAGACCCAAAATCCCACAAAGGGAAGGAAAGGGGTGGAACACCCCCTGCGGCTTCCCTATACTTTTACTATAAAATTTCAGACATTGCCAACACAGATCTTTCCATAGAGTTTAAGACTGAACCATGGTGATGTCATTTTTTTTTCCCATCACACAACTACCAAAAAATAATAATAATAATTCTAGTATGTAAAGCATTATGAGATGCATCTGAAATGGTATCGTTTAAACTTAAAATGATTTCAGAAACTAAATCAATACACAAACCAATACCATAGATTCAAACCTGAAGAAAATGAACACTGACTAATGACAGATATATAAAAATCTACTTAATTTAAAACATATAAACTTAAAAGATATTATTACACAGGGGGTAAGAGAAACTGCTTCAGAGTGAAAAAATAATCAATGTAACTCTTACTAAAGATTGTGCTACAGATAAATCAAGTCTCAACAGTTATAAATTTATCTTAAATTTTTGAAAATTGAGTGGTTTTTAGGCATCAGGTCCAATAGCTTAGATATACAATTGAAAAACAACTCTCACACTTAAGATTAATAAAATAACATGACAAGTCATAATTAATTAACTCCAAAAAAAAATGGAGAAAAATATCACCTGCCACCCATCAGGATTGAGATTCATCAGAGATAATGAAATTCCGGTCTCCAAGTCAGTGCAACTAATGGTTCCATCTGAGGATGCAGCATATACTGAATCATCATTTGTAGGATTGAACCTGTAAGTATTCAAATAGTGCTTAGCACTCTGACTTTGATGTGCACTATAATATATATATATATATATATAGAGAGAGAGAGAGAGAGAGAGAGAGAGTGAGCCAAGATAACTAACCTCATATTATTCACTATGCAAGAGTGAATATTTCCATAGACCATCTTTTCATGAACTTTACCAAAATCCCAAACTCCAACTTGCCCTTTCTTTAACATCAAACCAGAATTCAGAAGAAAGAAAAACAAGTGTCAATGATCACTAAACAATTACTGAATTACACAACATAAAACTTGAACCAAGCAATGACATGTAATGCGGGTGAGACTGACCTTATCTCCAGATAAAAGGACGTTATTGCTTGTTGGATGGAACTCCAAGCACGTTATACGTCTACTATGATATCTGATAACCGCACAAGTCACCTCATCTGGGATTACAAAAGCTGGTTTGATCTGTTGCAGAGATGATAAAAAATACAATAAATTCATCGCAGTGAAGATCACATTTCCACCCACTCCTTTCTAATACAATGGTACAGCTCCATGAAGACCCAGAGGGCCAGGCATTAATAAAATTGAAAAAGTTGTATAAACAGCCCAAATGCCAAGAAAGAGAGAAAATGAAATAGTTTAACTGTCAAAAATATTCCAATGGTATGACTATGGCCTAGGAAATTTTCTTACTAAAAAAGATCATATAAAGAGAATTCTGTTTGTCTAGACCCATAATAGCAAACCTGGAAGCCTCAACTTAAGATAGCCTGACCATGACTTCATGATTCAGATTCCTTATTAAAGTAACGAAACATTAATGACTTTATGACTCAGATTCCATGTTGAATCTATGATAAACATTTAAAGTTACAACCAGGAGACAGAACCCCATCCTCTGGCCAAGAAAAGAAGAAACTGTGAGAAGATAGACAGAGTGACAAGACCCATAGTAATGCAACCAACATAAATAGAAGGCAGCAGATATGATCTGACATCTAAAATTGAAAAATTCAGTATCATTTCTTTTACTTTTATATTTTTTTAGTCCATTTGCCCTCACCAACAGGAAGGCACCACCAACACTCCATATTCACCGTTTGGAACCCAAAGTCTTGTAGTCGCCCATCTTTTTGCTTCAATTACAAATTTGTCATATGTAACTCGGAAGATTCATACCAACGAATAGCACAATCAGATGGAGACCATGCCTAAGTAGAGACAACTGGTTCAAAACTCCACTTCTAGGAAAAACTTACTTGATAGCCACCCTAAAAATCATGCTCCTCCCAGGTCCTGTGTTCCAAAATGATAGCCACCTAATTGACCAAACTTCTTTTTTATATACATATGCATATGACATGGAAGAACTTCACTCAGATTAGCTACACATCACAAAACATATGGTACAACTTTTCACTGTTAATCAAACTCCTACAGGCAACTAATCCAACCTGCCAGAGCCAGTTACTGGGTAATCCAGGAGCTTTTCGCACCTGGCGGGCTGAGCAGTTTGTCCTCATGCCCAGGAGGCACCTAAATGACCAAACTTGATATCTAAAGTAGAGTAATAAGTCAAAACAGTGTGAATTCTAAAATACCTAGAAATTCCTTATCATACAGTAAACCAAACTAGCAATACTAAATGTCTTCACATGCTTCTTAAGAGACAATTTGACATGTAAAAAATATACTTCGATACTACAGATCATACTAAAATAAAACACAAACACAAAAACAGAAGGGGAAATCATAGCTCCCACCCAAGGGAAAAAAAAAAAAAATAATAATAATAATAATAATAATAATAAATAAAAATAATAATAATAAAAAAAATAGTGAGTTGAAGGATTACCCGAAGAACGCCTGGTCTGAACTGGCGCTCAAAGACATATTCCAATGGATTACGGGTATTTCTGCGGGGTGCAGGGATGACCCCATGCTCAGTAGCCACTCGATGCGGGCAAGCCATTGTAGTGTGACCTTAAATTCACAAAATCCACATGCCAAAACACATAAATTAACCTCAAAGTAACACAAATTATAAAACTTTTATAACAATGTCACACAATATCAAAATCATTATATCATTTAAAAGATGTGTAACTAGTATATTACCAAAGTGTTTTTGAATAGATGTACATCAGTGCTATCAAGAACAAAATACATAAATTTACCCACAAAAAATTCCTAATTCCATTAGACCGATTCACGAGGAGACATTGCAATTCAATTAGCAATGCCCAGTAAGCAGAATTCTACAAACAAATAAAAAGGTTCGAACTTACCAGGCATTTTGCAGAGAAAGCATGGTTTCATGGGGCAGTCTATATACGTAGCCCCCTTGAATCCCGCTTCATGACCCACTTTTTTGCAAACCTGAAACATCACCCAAAAAAAAAACACACACGCACACACAAAAACAGAAACAAAAATTATAAATAAAAAAAAGTGGAATTTTGAAAAAGCCCATAGGGTAAGGGTAAAGCCTCCATTACTTTGCAAACTTTCTTGAGACTAATAGTAATGGGTGTTTTCCCTTTCTTCTTCGCTTCCAAGGGTTCCTCCATTCTCTCTTCATTTTTGTTCTCCACAACTTTTTCTTCTTCTTCTTCTACTTCTTCTTCTTCTTCTTCTTCTTCTTCATCGGACGAACTGGGTTCAGAGTCAGTGTCTCTCTCAATGACCACATTGGGAAATGTCATTCTTCTGGTTTGTGGGGCCATTTTTGGCAATCAAAAGAGAAAGAGAAGTTATGTATGAGCAGGAAGTAGAAAGCAGCAAAAAGGCTATGATGGAAAGGGATGGGAAAAGACAAGAGGACAAGACCGAGGGAAGAAATGAAACGAGGATTCCCATCCCAAGAACACGAACCGACTTTTCTGCACGAAGCTCATTGGGAATCAAAGTTACTCAAATGCCCCTTGGAATGTGAAACGTGCCTTTTGACTTTTTAAAATCTATTTCCAAATGGAAACTGCCGTGTGGTGGTAGTGATACTCTTGGAAAAATTGTTTTCATTCTTGGGCTATATCCGGAATACGGATTTTGGTGCGTGGCGGGAGAACACGTGGCTCGCTATTTGCCTTTCGCACTGATACGATGTCGCTATTTCTTTTCTTTTCTCTTTTTTTTCTTTTTTTTTTTTATGGAGAGTTTTAAGTTTTTAACTTATATATTCAATAAAAAAAATTTTTATCATCAAACTAATACATCAATTAGTTTTTGGAGTAGACAATAATTAGACATCAATATCGTATTGAAGTTTTCAACCTATGTCTCTTTCTTTCTTTTAAAAGAAAATAATAAAACTCATTTTTCTATCTCTCCCATCATCAAAATAAAAAAGTGAAAAGGTGTCCATATTTTTTTTTTTTTTTGTAAGAGCACTCACAGCAGTGGTAGTATATTGGTATATTGATATTTTTTAGCTCTTCAAACATCAAAAAGCATGCTCCAGCAGTAGAGCTAAATCTATTTTTGTTTAGCTCTAATGAACAGTGCACATCTATAGATAGATGTGCACTGTTCATGAGAGCTAAACAAAAAAATATTATTTTATTGTAGTTGGTGTTGTGAATGTTTTTTGAGTTGTGGGATATATTATTTTATTGTAGAATATATATTATTTTATTGTGATGTTTATATTATTTTATTGTGTTGAAAGCTAAAATAGATCCACTGCTGCAGCATGTGTGTAAATATGTATAGGTAAAATAGATAAAGTAACTTTTGGTGGGGCTAAAAAGCTAATTTTTTAGCTCCACTGCTGTGGATGCTCTTATAGTACCAAATCATTGGGGGTAAATCGTATTTTTCCCTTAAATAAGGCAACACATAGTGAACTTTTGAGATACACTTACAAATCAGTTTATTACTTATTTTTTTATACTATATACAGGTTTCACAAAAGTTAATAACTTATTTTATTTAACTTTTTTTTATATTTCTTATTATTTGTGAGCCCTACAGGAGTCATCTACGTATTTTATTTAAGTTTTACCTTTTATTTACAATATTTTTAGTAAAAAGTTAAATAAGTTATTCCAACCTCAAATACACTATTTGACAATTGAACAAAAATGAGAAGAAAAAAAATCTCCATCAAAATCGATTGAATTAATTATTTTCATCAATAGAATCCAGGAAATTTTTTAAATAAATTATTCCCAAATAGAACCTTAAATGCACTATTTAATAATTGAACAAAAATTAGAAGAAAGAAAAAAATTTCATCAAGACCGATTGAACTAATTATCACCTATAGAATCTAGGAATTCGTTAAAACATGAGTTATTTTGAAATAGTGAAGAATAAGATTTGTTTTCCTTGTTATTTTGAAATAGTGAAGAATAAGATTTGTTTTCCTTGATAGTCTAATGGAGAAGATTACATTGACCCTCCTAAAAACTTCCCTTCAAGTGGGAGTGTTTGTTCATAAGGTCCAACTTGCCAAGGTCAATACCATAAATGTAAAGTCCCAAATTAGCAAACAATCAAAGATAGAAACCCACAAGGAAACAAATACAAACACAATTCTTTAAAATATATATATAAAAGAAGAAGAAGAAGAAGAAGAGATACTTATTGGAAAAAGGAGTCGGTATTTCTTCCCTGACTGTCTCCCATGTATTTTTTTTCTAATAAAAATTTGATTTGAGGGAGTCGATTTGGTCCAAATAGATAGAATAGAGAAAGAGAGAGAAGATACACGAAGAAACTCTCTCTCTCTCTCTCTCTCTCTCTCTCTCTCTCTCTCTCTCTCTCTCTCTCTCTCCACCCCCTTGATTGTTATATTCAGCCAAACCCACCATTTAGACCTCAACAAATGGACAACTTAACGAAACAAAAGTTACTGTACATAGAGTGACTCCTCTTTTTATATAGTTAGTAGACTTGGGAACCTATTTGAGGTGGGTTAGGAATTCCTTAAGCCTTTTAAGTGTTTAAAGTAGAAAGTTTTGTGTTTAATTCCTTAAGTTGGCTATTGAATGCCTAGTCTAGGAGGTCTTGATAGCCCACACCCTATAAGCATACCAGACAGACAGATAGACGAAAGCAATAATTATGTTTTTTTATTATAGAGTTTCAACCTATATTGTCTGCCTCTAATGATTTTTTATATAGTTAGTAGACTTGGAAACCTACTTGAGGTGGGTTAGGAATTTCCTTAATCCTTTTAAGTGTTTAAAGTAAAAAAGTTTTATGTTTAATTCCTTAAGCTGGCTGTTGAATCCCTAGTCTAAGAGGTCTAGATGGTCCACACCCTATAAGCATACCAGACAGATAGACAAACCAAAGTAATAATTATGTTTTTTATTATAGAGTTTCAAACTTTCAATCTATAGTATCTACTTTTAATGATTGTGTTATTTATCATTAGACCAAAACACCAATCGGTTTTTTGTGTAAGAGAAGATTGAGCCTCAGATCTCTCATTCAATTATTAGAGACTTTACCAGTTGACAAAAGTAATAATTATGTTTCATGTTATGATAAAGAAAACTTTTAATTATTTAGTGGTTAATAACTATGTTATAAGAGGATAAACAAGATTGTTATATGAAGTTAAATCATGGAAGCATGATTTTAATGAAATATTCATGAAGTTAAGAAGCTTTCAAGAAAGAGGCTTTCTCAAAAGATGTCATGTTTATGAAGTTAAGAAGTTTTCAAGAAAGAGTTTATTTATTTATTTATTTATTATTACAAAGCTTTCTCATAAGATATTTTAATTAAAGTTGTTCTAAGGTGATATATTTTTCTAAGAAAAGTGTTTTATTTATGCAATGAGGTATATTTTTTAAGAATGTATCCAAGTTATTTTCCAAAACAATGTAAAGACTTGTTTATATTCATGAAAATTTATTTGTGCCTGGTCAAAGAATTTTACCTTGATACATGCATTCTTTCTAAAATATCATACCACCTAACCCCCTTATCGTGTATTTTTGCTCACCCTTTTTTAAAATACATTTAGTGAGTAGGCAGCGAGAGCCTTTGTTGAGCTTTGCACTAGCTTATTTAAGTATTAACCAGCTTATAGTTCCATGCATATGCATGAATACACTATACATTAAAATGCATAATATAATTCCTATATATATAATTTAAATATTATTGATAGTTATTTTATATTTTGTTAACTCTTTAAAAAAAATTTGTAAGGATATTATTAGGTATAAAATGTAAATTGTCCATTTAAAAAAAAAATTATTGTGAAGCACTTTTTTTTTACAATTCATTTATTCTAGACTCTTTAGTTTTTGTACTTAATAACTCACTTTAATGAATATTTATGACGTGGTCTCACATTTGATTCTAAAATTAAGAAATAAAACTCTTTTAAGAATAAATAATTTGGAACACATAGCACAAAATAAGAACTCTAATTTGGAATTATAATTTGAGTTTCTCTCAATTTCACCATTACTATATATATATGCCAAAGGCTTTAAGTTTATTTCTATAGAGTTCGATTTATAAATCAATAGTTGAAAGTTGGAGCTTCTGATGTAATCAGAGATTTTAGTATGTGAACCCATAGTATTTTCCTAATTGATGATTTATATTATGATTTGGAGAAAAATATTAGATGCTTTGAATATTAAGTAGTGAATAGGAAAGTTTTTTGTTTACAAGTTTGGTTTTGTTGTGTTAATATTAGGCTTAGGCTTGGTATTAATATGTTAGTCATGGTTGCAAATTTGGAATTCAGGTTTGGCTCATGATAGGGTGTGGTGGGCCTTTTTTGTGTTTTGGGCTGGATTGTTCCTGCTGTACCAAGACTTGTGATTCTAGGATAGGAGAGTCAAGACTGGCTTAACTGAAACACACCTTAGGCCAGCTTGTGCGCAAATTGGGCCCCTTATTATGCTGACATGTTCTATCAAGAATCTTGAACATATCACGTACTCACGACATGAAAGATTGTTACAAATGTTATAGCATGAAACACAATGCAACAAGATAAACACTTTAACTAAAACATCTTCTACTAATAACAATAATACTTGAGTAACTCCACGAAGGAAGATATCACAATGTGATTACGACAAAGAAAGAAAGATTAATAACAAGATGTCAAGTTAGTCATTAATCAACCAAGACAAAAGAAAAGAAGATTAGTCTGTTAAAAGAATGGGCTTGACTCTTTAGTAGATTCAAGTCCAAAAAGGAACCAATCTCTAATGTAGGTAACCTCAGAAGGGGCTCCTGACATAGAAGTTACACACTTTGGAAAAATGGCCTAGATGACTTAATCTTGGATTCTTGATTCATTATAGAGTGGGCTATTAAGAGGGAGAGAAGTGAGTAGCTTATTGATACATGATTTTACTCCTATCACTCATATTTTTCCATTACTTTTGGTTTTTAGGATTCTTTCTTTCCTTCTTCATTTGCTCTATTTTCTTTTCTTTCTCTTTGTTTTTTTATATCTCTCGTTTGCCCTTTTTTCCCCTTTTTTTCACTATGCACGTCTATGCTATTTTATACTGCTTGTTGTGACAAGGTTTACCATTTTTACTCCTTAACCACTTTTTGCTGGTTATGAGTGTACTTCCAAGACTGCTCACTAATTTGTCGGCTGCCCAACCACCACAACTAGACTGTGTTGGCCATGCCACACCTTATTACCAGACAAAAGTGACTTTATTATGTTTGTTACTTCCCTTAACACTCCCATCTGAGTAAGGGTTAAACTTCTCCATTATCAACCTCTATAGCATGTATTTACTGATTCCAGCTCATACTTGCCTCTTTTGGAGGAAATGTCATCTCAGCAGGACATTTTTCCCAAAAGAGCTTGAGTAGGAATCCCAAAAATAGGTTGTTCCTTCTCCCCACCGCTAGACCACACCCTCTTTTACCTCTGACTCGTGGCCCACCTCCCCTGTATTGACTGGGTACTGGTAGGTGGTGCCTGAGCCTTGTGTGCATGCTCCATTTCCATATGAGACCATTGCTTTTCTGGCTCTCACGCGTTTGCCATTGTCTCTAGGTTTGTCTGATTCTGCTACACTCCCTGGTGCTTGCTTGACTCTTGCGGCGTGAATGAGTCTTTGGGCTTTCGTTCTCTGCATCCCATCTCTTTTTGGGTATGGGCTTTCTCTTCTTTAACTTGGTTCATGTCCCTTTTTTATCTTGCATCCATGGGCTGACTAGCGTTCTTGCCATGCCACTACACTGCTCCTGCTATGATATCACTTATCTTTTGCCTTGTTGTTACCTCTAGGCTTATGAGCTGAAGCATTTGTCACGTCAATTTCTTACACTATTCCTTCTTTTGGTCTTTACTGTCCAGCATTCCTGCTAGGCCAATCTATTCAATACATAGAGCTTCCTTGACCCATTTCGTTCTTTAGGCATTCTCGGCCCATTTCATCATTTCCTACCTCTTTCATTCCTATGGGCTTTTGCTAAATCTTTTGGGCTTCCCTGTCCCAATTACAATATCCTTACCTTTGGGCTTATTAGCCTTTAAGCCAACCTCATTTACTAATTCCTTTCTTTGGGCTTCCCCGACCCATTTTTTACTTTCTTACAATTTTCATGGGCTTACTACATCATCCTTTGGGCTTCCTTAGCCTTTTTGCTTTCTCTTTGGCCACATATTGTTTTTTATGGGCTTGTTAACCATTATTCCTGCCATTCTGGCCTAATGGTCTTTATTTTACTGCCTTCTTTCTCCATCTTTTTCATATTGTTGGGCTTCTTCTGCCATTGGACTCTTTTGTCAAAAAATGGGCATCAACACAGGGCAACCAGTACCCAAGATGAACTTGTCCTATTTTTCAAGTTGGTTTTTTTTTTCCCCAACATATCAAATTCAAATGGGATAATACAGTATACCAATTCTTCACCAATGTTGTTAATATCGTTTTGATACTCATTCTAGTTTGTCCATTAGAACGGAATATTTCGGTATCAGATTGTTTCAGCGTACCATTTGGGTATATATTGGTTAGGTTCAGGTTACACCTAGTGCAGCTCTAAGTAATATTACATAACCCGATAACTTATTATACAATTCATATTATGAAAATCTCACTGTTAAATCACATGTTCTATATATTCTTAACATTCATACCAATTTTCATGTTAATTAGATGTTATTTATCATTCGATTCATAAACTTATCTTTTATGCATTATTTTAAACTACAAAAACTTGAATTTAAACAATCGATTGATGACATGGCTATTAATTTTTTATCACCTTGAAATTTTGCTATCATGGAGAATATACAAAAATAATGTAATCTAACAGTAGATTTGTCAAAATTCTCATATAATTAAAAACTATTGAGTGGTTTAATACTACTTAAAGTTACACCAAGTATCTTTCATATACTTTGGCCAGCACAAGTAGTTTTGTGTCCTCACCAGAGTTTGGACCATAAAAGGACCTAATGCAACTAAGGAAGTTGTTTAGTCTACCCATCCACCTCTAGTCAAATTACCCACAACTAAGCACACCAACCTTAGTTATCCTAAGGACAAAACAGCCTTAAAAATAGTTGCTCAGAAACTAGAAGAACTAGTGAAGAAGGAACCAGTCACCCCTTCATCAGCTTCAACTAGTAAGAATCCCCACCTTAAAGTTTTAAACATCCGTACAACCTCTAGCAATTCCTCCTCTGACACTGAAGAAGATAGAGAACCCTAAAAGCCAAATGGAAACGTTTAAAAATAAAAAGACTTGAAAACCGTGATAGCAGAGCCCCAAGGCTAAGAATAGTTTCAAAATCCTACAGTAAGGCTAAGAAACTTGAAAATCATATTCCACAGAAATTGGGAAAATGCTTCAATTGTGGCAAGCGTAACCATCTCAAAAAAAATTGTGGAACCAATTCCTTTACCATAAAAATAGAAGACCCAGTGGTCAAGATTCAAGAGCCTAGCCAAACCCATCAGCCTTTAGTACAGGGAACCAATAAATCTGAATTAAGGATCCAGCAACCGAAGTTAGAAATAATCTACACCAAGTCCTCGAAGGGAGTAACGGTCAACGACCTCTAGAGAGAAGCCAAGGAAACCAAGTGTAAGATTAGAACATTAAAGCAAGAGCTAAATGCTCTCCAGAAAGCTCATGTTTGCCAGGATAACATGTGTTTCAAAACCACATTTGTTCTTGTCAAAAATATGGCAAACAGGGTTATCTTAGGAAATCCTTTCCTATGCATCCTGTACCCTTTCACAGTAGATAGTAAAGGACTTACTACCCATCCCTTTGGTCAAACCATCAAGTTTAAGTTTCTTAGTGGACCAGTGCCTAGAAACATTAGCACCATCCAAGCAGACTCTGTCTCCAAAACCTTAAACCTGATTAGTGCCAAGACCATACATCTTAAGTACCTTCAGGAGGAAATGAGATACAAGAAAGTTGAGGACCAACTAACTTGTAAAACCTTCCAAGAAAATATCAGAAAGTTTGAGGAAAAACTTAAGCAAGAAGTCTGCTCTGATCTACCCACAGCTTTTTGGCATAGAAAGAGACACAAGGTAGCTCTTCCATATGTCAAAGATTTCAATGAAAAGGATATCCCTACCAAAGCTCTACCTATCCAAATAAACCAAGAACTCATGGATACTTGCAGAGTAGAAATAGAGGACCTCCTTAAGAAAAGAATCATTAGAAAGTCCAGATCACCATAGTCCTATCCAGCCTTCACCACACCCTTTGGACATTACGAATGGAATGTAATGCCCTTTGGTCTCAAAAATGTACCTTCTGAATTCCAAAATATCATGAATGAGATCTTTAATCCTTTCTCCAGCCATGCAATTGTGTACATCGATGATGTACTCATCTTCTCAGAATCTTTGGAACTACATCAGAAACAACTAAGAGCATTCCTTCATACTATCAAGCTCAATGGTCTTGTTGTTTCAGCCCCCAAGATCAAACTTTTCCAAACTAGAGTTCGATTCTTAGGTTTTGATATCCACCATGGTGTAATCAAACCCATAGATAGAGCTATCCAGTTTGCAGATAAGTTTCCAGATGAAATCTTAGATAAAACTCAGCTTCAGAGATTTCTAGGATCTCTCAACTACATCTCAGATTTCTATCAGAATCTCAAGCAGCAATGCAAACTTCTTTTTGATAGACTTCGAACCAATCCATCCCCTTGGACTCCATCCCATACCACAGTGGTCCAACGTATCAAACAATATGTCAAAACCCTTCCTTGTTTAGGAATTCCCTTAGTCAATTCCTTCAAGATTGTCCAGATAGATGCCTCTAACATAGGTTATAGTGGCATCCTCCTCCAGCGTGTTAGTTCCAATTCCCCTGAACAGATAGTCTGTTTCTATTCGGGAATTTGGACTCTCACTCAGATTAATTATAGTACTATTAAGAAAGAAATACTATCTATAGTACTATGCATTTCAAAATTTCAAAGTGATCTTTTGAATCAAAAGTTTTTGATCAAGATTGATTGTAAATCTGCAAAACATGTTCTAGAAAAAGATGTTCAAAACATTGCATCAAAACAGATTTTTGCGTGATGGCAAGCCATCCTTTCAGCTTTTGACTTTGATTTAGAATTCATTGAAGGAAGCCAAAGCAGCATCCTTGATTTCCTAACCCGTGAATTTTTGCAGAGTCACAGCCAAGATGTCCAGGAAGAAACCCGTACAACCCCAACCCCCAAAGTTACCTAAACAACAAAACCCTGTTGGTACCAACCAAAGCTCTAGCAAGCCTATACTGATCACTCCTAGCCAAATTGTCCCATTCTCCCCTAGTCAGAAAATGAACCCTGGACAGCATTCAGCCTCCCCATCAGTCATTGCTAATCGTTACTTAGTATCGACAATTCCAAAACCAAATTATGAAAGGCCACCGTATGGTCAACCCAGTTATAGTTCAGCCTTAGCCACTCCAGTACCAAGGGGAATTAAC
The DNA here is from genome assembly GCF_040712315.1 of Castanea sativa. NCBI lineage: Eukaryota > Viridiplantae > Streptophyta > Magnoliopsida > Fagales > Fagaceae > Castanea > Castanea sativa. The sequence continues at coordinate 20,555,224 of NC_134020.1, forward strand.
CCTTATGCTGTTGAAGAGCCTTTTGACCCGATCCAAACTCAAAAGTCTTTTTCCTATCCAGCCAAGAAAGGAAAAATCTTCTTACATTAAGAAGTCCTTCATCCAGCATATCTCTTATATTGAACCTCACCAAGCCCATATAATAGATCCCCTTGCCCTAGCCATGGAAGTTTTGCCACCAGGATGGCATTTCTTACCTAGACATCCAGAAAAAAAACATCAAGTTCTATAGGAGCATCCTCACCCAGGAAAAGTCTGCTCAAATAGAAAACATTTTTAATAAAGAGGACCCCCCCAATTGTCATCTATCACAAGTTTATCATCACAGGCTTCGTCAGTTGCCAAGATTGGGGATAGTATCCTTCTTTATCTTCCTGATTTGGTTTAGTCAGCCCGTGAGAAGCCGAGGGAAGGCGATAAGGGTGGTCCCCATTTGGAAGAGTTTGGTTGGATTGCGTTGGCACAGATAAGGCTTTTGTCCTAATAGTATACCCTATTCCAGATCCAAAGGTTAGATCCAGAAGTTTGAAGTTATTAAAGGTGATTAGGTTGTAATTGTTAATTTAAGCTTTTAATCCTGAATAATGAATAGGTTGTTTAGAAGTTACTCTTCTACCAGCAGTAGATGTTCCTAACCATCATCCTCCCAAAGATACCAGCAGATGTAGGAATATTTAATTCAGAGTCTTATGAGTTATTAGATGTAGATCTAGACATAGGAGATTGGAATATCCCTAAAGTTCCCACCCACCAGATCTATAGGTCCTCATGGTCTTGGAAGAAAGCCTTCAAGACAAATTACCATGTTAAGACTATAGAACAAGTTTATGGTATAAAGAAGGAGTACGAAACGTGCTACTTGTTATCCCCTTCAGCCATTCAAGCACATAGGAAGCAAGGTCATAACTTCCTACACATAGGTTTAGTCCAAGTCGGAGTTAAACCACTTGTCAAAAAGGTTTGAACAACTCAATCCTTATGGCCCTCAGAGATACCTGTCATGTTAGATTCCATGATAGCCTCTTAGGAACCATAGAAACCAGTCTCAGCAACGGACCAGTCCATTTTGACTGTTTCCCAGATTTTGCTATCCATATCCATGACAAGAATGTCATCAATGCCTTCACACTCAATATCAAGACCCATGGAACCCTCATGACGCAGGGAACTAGCTAGATAGCCTTGATATACAGAGTCTATTACAAGTGCATGAGAACGAACATGAATGTCGGAGCACTTGACAAAAGGGAAAAGGGTGAGACAACCCTCATCCAAACTACTGACCCTAGTGCCAAGATTCGGGTCCCAAGAACCCTGAAATGGACAGAGGTCACATTCCCAGCCAATTGGACTTTAGAGAATGAGAACCATACTCTACAAATCCAAAAGCTAGCCCAGAATACAGATCTAGAATTTGTCCAACAGCTAGCCGACGGCATGGTTAGGTTGAGTTTTGACAGATCTAGGCTTAGCACTCCTCTAGACTATGAGTGTAGACCACCCCTGGATATATCTCAGTTTAGATCCCCAATAGATCTACACCAACCCCATAGGCAGTCACCTATCTACCTTAGAGATAGACCTGCATCCCAATGTAGCTCATCCAGACCTTCAGGATCACCATTCCTAAGATCTAGAAGAGATTTAGGTGTCCAACTCCAAGGAGTCCAATTCAAATCCCAGCTTAGCACACCTTACTACACAGCCAAAGATAATTCGGTTGCCAATGAAGAAGACGACACCTTTAACTTGAAACTTCTGGATCTAACCTTTGGATCTGGAACAGGGTATACTATTAAGACAAAAGCCTTATCTGTGCCAACACAATCCGACCAAACTCTTCCAAATGGGGACCACCCTTATCGCCTTCCCTCAGCTTCTCACGGGTTGACCAAACCAAACCAGGAAGATACTGGACTTATAGGGCTAACAACACAAATCCCGACTCAGAATGTCTCAACAGTACTTCTACAACAAATTTTAAGGCTAAACACAGGAATAAGAAGAAGCAGATAACTGGGAAACAAAAGTTAATCTGAACAAATAATCACAGAATAACAAATAGAATAGCTATATATATATATATATATATAATTGGTCAAAATCCATATAATTTATTAAGAGTCTTAAAACAATAAGTCCATATTTCAATTAATATATCAATTTCAAGTCTAAATATCTACCCAATAATTATAATAATAATATTAAAACAACTTTACTATTAAAAAAACAAGAGATAAAGGAAAAAGTTAAATATTAAAATAGTTTTATTATTTATAGGGAAAAGTTAACAATACCCTAAGGGCATTTGTTATTGTTTTATTATTTATGAGAAAAGAAAAGAAAGTAATTAATATTTGGGTAAACTATATATTTGATCCCTAAGCTTTACATCATATGTCAATTTGGTCCCTAACGTTTCACTTGTGTCAATTTAGTCTCTAACCTTTTGATATTGTGTCAAAATAGTCACTGTCATTAAGTGATGGATAAAAAATAATGACGCGGCTAACAACCAAAATAAAAAATTTATTTTTCATGCCAAATGTACTGACATGATTAAAATTCCAATTAGTCAACACCACCTCACCCAATGGCTAATAGAAACCTAAGAATCCATCTCTTTCTCAATTAACACTCTTCTTCGTGTAAGCTTAAATCTCCAGGTAGGCCAACAATGATCGCCTACCCAAATACTGTTGTCTTAGTCACTCTTCTTCCTAACACTCGTCACTCTGCCTTCCTTTACATCCATCCATATTTTTCCCTACTTCTACTAAGGTGTTTCATTTTCTCTAAGGCATTTGGTCGAGCATATAGCAAACATAGGCAATGTTAATAATTAGTTAACCATGACCATAAGCATATACCACACAAAAATAGTAGCAACACCACTCTCTTTGCCTTTAGGTTTTCACCCACAATCTCCAATCATTATTATCAATGCTTCTTAGTTAGTAGTCGCTAGTCAAAATTGTAATTGAAGTTGTTGATTTGATCACATGGTTGCTAGTGTTGCCGCCCTTAAGTTGAAATTGCAACATTCTTTCTTTATTAATAATTCAGATTTTGTTTGTTTTGGTAAGCTGAGAGGAATGAGATAGTCTTAGTAGTTACTTTTATAAATTGAAATTGGCCTTTTGAATTCTAATTTCTCATTCTGAATTGAACCTTAGACACAAATATACATGACTTAATGAAGTTTATGGTCAGCTGGAGCTGGACATTGTTCTCTCTCTCTCATTAGTTAAAATCAGAAGATAGGTTTTTTTTTGCTGTGTTAGTACACTTGGCATCCCATGTGGCATAATTTTTATTTTTATTTTTTTTAGTTAGCCATGTCAACATTTTTCATCCATTACTTAACATCAAGAAATATTTTGACATAATAATAAAAGGTTGGAGACTAAACTGACACAAATGAAATGTTAAGGACTAAATTGACATATAATGCAAAGGTTAGAGACTAAATATATAATTTATCCTTAATATTTTAACAGCTTTTTCTATTTTCCATAAAAGTGATATAAATTTTTTCCTAAAATGATTTATTAATAATTATCCTAAGGGCAGCCATTAACATGACCCTTATTTATATAAGGAAATACTAAGGGCATTGGTTTAGGAGCTATTTTTAGAAACATTTTATTGGAAGAATAATAAAACAATAAATATTGTTAATAATTTTTTATATTTCCTATAAAAGTAGTATTAAAACTTTCTTATTATGGTTTATCAATAATTACACTAAAGATATTTGTTATCAAACCATTTATATATTATCTATGGGCCCATGAAAATAAAGCCTAAAACTTTTTTTTAAGCCTCCTTTGCCATTTCCAATGCCTAGTCATGGGTCTAGGCTCACAAAGCAAAAAAGAAAACTCAAAAAAAGGTAAAGGAAAATTCAAAATTGAACTAAAGAATGACCGGCAGACAAAACAAAGAGGAAGCAACCTCTGCCATAGCTTGGGTTCATTCAAGTGATCAGCAACGTGGTGGAAAGGAGTCAAAGGGTCAAAAGGTAAGGTAAATGTTATGTTATGTCAGTACCAATCTATATATATATATATATATAATAGGTGAAGCAGAAAGAAAATCTAATTGCAATTCTAAATTAGAATTCTAATCTATATTGTGTCATGTGTCAATGTAAATATGAAATTGGAGTCTAATTTTCCTCCATCTGTTGTAATTCCAATGTGCTCTTTTTTTTTTTGTCCACAGTCGTGTATTTTCAAGTTCACCTCCCTTTTCCACACCCGCGTATTTTCAGGTTCACCTCCCTTTTCCACACCGATTCAGGCACCTTAATATACATCTCCTCTCTTCTTCAATCAATGCTATGGAATTTCAATGATGCATGTATTTGGGTATTTCTGTATCTTATACAGGAAGAGGTTCCCTAGATATTCTGATTGTACTTGTCTTTATAATTTTCATGGTCCTAGTTGAAATTAAGAGCATCCACAGCAGTGGAGCTAAATTTTTAGCTTTTTAGCTACACAAAAAGTTACTTTATCTATTTTACCTTCTCACATTCTACAGCAGTGGAGCTATTTTTAGTTTTTAACAGAATAAAATAATATAAACACTACAATAAAATAATATTTCATTTAACCACCAACTCACAACAACAACCACCGTCAAACCCATAAAAATTACTGTACAACCACAACCCCATCGTGCCCATCAAATCCCATCAAAACCAGTGAAGAATAACAAAACAAAAACCTAGAAAAATCAACACGGCACCGAGGGGCACAGTTTCAGTATCGGTGGACGAAACCCATGCCCGATACTCTGTCCGATTCAGTATCGGTGGACGGTACCTGCACCGAGGGGCACGGTTTCATGGTCTTCACCGACGAATCGAGCCTTAACTGATACAGACCGCTCGATTTTGCTGCCAACGGCGTGGCTCGGTCCTTCACGATCGAAATCGGAGCAAGGCAACATAGTGGATTCAACACAGCCAAACCGAAATCCATGCCCGATACTCTGTCCAATTCGGTACCGGCCGACGAGACTTGCGCCAATCATCAATCAATGATCATAGACAGTGATGATGAGTGCAAAGCGAAACGGAGTGCTTCGATTTGAGGTGAGTCGCCGATGCTTTGGTTTCCGATTATGCTACAACTCTCTCTTGGCTTCGATCTCATCGCTCTACTCGTGGGTATGAGGCGGATGGCGGATTGGCGGCGTGGGTCTGAGGCGGATGGTGGCATGGGTTTGAGGCTGATCGACGGTGGGTCGGTGACGTCAAGCTTCAGAGTTAAGAGAGATGAGGTTCAGATGTGATGAATGAGTGAGAGAGAGAGAGAGAGAGAGAGAGAGAGAGAGAGAGAGAGAGAGAGAGAGAGAAAGAGAGAGAGGCACGGTGGGATTTGGGATTATTTTAATCGGAAGCTGAAATAAAAAATTATTAATATTTTTAGCTCTCATGAACAGTGCACATCTATTGATAGATGTGCACTGTTCATGAGAGCTAAAAAAAAAGAAGATTTAGCTCCATTGCTGGAGCAAGCTTTTTGATGTTTAAGGAGCTAAAAAATACCAATATAGCAATATACCACCACTGCTGTGAGTGCTCTAATGCTCTAGCCAAAATTAATCGAAATAAGCCAAAATGACTAAAATGGACTAGAATGAAGTGGAATTTAGGCTGAGGTGGAACAAGAAATTTTCAGGCTGCACTGGCCAAAACAAAGTGGAATTCATAACAATGTTCTTCATAGCTTCACAATTCACGTACACATTTAGTATTTATAACAATGGCAGAGCTAGGATTTAAGTTCAGGGGAAAAATTTATAAGCAATGCACACAGGCACACACCCAAAAAATAACATTAATATGATTGTGTGGGAAGGAGGGACCCGAACACAATGTAAAGCCCAAAGGCCAAGTCCGAGGACGGGAAAAGGCCCATACATGCACCAATCCTGATCTGACACGTGGACTAAGCTCGAGGAGGGAAGACATAAAGACCACGTTGATTCAGACTTAAAATATGAACAGAAGTCCGAGGATGAGAAATGGATGGACCCACCGTCTAAGGAGTCCAAGGAACGAATGCACCTCAAGAATGCCTCAGTTGGCCACTTGCACCAAAAAGTAGGGAACTGTAGAAGACATCAAAGACGTGTAGGTGAAGAAGAGATGAAATATCTGGGGAAGATAGACATCGCCTCCGCATTCAATGCACTGCACCAACTAAGCTAACCGCATTTCTGAGGAAAAGACATCTAAACAGTAGTTCCAAAGCTCACCACACTCTCTACGACTTCTAGAAGGGTCTTGATGGGACAAGCATCCCAACTACAACCCTAAGGCGTACAGGTGGAAGGCTCAGATGCATTAGAGGAGACTATATAAAGGAAAGGAACCCCTCTAGGAAAGGGGGTGATTGAAAAACAGAAGCGAAAACCAGATATTAGAGTGCATCAACTTGTGTAAAGAAAGGAAGAAACAATATATATGAACAATCCATCCTCGGACAAGCCCGAGGAAGAATTTACACTTAACTCGTGTATCATTTCATCATAATAAGAGTCATCACTTCATTAATTTCACGCTTGGATCCTACTTAGCATTATAGGTGACTTAGGAAGCCCACTATCTTACAAATTAATTATGTTGGGCCAAAAATACTGAGTACCACTATTCTAAGTAGGCTTAGGCCAATTTTTTGAGCTCCTACAGTTTGCTATACTATATTTTTCTATTAGGGATTTATTTATATATGAATAATTTTTTTTAATTCAAAATTTCATTTACAATTCTGAAAAAGGATTTTAGCAGCTAGATACTCTATTGCAAATCATATGAATATGATATTTTAGTGAACAAATTGTAATATTTTAAAAATGAAATTGTGAACTTATAAACACTTGAAAATTCAAAGTTTAACATGAAAACAATATTGAGCTCTAGAATTTATTATATAATTATCTTTACATTTTATTGCTTACGCTAATAAAAGAAGAATACATTATTACATTAGAAATTGATTTTTCTTTTATCGTTTTTATCAATTCAAAGGCAATAATAATATTCTTTTTCAATCTTTTCAATTAAAACTTGTGCTTCTTTACACATTTTTTTTTTTTATGTTTGCCTTTTCTTTTTCTTTTTTTTATTATATATTTTGAGCTTTGAAACACATTTATAGATTATAAATGATTTTATTTTATTTTTATATTTAATGAAGTTTTCATATATAAAAAATAATAGTCCAACGATAATTTTACAAATGAAGAAAATACGTAAATGCAAATCCATGCAAACAGAATAAAATAAATAAATGAAATACAATAATTAAGATGGGACCAACAAAATGAAGGGGAAGGAACAAGTCAATAAAAGGACAAAAAAAAAAAAAAAACTTGAAACTCACAAAACAGTTATTACTCTTTGAGCTCTATTTTCTCATAATCTTCTTATTTGGTGTAGACATATGATTGGAGGTACCAAACTCACTAGGTAATAATTTAGGGATGGCAATGGGACGGGGCGGGGCCGAAGGATGGGATCTTTGCCCCCGCCCCGTATAGATTTTTCTTGCCCCATCTCCGCCCCGCCCCGCATGACGGGAAAAATTTCTTGCCCCATCTTTGCCCCTTAAGGCCCTGCGAAGCCTCGCCCTACACCATAAAACTTTATTTCTTGTTAATTTTCCATATAACTATTATCATTTTTTCAAATAAAATGACATGTTTCAATATTAAAAATATACTTGAAATTATAAATAAATTTATCCTATCAAATCAAACTAATTTTTAGCAAAAACTAAATAATATTATCTAAATGTTTAACAAGACAATTTCACAACAAAAATCTCATAGTATGACACAAAAATCTCATATTATGTTGATAGTGAAAAGTAAGTTGAGAAAGACATGCATCATGAATGAAAAGACAAAAAAAAGAGTTAAAATTGATATCTTATTTCCGACTTTTCTTGAGAGAAAAGAGAGGTAGAATCATGTTAGGTATAATAAAATAAGATAATGATATTTTTGTTTAAATAGTAGGATTTTAGAGTATGAAAAAATTACAACTTAATCCTTATTAACGCGGGGTGGGTCTAAAAAGTGTAAACCCATCTCCACCCCGCCCCGTGGTACGGGTCTAAAATCTCGCCCCATCCCCGCCCCATCACCTTTGCAGGGCGGGGAAAACCCGCACGGGGCGAAGCGGGGAGGGGCGGGTCGAGCAGGGTGGGGAAAAATTGTCATCCCTATGTAATATGACAAATAAGTAAACCCATTGATAAATTTTGGTCAGGCCAGGGGTGCAATTGCCCCCCCCCCCCCCACCCCCCACTCCCCACTCCCCTGGCTTTGCCCTTAATTTATGATAATGATATATTGTACCTAAAAAAAAATTATGGTCTATAGCATTTACTGTGTTTTTTTTCGTTTCTTACCATGATGATATCATTAGTAAACTATAGATTGTAAAAACTTAAGAATTTATGTATTTTTTTACTTTTATTTTTGTGTAATTTGTTATTTATTCTCTTATTTGTATTGAAATGAAGATAAAGATTTTATTAACATTCAAACATGTTGCAAGTATGTATATACATTTTGTTAAGGTGAAATTTTAATTAATTGAAATTAAACCTATTGGTTTTTGTAAATCTAAATTCTAAAACAAGTATTCAAATACCTAAGGTGCTTGTAACTGCATGGAGGAGTAATTATCAATGGGTTGATAATTATGGAATTAGGATACTGAGATGTTAAAAAATGTATAATTCTTACAACAATTTTTGCAAATTGTTAACTTGACAAATTGTGTTTTTTTTAGTGGGAATTGTGTTCATAGTAATTAACAGCACTTTTATATACTTTAACCACTAACACTACCTGTATTATACACCCAATGACAATAAACTAAATATATAAAAAAAAATTAAAGTTATTTCTTTTTTCAATAGACTTTCCAATTCAGATATAGTATGCCAAAAATAAAAACTACCGATTAAACTAAATAACAATTTTTTAATATATGAGTGCCACAATTTTTTAATATATATCAAACTAGGGTTGGATAGAAATAACCTATCTCATCCTCCTTCCCCTATATATGTGTGTGTGTGTGTGTTTTTTTCTTAAGAAACAAGGGTTGGATAGAAATAACCACTAGAGAGGGTTGGCCTTAACCCTAGAAAGCGGGTTTGGCTCTCCTCAAGTTTAAACTCCTCATATTTTCTCCTTTTTTGTCCAGATGAGTGACACATGGCAAGAACAAATCCAAAAGTTAAAAAGCCACCCACATCAACTATGATTTTTCTCTCAATTTTTGGGTAGTCGTTTCTCTCTTTCTTTATGTGTCTCTCTCTACCCCTTTCTATCTATCTCTCCATTGTTCTCTAATATTATCACCGCCACTTGAACATGAAAGGGCATCAAGATTAGAACTTGGGTAAAAGCCAATTCTGAATGATAAGAGAAAATCCAAGTATGTTTTCTTTTTCTTTTTTTGACAAAACCAAAGTTTGCTTTCTTTTCAATCTCAATATGCTGCTGAACTTCACAAATTTGTCCTATAACTGTAACCATAAACAAAAAATAATAGAAATTAAAAACAAGAAAGGGGAATGGAATAGATGATGGTTTTACAAGAAAAATGAACATGGCTTTACAAACAGAGGACAATAACTTGCACACCCACATAGCACGTACAATAGAGCTTCCTTGGCTTTTGGCATAAAGATCTTTTGCTTTTCTTTTCTTTCCTCGTCTATTGTTTCACTCTTACCGTCTTACCCCCTTTTTTTCCTGCAAGTTATGATCTTGGCACTTTTGATTCTCAAGCTATTTTCATAGGGGCGGCTTGATGCATTTAGGGGCCTAAGGCGGAAATTGATTATCTTATTTTAAATGCAAAATTTCTATTAATTAATATGAATTACGAAGAATTTTTTCTTTTTTTAGATATTTTATAGATAGAAAAAGTTTGACAAATTTTTTAAAACTTGTTGATGTGGCAGATTGATAGTGGTAAGTAAAAAAGCAATGTTAGTGGTAAATTTAGATGAGAACTAGTAAAAGTTTGTAAACTCAACTCTTATTATTATTTTTTTTTTTTTTTTAGAAGTGCAACATTCACAATATTTTTTACAACAAATTTTAAGTTTTAATTTTTTTTATTTAAAAATATCACTATAATTATTTTTTTGTCATCAATAACAACCTACTACATAACATTAGTTGTAAAAATGTTGTGAAAAATATTGTGGACGTTGCATTTTTCTCACATTTTTATTTTTTTTATCTGGTAAAAAAATATTATTTTATTTATTGATTATAAATAACTCTATTGGTTAAAATTTGGGGGCCTTTTTTTTTTACTTGGGGCCTTAAGCGACTGCCTTTCTTGCTCTAACATTCAGCCGGCACTGTATTTTGACGATGTTGGAGAGAGAGGGGCATAAACTTAGAGAGAGAGACCAAAAAATTAAAAGAAAATCTATAGTTGACAACTTGACGCGAGTATTTTTTAAATCTTTGGATGTATTACTCACCATATGTTACTTCTGGACAAAAACAGGAGAAAACATGAGGAGTCTAAACTATAGGGGAGCTGGCCTCATTTTAATTAAACTCCCAATATTAACTAATAAATTAGAAAAAAAAAATTTACCCCAAATATGCAAAAAAAAAAAATTATGTCTCTTTGTGCACTATATTATTCCTTGTTCCCTTTGAGTAGGAGTTCTAGGGTTTGGATCTCAAAATTTCCCACATAGAAACTAAAAAAAAAAACTCTCTCTCTCTCTCTCTCTCTACAACCAAATATAAAATTTAAATAAAAATAATATAAAAATTAATGAGTTATTCTATGACCATAACTTTTGCCATATATTTTTCCATAACTATCTTATGTGGTGGATTGTACCTAACTGCCTAATTCTCTTATAAATTTACACAATCAACCACATATAATAGTTGAGAAAAGAATATGGTCTTCGAACTTTTTGAAAATCAATACCTCAAATTTTTTTTTTCTCATTGCTAGCTAGAAATGAAAAGAAATGTGATTTTTTTAATGTCTTCACGTACTATAAAGAAACCTTCAGAAAGGACCAAAAGTAGATGGCTATAACATGGTTCAAATCAACAATGCTAAAGAAAACAAAAACTTCACAACTTTTCCAGAAAGCAAATGCAGTTTTAAAAAAAATTGCAAAACCAAATGTAATTTTTTGAATTTAGTTACAAATATTCATTCAAAATTATTAATAAATAAAAGCGCTCCTATGCATAGAACACCCACCCAACATGACAACACACCAGTGAAGATAGAAAACAGAAATACCTGAGAGGGTTTTCAATGAGAGGAGGAGGAGCGGCGAGAGTGAGGTATCGGTGGCTGTGCAAGCACGAAGACACAAAAGTGCTTGAGAAGGAAGCGTCGCTAGGAGGCAAGAGGCCATCGTTGCCAGTAGAGGGAGGTGTCATCATGACAGGCTAGGGTCTATGTTCGACATCTCTCTTCCACTTCTTTCTCTCGCGCCGTTGTGTGTTTGTTAAACAAAAATCAAATTTGTTTTTAATCGGGTCAGTATGATTTAGATTTGATTTCAACGTGTCAGTTTGATTTATATTTAATCTAACATGGAAACTAATTCTTTTAAATAAAAAATGCCACATCATTGTTCTGTTAGCCACGTAAGTAACATCACGAACGGCAATTAATAAAAGGACTAATAAAACTCAATTTTAAAACTTGAAGGGCCAATTGTGCTCGCTTTAAATTTAAGAAACCAATTGCGCACACAGAGTAAGCATGAGACCAACCTTGTAGTTATCTGTATTTTTAAGTTGATTTTTTAAGGAACCAATCAGCACTTCTCAAGTGTCAATTGGCCCAAATTGTCAGCTCAACCCGAGGACTCCTGAATTGAGATAAACCCTACCTTTTTCGATTTTTTAGAGATAAGGACGCATCCTAGTTCATATTTGATCATTCAGCTAATTTTTCGAAGCATTCTAACCTCTATAAATAGAGGATGCCTCTCAAAATTCAGCACTCTTTTTACACTTTCTAACCCCTTCCCCCCCCCCCCCCCCCTCTCTTTTTGGCTCTTCTCTTATGAATTTTCAATTCCCCTTACATTAAAGACGTTTTGGAGGCTTTTACTTTAGGAACTTCTTTTTTGTAAGTAAAGTATTTAAGGTCTCAAAAAGGTGAATAAACTTCTTTGAATTCTAAAATATTCTTTCATTAGAAGAGCACGCTCATGCAAGAGGTATTCTACTTCTTTCTTCTCTTCTTTCATTGATTTTTTGTTATTGTTTGATTTATGAATATGTTTAGCATGTTTTATTATTATTTTTGGTTCTTGATATGTAATTGTCATGCTCTGCTTGAATTTTCTTTAACATGTTCTTAGATGATTGCTTATTGTCTTTTTCTTAAGTTTTAAAATCTGCTAATGACTATTAGAGATCTGATTTTCTTTAAACTCAAAAACTGATCCAAATTTTTCAGACCTGATTTTCTTTTAACTCAAAAATTGATCTGAATTTTTTAGATCTGATTTTCTTTTAACTCAAAAACTTATCTGAATTTTTCAGATCTGATTTTTTTCTCAAAACTGATCTGTATTTTTTCAGATCTAATTTTTTTTTTTTTAAATCAAAAGCTGATTTGTATTTTCATTAAATACAAATTTGATTTTTTTTTCAAAAAAAGTTTTCCTTGTTACAAAATTGCGGATTTTGAAATTTAAAAGAAAGGATTGAAAGTTAGGTTGATTTTTTTTTTTAATATGTGATGCATGCATATTGAATTTATCTCATGAATGTGAGTCCTCTTTCAAAAGTCTTTTTTATTTGTTTCCAAAAACAGATCTGATTTTTTTTTTTTTTTTTTATAAACCACATATCATTTTTTATTAACTTTTCAAAACAGCTCCGATTTTTCTTGATAAAATCACTTTTTTTACTTTACACAAAACAGGTCTAATTTTTCTTGATAAAATCTTTCTTTTTATCCTTTCTAAAAACACATCTGATTTTTTTTTTTACCAACTACGTCTTATTTTTTTTTTACCCTTAAAACAGATCTTTTTTTTTTTAACAAAATCTCATTCTTTTTCTTTTACAAAAAACAAATCTAATTTTTTCTTGATAAAATCTTTTTTTTTTTTTTTTACTTTACACTAAACAGATTTGAATTTTCTTTTAAAAGAGGTTATATTCATGAGGCAAATTTATTTGGATTAATTTTTGTTAAGTGTTTGTCATGTGAGTTCAACATACCATTTAACATCATGCAAAAAGGGTATATTAGTCATTAGAGTCTAGAAGACAAGACTCTGTTTGGGCAGAATGAGTGTCTAACACCTTCCCATTCTGTAACCTAGCCTCTGAGCTTCGAATTTTTGGATAGGTAGATTACTGCTTTTTTTTAAAAAAAATTTTGGTAGATTGTAACTAGGATCAAAACTTTGTATTATTTTTGCATAGATTGTAACTAGGACCCAAATTCTTGTAAGGTTTAATTTACTAAAATTGTACTTTTCTTTATTCAATCAATGATAGTCAAAGTATTCTGAGCATGTAATTTGTATTTTTTTTTCTTATTCTTTTTTGTATAAAAAAAATTAGTGATGACTCCACACCACTTACCCAAAAATAGAGGTGTCATTAAAAGCATCCAAATCTCTTTTTTGAGAGCACCCAGGTTTACGGTCTCTCACATAGGCGTTAATGATATTCGTAAAAATGTTTTAGCTATCCTTTTGTATTGTGTTCCTGCCGTAATATATGTAACAGTTATTCCTGCCATGAGCACGCTGTTAATTCAAGACTTCTGCCAAGGCGCATCTATACTGGGATGGCCCAATTTGTGTACAAACTGGCCTAAGGTGTGTTTCACTTAGGCCGGTCCCAACTCTCTTACCCCAGAATCACAGGTCATGGTGTAGCAGGAGAAACCCAAGCCCAACAACACAAAAGGCCCACCACAAGCATCGAAGTTGGAGTCACGTTAGGAAACTATTTCTCTAATTGACCAATTAGATACGACATTAATGGATATGTCTTTATATCCTTTTAAACCTCTAACTTATCACATGTGCCTTATCACATGGACCACCAAATTAATTAATAAACTAATTTAGTCTTACACATTATTGTTCGTAAATGCTTGGTCCATTGGAAGGGACCCCAAGTATTGGAAAAATCCTTAACCCAGACTTATGGGTCATGTATAGACCCTATTAATGGTCCCAAGTTGTGGCCACAAAGTGATAGAGAAACCATACTCCCTCCTAAAAGAATAAGACAAGAGGGTAGGCCTAAAAAGAAAAGAAAGAAGGAACTTGGTGAGCTAAACAATCCATATAAGATGAAGAAGAGAATTGGTCATGTTAAATTTAGCCAATGTGAGACAGTAGGCCATAACAAGAGAATGTGCAATCCCACTACTTAGGCTAGTAAATAGTCGAGTAAGGCTTGTAATAGTTAGATTTTTTTTTCCCTTGTTGATAATACACTACTAAGTTGTGATGTAACATTTATAGGTGAGAGAGCCAAATGTAACAGCACAGAGTTTGGAAAACCAAGAACATGGGACATCTTCAAGCCATGTACAACCTACTAATGGGGCAGCACTTCCATTGCAAACAAGCCATGTAGCATATGCAAGTTAGCACAGTCAAAAGATACCTATGAGTGATTGCAACTACTTATTTATATTTGTTAGTCTTATATGAAAAAAATCATAGATTTATAATTAATGTACTAAAATGAAACTATAATGCATTTCCAAGTTAGGAAAAGAAATGTCACAACACAAAGTCAACCAACACCCCAATGTGAAGGAGTACATCGAAGTCAACCAGCATCTCAAGTTATTATTATTACATTTATATGTTACAACAAAGTTGCCTATGTTGTTTCTAGTAGATTAATATCTTTGTGCACTTTTTCAGGTTGGACCCAATGAAGTTACAAGAAATTACAGTTTTGGAGTGTCATTAGAGACAATGGCTGCTGCAAGTGAGACTTCCAAAAGCATTACAAAATTTAAGAATGCACAAGTGCAAAAGTGAACGACATTTCTTATGGTTAAATGTGCAGAAGTGAATTGCTTGTGGAGATAAATGTGTATTTTAAAGTAGATGGAACACTTAGATATTTTTTTGTTATTGTTTGAAATAGTTCGAAGATTACTACTATTTTGTTATTGTTTGAAATAGTTAGAGGATTACTACCACATGTTTTACCATCTAGTACAGTTACATGGTATAATTCTAAGGATGATATGCTAGATACCAATTTGTAATTAATTGCACTACGGGTTGAAGATTGAATTCTACTTGTATTTTGTCTGAGATCAGCTAAGCCAAGTGTAGTAAAATTCACTTTTATTCTTAAATGTAAGCGTGAGTGCAACTTAATTATCATTCAATACAGCAAAAGTTGATCTCATTTTGGTAATGGAGGCTTCACATTCGGTTTCAAGTTTTAACTATCTCCACCTCCAGTCCACTAATTCTTGCAATCCCCTTGGGCACCAGCTTTCTGCCTATACTGCTGTCTCATCTATCGTGGCCTTTGCTACTGCTACTATCTTTATCTGTACCTCCACGGCTACAACCAAGTCTGCAACTCATGATGGCTTGGTTATAGTCCACCTTGCACCGAAGTTGATTCTGGGAAGTGGGAATAGGAAAAAGCCACTCACGGTACAGTCCTATATACCTTTAGCATACATCCCTGCATAGACAATATAAGTACTGTCATGAACTTTTATAAAATCTGTAAATAGAAACTATTTGGGCCTATCTAAAAAATAAATACATTAGTCATGCAATGGTATCCATCAGCCATGACATCTCAAATGGATACACGAATTTCTGTTGCTTCTAAAGATTGCAAATAATATAATGGTACATAACCCTACTAGTTTAGTTCACTATATGATCTTTTCTTTTATATTCTATTTCTTTTGTTAGTTCTAATAGCCAATAGTCAGTTTTTGCTGATATGCAAAGATTTAATTTCCATGTGATCCAAAAGCACCGATAAATGTATGATTAAAGTAGCTCTAGGAACCATTTTAGCCACAGCTCCAGAAAAAAAGTAAATTACTTAATCTATGACATAGAAATTATAATAATACACAGACAACTACGATGAATCGCTAAAAGAAAATGTGTTACCTTAAACATATTTTATAAAAAGGTCTTTCTAAATTCATTCTCCTCAGCTTCAAGTAAGTATATGCAAAGCTCAGTTAACCACGTGAGTAAATCGGTCAACTTTGTTGAACCAAAGACAAGAAAATAAATTTGACATTGGTGTATGTGCCCGTACTATAAAGAACCCTTTAGGAATGACCAAAAGTAGATGGCTATAACATGGTTCAAATCAACAATGCTAAAGAAAACAAAAACTTCACAACTTTTCTAGAAAGCAAACGCAGTTTTAAAAAAATTTGCAAAACCAAATGTAATCTCTTAAATTTAGTTACAAATATTCATTCAAAATTATTAATAAATAGAAGTGCTCCTATGCATAGAGCACCCACCCAACATGACAACAAACCAGTGAAGACAGAAAACAACAAAACTTAAGAGGGTTTTCAATGAAGGAAGGAGGAGCGGCAAGAGCGAGGTATCGGTGGCTGTGCTAGCATGAAGACACAAAAGTGACTAAGAAGGAAGCGTCGCTTGGAGGCAAGAGGCCACCATCGCCAATAGAGGGAGATGGCGTCACAGCAGGCTAGGGTTTGTGTTCGACATCTCT
This sequence comes from Castanea sativa, assembly GCF_040712315.1. Taxonomy (NCBI): domain Eukaryota; kingdom Viridiplantae; phylum Streptophyta; class Magnoliopsida; order Fagales; family Fagaceae; genus Castanea; species Castanea sativa. Next base: position 20,572,000 of record NC_134020.1, read on the forward strand.
CTCTCTCTCTCTCTCTCTCTCTCTCTCTCTCTCTCTCTCTCCATCGTACGTTTGTTAAAAAAAATCAAATTTGTTTTTAATCAAGTCAATATGATTTAGATTTGATTTCAACGTGTCAGTTTGCTTTAGAGTTAATCTAACATGGAAACTAATTTTTTTTAAATAAAAAATGCCACATCATTTAAAAATGTCACGTCATTGTTTCGTTAGCCACGTAAATAACACCACGAACAGCAATTAGTAAAAGAATTAATACAACTCAGTTTTAAACTTGTGGGACCAATTGTGCTTACTTCAAACTTAAGGAACCAATTACGCACACAGGGTAAACTTGAGGGACCAACCTTGTAGTTATCCGTATTTTTTAAGTTGATTTTAGTTTTTCTTTATTAATATTTCAAAGTGATAAATCAAAGTTTTTATTTTAAATCTATATAAAAATATTGGAAATTTTTTGATTGTTAATATGTGATAAACACCTAAAAATATTTAGCAAATTTCAAGAATACAACCTATGGGGTATGAGAATTCCGAGTAAGGTGGCCACGCCACGTGCCACGCCTGACCGAGAGAGACAGTTGTTGGGCCAAAGAGGCCATGTCCTTGGATGTTATGATCACATCATCAATGCGCCAACAGAGGAGGATTTACTGTGCAGAAAGAGCTTTGGGAAAGGAGATGGCAATGACGGGATTGAAAAGCTAGATACTGCCATCACATTTAATGCATCCCACCAAACCTTCTGGCCGCATTTATGTGGAGAAGACCTTTAAACAGTGTTTTCTGGCCGCATTTATGTGAAGACGACTTGTGAACATGGTTGCTTTGGGCGCCGCATCTCTCAGTAAACTACAAGAAGATGCTAGATAAGATTGGAAGATGGGTGATGATCTGTGCGATGAACAGGTGGAAGGTCAGGATCATCTGAAAATGTCTATATAAGATAGAAGATCCTCCATGGGAGGGGGATCGAGAAAAAGAAGGGAAAAGAAAAACTCTGTAGATTCAAGAACACTATATGTAATTTGTCTTTAGAAAAGAGAAATACAAGAATCAATCTCCTCGCTTGAGTCCGAGAACAAATCTCAATACTTAAACTGTTCCATCTTCATCCCACTGTAGTTTTAGCCAGTTATCATCATTAATTCAACTCATTAGAACCTAGATTTAGAGCCTACTCTTTATAAATTTATTGTTTTGGACTCTTTGGGCCTACACCCATCTTGTTTTAGGTTTAGGTGCAAATTCCTTCTTTACACAACCCAACATTGAAAAACAAAAAATTTCCATTGAAAATTGTTTTAAAAAAAAAAAGATTTTTTTTCAAGTTATTGGACTTAAGTGTCTAATATAGGGAAACTGGGCCCAACCCATGTGCTTGGAGAGTGATTTAGAGCAAGATAACAAATAATTGAAGTGTTGTATTTTGGAGGAAATGAGCCGAAGAGAAGGTCTATTTCGAGATTCTATTAGTAATTAGTCATAATTTAAAAAAATTGTAATTTCAATTTTTTTTTCTTTTTTTGTTAAACGTAATTTCAATTCTATTTGCGTGTATATTTCGACAACCCAAAAAAAAATCTAATATTAACATATGATCCATACAAATGAAAATTTATGATCCACATATATTATGTATTTTTTTTTTTTTTAGTTTAAGTGGCTTTTAATGATTTGTACATAAAAGAAACGTAATATTTTAACACGTGTTAGATTGATTTTTGTTTTCGGTTTGTACGTATATACTGAAACTGAAACGATAAGCCCCAATCTACCACAGAACTTACCGAATCTGAGCAACCACCCATAAAAACTAATATATGACAATGATTACTCGACTCGAGAGACTTCGTTCCACTAGTACTAAGATAACTTAAATTTGTCAGATACTATAGGCCACAGCCTACCTCAAGGCCTCTAGCCACCGTTCAAAGTTTGGACCAAAATGAATCAAGTCGTGAATTTATGAGTTCATAAAAATAACAGAGTGGGTGTAAATTGTGTAATAATCATTTTCAACTACGACGTCTTGAGTTTGGTCTTTATTTATCTACCTTTGCAATGTAATAGGTACTCAACTCAACAACCACACAGTACACAACACAAATAAGCACAGCACAACGTTCAAACTGCGCGCGGCAAAGTACAGCTCGAACCAAACAACAACAATAATAATGATATGCTTACTGACCCTTCCTCCTGTTCCTCTCGAACTCAAATCCCCACTCTCATTCAGAACCAGAGCACAACAACAACAACACTCACACCCCTTCTCTCAAACTCTCCGCTCTCACACAGTACCCCACAAAACTCTCACTGGAGGAGGCACAGCAACAACTACTGTAACCAACGTAGCTCTCAGTGAACATAATGACCTCAACGCTGCGGAGGAAGATGAGCCACTGCCGGCGGAGCTGAATGAAGAGCTGATGCCGAATCATGTGGCAGTGATTATGGATGGGAATGGGAGGTGGGCCAAGCAGAGAGGCTTACCAACCTCGGCGGGCCACCAGGCAGGGTCACGGTCACTGAGAGAGCTCGTTGAGATTTGTTGTAAATGGGGGATTAGAGTTCTCACCGTTTTCGCCTTCTCTTATGATAATTGGATTCGCCCCAAGGTCCGTTTTACTATTATTTTGCGTGTTCGCTTTGATTTTGAAATCTGGATTTTTCAACTTATTTTAACTTATCAAAAGAAATAAGATTAGTTCCAGACTTAAGGTTGATTTTTTTATTAAAAAAAAAAAATTAGAGCTTTTTAAATTAGTAACAACTATGTAAATAGAACTTCTAAGATTTTTGCTATATATATAAACCTGTCTAGTCTACTCTGGAAAGAACAAAAATAACTCCCCTTATGTCCCATCAATAATTCAACACCCCCTTGTTTGCTGTTGGCCTGACCAGATTTATTAGGTCCGTGCTGCTTTGTCATGGAGAGCTTGGGGTCCCCAAAGAGTGTACGCGATTAATACTTAATAGGCAGGCCCCATTGGGATTCAGGTTCTCTCTTTTTGTCTTGCACTACACATACTTGTAAAACGTACAGTCAATAGAAGACTGTTGAATAAGGTGAGTAAAACATTTAAAATGGAGAAGAAGAAAAAAGTTGGTTTGAAGTCGAAGGGATCCGGTTTTCAATTTGCTTGATGTCCAATCTTTAGCTACACTATCTCACTTTCTTCCCATAAGATACCCCCATAAAACCTATGCACCAAGAACTTGGAACCTTCAATTGTACATGAAGTGTCCCCGAAGGACTGTATATCACCAACATCTATTTAAGCTACTCATGGTTTGAAAAATCTAAAGCGCTTATTTTATAATAAATTGATAGGATTTTATTTGAGGACTGCAAAGGATCTTAGCTACTGCCATTGGAATAATGGTTATATCAATAAATTCACAATTTTCTATCAAGTTAAGCTTTAAAATCAAGTTGTAGTTTATCATGACACCAAGACAAGTACTCCAAAGATCAAAAATTGCCTCTAAGGAACTTTCCATTTAAAAGTTAAAAATTCCACATTTTTAGACAAATTAATGGTAATTTAACAAATCTAACTGTGATATCAATTTTTTTTTTTAAGTGGAGATGGTAATGGTTCTAGATCTAGAAAGCAAGAAACATACTTCCAAATTGTAAATTTTGCAGTGTTTTTGTCTGTTTTGATTTGTCTAGAACCTACAAGTAGTAGAACTTTTCCAAAGATTGAATTTTTATTTTTATTTTTTGAAAACTTTTCAATGATTGGTTTGATTATGGTGCAGGTGGAGGTTGATTTCTTGATGAATTTGTTTGAAAGAGAAATAAAGTCACAAATGCAGAAGTTTGTGAGGTAGTTGTTACCCTCCTGCTCTCTTTCCCAGCAGTTACCAATTCTTATGCTTTGGTACATTTGTATAAGGATTCAATTTTTTTCATTTTCTTGTTCATTATCTTCATATTTTGATTGCATACAGTATATATTTGCTTGAGGAAATTTAAAGGTAATTCTGAACGAGTGGTAATAGTTTTAAATGATTGGTGTTGTGCATATGTGGCATGATTAAAAGTAGTCAGACTTTCAATTTATATAACTGTTTTAGTTTCTTAAAAAATGGAAACTTTGAATTATTTAATCCAAATATTTGTATCAATGTTGAGTTGGAACGGATTAATCTATATGAAATTTTCTCAGTTCCTTGATCAATAGACATATTAATCAAGGTAGTATCATGATGTTCTTATCAATCTAGCAACTTTGTCCTAGATTATACTATCCAGTTTGTTAACCACTATTTGGAAATAATTTCATTCTTCTAGAACTGTAAGGGTATTTCAGAATCCAAATTCCAGAAAGATCAAGGATGTGATTGGGGTTTGGAGAGCAACTGAGCGGTAGTAAGAATAAGTTTCTGATTTGTAACTTTCATTGAACCGTATCCTTGTGCCAAGGTCAGCACTTGTATAACATATTGGGGTCCAGCCCAATATGGAATTTACCAACTGTGACAGGTAGTAGATGTTAGGCTTAGAGCCTGTGTTGAAGATAAATGGGGGACAGAGACATGAGATTTTTAACTTACCATGTAAAATAGGCGTCAAAAAAGTTGGTTTTGTCAAAGCTCTTACTTTACATTACAAGGAAAAGGGCTCGTACATAAGCTAGTTAAATAGGGCTTTGTTAGCTTATGGAAGAAGACAGAATAAGCAATGTTTCTGCCATTTCTTCTCCATTTTAGAGGGATGTTCATACCATTCTTGCTCTCTTATTGTGATGATCAATTTCTTCTTGAAGTACCTCTTTTCTTTACCACTGTTGTTTTGTAGTGCTTTTCCCATGGTAGCCACTTTTTCCTGTAAGAATTGCCCTGCCTCTTGGCAGTGCATTGTAGTTTTTCAATTTTTTTTTCAAGCAGTTCAAATATAGTCAGGATGGCCCCCTCCAAATGCTTTGGGCTTTACTACCATTCATAGAGCACTCTAGAATAAGTCTTAGTCCAAACTCCAATAATTTTTATCTCATTTGGAAAGCATGTTTGCACTACTGCCTTAGTGATAGGTATCATCTATAGAGTATTAAAAATGTTTGAAACTGTGCATCATTGTCTTAAAGTTTTGATTGTTGTCAAATGCATACATACAACATTCTTTGTCCCATCTTTTTTGTTCCATTTTATGCTCCACCAATCCCAACTTTCCATGTGTTTGATTTTTTATTTATTTATTTTAAACTTCAGTTTTATTGAAAGTGATTACCTAGAACTCCTTTCCCATAATAATCTCCAAGGAATGTACAAAAGCAAACTAAATAGGTAACATACAGTTGCCATTTGCAGCTCATAATAAACTGTCCCACATACGATCCCCTGGAGATGATTTCTACTGCCCAACTACCTTTTGCTGAAGGGGAAGGGATGAATCAAGAAACAAATTAGGTCATATTTACAAGATCGAAATAGAAAACTAATCTTAAATAACTATGGATCTAAATCTGGAGGTCTTGCACTCACTGGAAACAGTTTTTGCTCATTTATTAAAAAGTTTTTGCTCATTTTCTAGAAGCATGAAATGTCAATGCCAAGCTAGCAATAAATTTCTTCTGATAGACTGAACTGCAATAGTGAGACAATATCTTTTGTTAAAATTGCTAAATGTGGATGCTCATTTTGAAAAGATAATGGATTTATTTGTTTGATCATCACATATTGGAAAGTAAAGCAGACATATGCTATCAATGAAACCATTATTTGAGATTATAAATAGAGTGTTCAATGTTGGATTTGCTATCTTCATTTTTTATTACCTCCATGTCTTTGTAGCAAATAAAGCAGTCACTTCCTAGTAGGCAGACCATTGTTTCAATTATATGTGATGGGTGGTGCTAGGTTAAATATTGAGGTTGTTTCATTAATAAACGGGTTATTCAGAAAGAAATTGGTTTATCCTCTTTTGCTTTTACAGTGAAGGTATTCGAATAAGCGTGATTGGTGATTCATCTAAGCTTCCACAGTCTCTACAGAAATTGATAAGTGATGCAGAAGAGAAAACAAAAGACAATTCTAGATTCCAACTCATTGTGGCAGCTAGTTACAGTGGGAAATATGACATTGTGCAAGCATGCAAAAGTCTTGCTTGCAAAGTCAAAGATGGCGTCATTCAACTGGAAGACATCAGCGAAAGCTTGGTTGAACAGGAATTAGAAACCAACTGTACTGAGTATCCCTATCCTGATCTACTAATACGAACCAGTGGTGAACTAAGAGTCAGCAATTTCTTATTGTGGCAGTTGGCCTACACTGAATTTTTCTTTGTAAAAGAACTCTGGCCTGATTTTGGGAAAGCTGAGTTTGTAGAGGCTTTAATTTCATTTCAGCAAAGACAGAGACGCTATGGTGCGCGTCTTTCATAAGATATAGCCAATTACAGATATCTTAGCTTCTGTATCATCATACGGAGAGTTTGAACCATGCAATGAAGGTTTCTTATGATAATTTCACGATAATGCATTGAAGTATAAGAATCATGTATAGCTAGTACATAATCAACATCAGGGTGCTGGACGTACATATAATAAACAAACATATATAACTTAGTGTGAGAAAGATTTCTATATCTCTTCTTAGATAAACATGGGGTAATTCTCTTTGCCAGAAGCATCGATTCTATTATCTTACTTATCAACATTACATAAAGGAGCATTGTTTTCCACAATCTCAGTGCATAAAGAAGCATAGATTTTCTGTAAGCTCTGTATTTCTAATTTTTTTTCCTTGTGTCTACTGTCCTTTTGTACATCCAGATTGACAAGAACTTTTGCAATTAAATTTTTATGTTGTTGAAATTAAAATGAACTAGATGTTAGGGACATATTTATGTAATTGGCTAATCTTTTGGCAAAACGCACTTTACTTGTAATTGGGTAGATCTAGGATGAGTTTAGTATTTCAATAAATAAATATTCAAGTTAAGTATTGAAGCCACGTAAGACCGACCAAGAAACAAGTGAAGGAAGTGTTATTCATTAAAGCTCAACAGAAGTCTCGACTGAATCTTTTTTATCGAGATTTAATATTGAAGCTTGACAGAAACTCGACACAGGCTGTATCTGTCGAGAATTATAAAATCAGACTTTTCAGATTTGATTACACGCATATGCTTATGTATTTGTATAGGGTTTCTTTTCTCACAACCCCAGACATATATAAGGATTATTTTAAAGGTCGTCACAAGGTGATGCAAATAGAATACAAGCATTGTGTGACCAAATACAAAAAGTGACCTAGTTTATCATTCTCTATGTAGAAATTACTGCATCTTTACGCCAAGAGTTTTGTGACCAAGGAGCTTCCTGATCTTTATTGTTGATGAACTAAAGAACTTTGTAGCCAACAATCTTCTTCAAATTGGTGAGTTAGTCACGTACTGGGATCCATGCATCATTGGTTAGTCACATACTGGGATTCATGCATTAAACGGAGAAATTGCTGCTACAATACAAGTCCAATTGAGTATTGGGGTAAGGATTCAACTGTAGATTGGTATTTCGGGATAGGTCATACAGTTTGGTAAGATTCTTTATACTTGTAACCACTTGTGATTGATAATAGTGGATTCTTGGGAGTGGTGACCTTAAATTCATCCAGTGGGGTTTTGCCTCAGTAATTTTCCCCATTCGTAAACAAATCACCTGTGTCAAATTTATTTTTCGCTGCATTTAGTTATTTGGTGATTTGTTTATGCTACCATGCTATTGCATGTAATTTGACTAATTAATTAACTTGGATAATTAATTAATTTGCAAGGGATCAACTCATTTTAACCCAACACTAGATAATATCATAGAGATGAGAGAGTGGAAGCAATGAGAGAAGAGAAAAAAAGATGGAACCTAAGAAGCATGGACATTGATGGACACAAGTACGAGTACAACACAGTGATACGAGCAATTTTTGAAAAATTATAACATGTATGGAGTCAATATAACACAAGTACGACATGAATATGACATAAGTACAACACGAATACAGTACCCTAAATGAAGTGTCCGAGCTTCTTAGGATGGAACACTGAGGTTATGTGGTTCAACCTACGACATACATCTATGGAGGAAGCCCTTGATGGCTATGTCTTCACTATAATCTCAGTTCATGTGTTACAATAAACCCAATATGGAGCATTTATACATGACTAAAATTAACCATGAAATAGATCATGCTTAATTGACTTATAATACAAGTAACACATTTTGCTTACACACCAAGCAAGACTAGATTTGGGCCTTGACTATTGGGCTTGGTATCTCTACACCCCTCAAACTCAAGGTGGAAGCTTGAAGAGAACTTACTTTTGGAAAGTGAATTCATGAAAATGCTTGAAAGACGCCCTGAAAAAGATGACCATAAATGACCAACATGTAAGGAGAATGGAACCTGTAAAATGAATGTTCAAATTGCTGATTATGATAGCAAATAACAATGATGGATGACTGTCGGAAGATAATAATTAATAAGTGACCAGGGAGGGGCTACTATGGCCTGAGAATGACTACACTGAAGGCCTAAGGACCATCAACAAAGAACAACATTGTGATAAAGCACGTGACTAAGTTAACGTTGCCATAGATGGAGATCTATACTGCTAGCTTGTTCATTCATCGAAGCAAAAAGGTCAGGTGGTACTTGTAGTAGCAGATTATAACGTCTTGGAAGAATAATTAAACTCCTTAATGGCTTAAATCTTTGGGTGGTCGAGCTTCATATTTATTGGTTATTTTCTGCAGGAGCATGAAGTGTCAAAAAAGGCAGGGAATAACAATTAAGACAGAAATCATAACAGCTCCTTGTGCTTAGTTGCGAGGATAATTAGTACCGGGTTATAGAGGGTTAGTTTTGTCTGTCTGATATGGCCATTTTGTGCTAATCCTTCAACTAGGCAGTGTATTTTTCAGGACATAACAACTGCAAAGAAGGCAACATATATTAATTATAATATAACTACCTAATGACCATAGATACTATAAATTTTCAATTTATAACGGATGCTCTAAAATAATTACTATTTATCAAAAGATTTTATCAATTGAATTAATTAGAACCTAAGACCATATCATTGTTTATATTAGAAGATAAAGTAGTTATGCTAACATTATTGATAATTTATTTATAAGTTATAAATTTTATTTAGAAGTTATAAATGTGTGTTTTTGGGAGGTGGTAGTTTTCACTAGTTCGATGATTTTAACAATTTATTATTCCCTAAAATGCTATGTACTTAATCATATAATCAATAATGGATAGTGATCAATAAATGGTCTGGCAGGATGACTGGGAGTGAGAAGGCATTGTCCCTCTTGTCCGAAACATTAATGGTTACCATTTATTCTTGCTTAGCGTGCGTTTGGATTGCGTTAAGATAAAAGATTTTTATGTTTTGCTAAAAAAATGGTAGGTTTTACGGCACCATTTATGTATTTTTTTGGTACTATGAGTCCGTTTGGATAGAACTTATTGCTGAAAACTGAAAACACTGTACAAAAATAATTTTTTAATGTGTAAAAATTACTGTTCATCCCAAATGTACTGTTCATTGGCCTAAAATCACTGTTCATGGCCAATGAACAGTGACATATGCGCGTGGAAAAAAAAATAATAATAAAACGGGCTGGACGTGGACGTGCTGTGCTATCCAAACGCATTCTATTTATGGGTTTTATACTATTTCAATTAACTTTTACTTTTATTTACCGTACTTTCACTAATAAATTCTTATTTTCAAGAAAATAAACAACATACGAACATACTCAATCTAGAGAGGATGGCAAAATTGACCTAATAAGAGTAATATAAAATAAAGGGTAATAATCAGACCTGAAACCGGCAGTCAAATCTGATTCTTCAATCTTGATCTGGAATGTTGGAACAATGGCAAATAGCAATAGTAAATTAGTAATGAAGTTTCAAACCTTTGACCTGGTCCTAGTTACTTATCTTACGTGCCAACGCCCATCAAGCTATATCCAACCTTCTTCGTTGTCCCTTTTCGTTTCTTATCCTAACATACATGATACATGATCACACACAAAAATACAAATTAATAGATTAGTAATTAATAAACATCTGATTCATAAAAAATAAAACTTTAATAAACGTTACCATATTTATTTTGAAAGTGATATTTTTATTATTATAATGTTTTGTACTTCTAATATTGGGACAAAGTTTGCTTAGAAACTCAGTTGTAGTCAATGGCTACAACTTTATTCGATCATATCTTTTTATCATATGTGAATTTTGATAAGTTCACCATTAAATTTCATTTTCTTCTTATATCTTTTATGTTTGCAAAATTTATAAAAGATCAAAGATCAATAATTATATCATCAATCAAATGTTTAAAATTATACATAAAAAACAAGTTTAAAGATCAAATAGTAAATAACATTCAATTGATAAGAAATTTAATATGCATAATAAGAACATAAAAAATATGCAATCTAACAGTTAGATTTTTAAAATATGTAGTCATTTTAATATTTTTAATGGAAGTTTTAGTCATTGGCTATAACCAAGTTTGTAACCAAACTTTTTCCTTAAGATTGAGTCTTGTTTGTTAATAAGTCATTTTAAGAAATTTTTAATATCACTTTCATGGGAATTATAAAAAAAATTGTCCTCAAAGTTAGGTCATTTTTTTTCATTTCCCATAAAAAGTTTCTCAATGTAGTTCCTAGACTAGTATCTTTAGGGCATTTGTTAACTTGTCCCCCTTGATTAATAAACCCAAAAAAAATTTATTTACATTTGTTCATGCTTTTCTTTTTAATTATAAAAGCTATGAAAGTACATTTAAAAGTTGTTTGGCTTTTTTTAATATTATTTTCAGTCAATTTTACTAGATTTTACAAATTTAATCTGTTTGGATATATGCCAACACAAACAATATTTGACCCTTTCAGCTCCCCCCCCCCCCCCACCACACACACACTAGCCTCTAAGCACGCACGTTGCATGTGCTCAGAAGTTTTTCTATTTATTTTTTATTTTTTATTTTTTATTTTTTGGTAAAGATTAATAATTTGCATCTGTTATAATTTGGAAATATTTTTTTTTTCAAACAAATAAAAAAGATAAACTTTAAAGATAAACAATTTCTTTTTTGAACATGAAGGGAAAAAATTATAAATTTTAGGAATTCTCTTTTTTAATTCAAAATTATGATCCTATTTCTAAAAAAAGTTACCCTTCATTCATGAGGGTATTTTTGAACCACAGAAAAGTTCAATTCAAAGAGAGAAATCCTCTTATATATAATATAGATATAAATTCTAACAATATCTATTGAATTGTATCTTAATTAATTATTAGATTACTTATGATGCCATCAGTCAAGAACCTTGTATCTAAATAGCATAACCTCTTCTCTTTTATTAGATAAATTAGGATTCGAATTCCTCCTTCCTCCATTATTGTAACTTTTGAGTTATAAAAAAGATTATGATATCATCACAAATGGACTTCCAATTGAATCTCAAACCTTCAAAACTTTAAAATTTTCCATTTCTCAATTATCAAATGGTTCAGTTTTTAAAATGATGTAGTCATTGTACTAATAATAAAATAATTAAACACCTCTCTTGGGTTAATTTGGAAAGTAACATTTTTTTTTTTTAAATCTTGTTTTCAAAACATATTCAAAATTCGATCCCTAAATAACTTTAAAATAGTACTATTTAAATAATTATTATTAAAATAATATTGTTTTGCAAAAACTTTTGTGCTCTCATTATTACTCTCCCTCTCTCTCTCAAATCAATAACCTTTTTCCTTTTTCTTGTTTTTTTCAGACCAGTTAGGCTACAAGTGGGCCGGTGTTGGTGTGTTGACTGTCTATCATTAGACCATGATATAATTTTTTGTAGACTTTCTCTTCCACTCCCTTTAGATGGATTTTATTTTTCTATTCTTTTTTTTTTTAGAATCCATCTATACATGGATTATGAATTTTGAAAGTTGATACAATGAGGATTCATAACAAAAAGAAGAATATGACAACAGCATGTAAAGTTATTAGGATTTATATTTGTCATTGATCGTATCCATACAATTACGGGTGTCCACGGTTCAATCCAAGTCAGGTTTATACGCAACCCAAAATTGACCTGACCCAATTAGGTGTGCAATTTCCAAACCTGCCGCCAATTGGTGAAGGACTCAGGTTGGACTGGTCAGGTTCTTGTCGAACGGCAATCGATCTCGGTCAAGTCAAGGAGGAGGAGATTTGGATAGAACTCGCCAGATCTAGCTAAAATCCAGCTGAAATTTGACCAGATCTAACCGGATTTGGCCGAAATCCTCTAGCTCTCATCGAGATCTTGTTAGATCTGGTGAAATCTAACCGAATAATGATTCAAAGGATGGCAAACAATGGCTTTTGGTTGTTGGAGATTGGTCGAGTTAGTTGGAGTCGGATTTCGAAGTTGGACCCACCAAAATCAATTTCTAGAAGTTGGACCCCATTGCCAACCATCATAAACCTCGGATCTAGTGGTTTTCGAGTCAACCTGGTCGATTTGGGTGGGTGGATCAATTTGGGGTGGGTTGGACAAGCCTACATACAATATCATTAATCAGCATATATCTAAAATCCTTAAATATTTTCTTGACAGTCAGAGCCCCGAAAACTATTAGACAGTTGTTACAACTTACAACCCATGGTTGTCTTAGAACTTAAATACGGTGGGGTTCACAAATTAGATAGCTCTCCAGCCTCTACCAAATTTCCATCCATTCATTTGTTTATGGCTAGATTAAAACTTGAGTAATGCTAGGATTACAACTTTTGTCATAACTTTTGCGACAATTTTTACTCACGTGGTAAGTTGTAAGAAGTAGAGTTGTGGACCCAACACTTTTATTCCACCACTCGCGACTTACCACCTAAGTAAGTTATGACAAAATTTGTAGTAAAAATTGTGATCCTAGCATTTTCCTTAAAACGTGTCACTGGACTAAAACATGTCTCATCATCAATATTTAAATAAATATTAAATGTCATTTTTCTTATATCTATTTAAGGGTGCATTTGGTTAGGTGTGTTGGGAGCCTAAAAGTGTGTTTTCAAAACCCAAAAATTTGTTTCACAACAATTCTTTGTAGCTTTTTTACAAAAGCTCATTTTAAACTCAAAACATCGTTTTGTAATAGCTTGTACAAACACACCCTAAATCGTTTTAAAAAAAGGTTAACTATCATCATTTTTTTCAAGAGTTTTGTATCTCAACTAAGTACTGACACTTCCTGGTGTTCCAATTGAGACTTCTTTTTAAAAAAATTCATCATTATTTTGACATTAGTTTAATTACTGATAACATGAAAATTTTAATCCATTCATTTCAAAATGAATGATCATATTTTAGAAGTATCATAATGAAATTTAGGAGTGTCCAAGATCTACCAAACCCGATAAAACCAGCTGACCTGCCAACAACCAACCCTGACTCCTACCCACCAATGGGCCTGGCAATCAGCAATGGTTTTGGAATGCCCAATCCAATGAAGTCAGTTCTAAAGGAAAAAATTCTGGTTTTGCATCTCATGCAAAACCCACAGCGGAAGCAACAAACTAGGATCTATTTTATTCATGATTGATAACGTGCACAATGTAAATTTCAGAATTTAAGAACAAGATAGCGTACCTTGGTGTGGAGAATTTTAAAATAAAGATTAGAAGCACTTGGGAACACTTTTAATCTTCACTCCAATTCCACTTTACGCCCAAGATGTGTGGTCTCTCAATCAGTTTTTCAAATGGAGAATGAAAGGGTGTCTCACACTCTCTCACACACCGTTTCTTTTTCTTTTCACTAACTTAAAAAAAAATTTGTATGTTTCTCCCTTTATAACTAATTGATTATCTAATTGGGCTGGCTTATTGGGCCTTTCCAATTGGGTTTTAGTGTGTGGCTTGGAGTGGGACCAATAAGATACTAGCTCCAATGGGCCTTGGGCTTTTCCGTCAACTCTTGACAAGTCCAAAATTACCATTAATTATATTTAATACCACTATATAAATATAATTGCACTCTAGGTCTTATTAATAAATTATATCCCAAGACTTAATTATACACGTAACCCTTTCATAAAATATTCGTAGTAACACAAAGTCATAAATGTAGACTGCCACTTTGTAAATTACTACATCTTATCCTTGAGTACCCGGTTTAATTCTTTAAAGTTATTCATCATATATTTATGAAATCCAATTTCATAAATATATACTTTAGTAATTTCTTACTAAAGTGGTTAGGTCTAACTCTCTGAATAACTGAAACCATTAAACTTATCTCAAGGGAATATTTTATATCTCCATCAAGAGACTATAAATTCCATCTTGAGAATATATATTCCATCAACACTAAATGTGGCTGCCCAACATACTGAGGTTTTGACCGTCACTTCAGATCTCACTCCTGATATATCAAAGCAACCTACACTTCATGATCATGCCCATTATTCTCTCAGGATTAAGAGTTCATGCAAATAGAAGTCGTGAGATTTATTATTCATTTGACAGTCGTTAGAAGAATAATAAATCTCACAGCGGTCCTGTTCAATATGTTTTAACTCTTAAAACATATCAACATATCAACTAGAAGCTTCCACTTCCATGATCAAGACAAATCATCTTAGTTGACACGTTATAGTCTTCGCAGATGAAATGCCCAATTTCATCACCGACTACGAACTATTAATTCTGAGTTTACAAAGAACTTGTGATTTACATCTTCTGTGACTTTTCACATAAATCACATACAATGCATCTCATGGACTATATGATAATGTCTCATATTCATGTTACCATTATTTTAGATAATAATAAAATAACTTTATTAATCATAATATTAAGTCATACATCATGTCATACATAATGTCATACATAATATCATACATAGTATCATACAATAGGATTTAAGGGCACTAATCCTAACAAGTTCAAGTGCTAGGTGAGTGAGGTCGAAACCCAAAGGAACCAACCAGTCCGATATTCCACCATTTTTTAGTGAGTTTTCCATCATCGTTGTTGATTTCAGACGAAATCTAGTAAGATCTAACTTTCTTTTCATCGATATAAGGAGATCTCGACCATATCTCAACCCGACCGGATCGACTAGTGGACATTGAATTATTGATATTTTTTTATTGACTTCTAATTTCAAAAAGTCTACATGATTAATGAAATCTAGGTAGCTCTTGTTGTATTAAATAATTTCTACCACCGCGCCCCCTTGGTGCGGTGGTCACTCCACAAGTATAAATGTTAGTGAAGTGTAGGGACAAGGGCCGAGGTTCAATTCTCCAAGAGAGAGCTTCACACACATATACACTTAGATTAGGTTAGAGTAGAAATTCTATCTTGTATATATATAAAAAATAAAAAATAAAAAATAAAAAGAATAATTTCTCACTAATGAGGGGCATACATTGAAACTGAAATGACATGGACTTGAGGGGCTATGCTTGAATGACAATATTCGGGAATAGGGATACGATCATGCAAGCACAACTACACTTATAAATTTTTTTTCCTATTTATTGAGATAATGAGTTGTTAAGAAAAAAAAAATCATGAGGGCTAACAAAGTCCCTCTAGAAAAGCCCTCAAGAAAAATATGATCGGATACAAAACGAATTCCATTGTCTCTTTTTTCTCTTTTTTTTTTCTTTTTTCTAATTACTCATGGAAACGGTACAATCCTAAATTTTATCAGTTCATAGTCTTCATCCTTTATCTCTTTCACACACTAAAAATCAATTTTACGTTTTCCAAAATCAATTACCACTTCTAAGTTCTAAGAGCATCCACAGCCCAATAGGTACATTGTATATGTTGATATATTTTACCATCGTAGCCTTAAAATGTAGCTCCAGCCCGACTTGCAAAATGTGCCAATGGTAAAAAATTTTACAATACTGCTACAATACCATCCTATTTTTAGGATAGTACTGTAGCAAGATTGTATAATTAAAAATTATTATTATTATATTATCTTTGATTCTTCTCTCTCTTCTTTTCTCATTCTTTCATTTCCCTCTCTCTCTTGTCTTCTTCTCTCTTGTTTGTTCTCTCCTCTTCAGGCCCAAAACCATGGTGGACATGAACGCCATCACCACGCCACCATGGCCGGACCCATTGTCACAGGCCCCACCGCAAGCCACCTGACCAAGCCTCTCTCTTCCCTCTCATCCCCTCTCTCTCTCTCTCTCGCCATCGCTGCCAACGCTAAGCTTCTCGTCTTCTCTGTGGATCGTCGTGGATTCTTCTCCGTGGATCGTCTTCTTTGAATTTTGGGTTAGGGTTTTTTTTTTTTGTTGCTATGATCGGTGCTTAAAGGAATTGGGTATGACATTTTGCTATTGATATGATTTGATTTTGGGATGGATTTTTTTTGTGGGTTCATGGTGGTGGAGTTGGGGGTTGTCGTGGTTTGGTTTGATTTTGATTTTGATTTTGTGGGTTGCCGTGGTTGCCGGAGTTTGTGGCTGGGGTTTCTGGGGTTTCAAGAAAACAACAGTTTGGGTATGTTCTTCGTGGTGGTGGTGGTAGCAGGTGGTTGCAGAGGTGATTTGGTTTTGGGTTTTTGTTTTTATTTGGGTTTTGGGATATATTATTTTATTATGTAGAAATCTTATTTTAATGTGTTGTATTGTAAAATAAAAGTTGGGATACTGGAGTATTGTAAAATGGTATTGTATAATTGATAAAATAACTTTTTGGGATGGTTAAGTAGAATAGGATAGCATTTTGGGCTGTTGATGCTCTAAGAAATCACTTCCTCAAAAAATAAAAAGTTCTAAAGAAACCAATTACTCTGACGAATATCATCATCTACCAAGTGGGGCAAGTGCATCATTATGGAAAAAAAAAAAAGATAAATATCATTTTGCAAAATTATTGAGAATAGTTAATAAGGAACATTGGCAACTACAGTGGTAAATGAGCAAAGTTAGGGGTGTCAAAATTAGATACAATCTGCGAATTTGATACGACACGACTCGAAATTCGTAGGTTATGGATTGAGGCTTAATGGGTTCATGTTATATTCGGGTTAACACGATTGACTTGTTTAATAAACAGGTTGAGTTAGTGTCCATCACATGAAATCCGTTTGACTTGTCTGACTTGTTTAATTAAATAACATTTTACCAATATACCCTTCGAACCCTAGGTATATAAATTTATTAGTTGTTGTGGCTTATTTTCTTTGACATATTATGATTGATTATTTGTGATATTGAGATATGCTTTAGTTTTTAATGAATATTTGTGATCCAGTTACTCATTAGTTATGAATTTTGTATTAAAAATATTTATTTGTTTGGTTTTTTATAATTTATATCAATTTGGTTAATACTAAAATTAGTTTTTTTTTTCATTTTGATAAAATTTGATAAACCGGTCAACACGACTGACTCGTTTAATAAATGGGTTGTGTTAAGATTAAGCAATCTTAACTCTTTTAATAAACATATTGGGTTAGAGTTAACCCATATAGTCGAATACTTATGAGTTAAAACGACACAAATCCGATACGTGGACACAAATTGCCACCTCAAAGCAAAGTCAAGTCAAATCCATAATTAAAATTTCAAGATTCGTTCTTTATTCGAATTCAAGTCAAGTTTACCAAGCTGTATTATATGTTTAAGTTTAGTTCATTTTCTTATCAAACAAAATCAAACATGCACTATTTCAACTCTATGGGATTAGTTTAGTAGTTCCCAAGGCCTTATGAGAATCATGAGGTCTTAGATTAGAAACTCCAAACCTGTATCTTGGGACCACCTTTCTTCCATGTAATTATCTAGTGTGTGTAGGATGACATTTTTGTCATACCTAAGGAAATAGTTAGGTACTTGAAAAGCTCTAAGCACCATCATTAGCCCAAAAAAAAAGTTTAAATTTGTTTACAAGCTACTTGATTAACTTATTCTTTTCAATACATAGTAAATACCATGAATAAAAAATTTTACTCATTCACAAATTTATGCAAATAATTAATAACTAAATTATAGTTGAAATTATATTATTTAAGTTAATTAGATTAAATAATTTTCATTTATGAACTTATAAAAATCAAATATAACTTTTTTTATGAAATGAAGTATGGCTATAAATTAAAAATAATAATTTGATCAATTGCACATCTAGATAAGGAATTTTTTTTCTTTTTTGGGAGGGGGTAGAAAAAGGAAGGAGTGTTATTAAAAGATAAAGGGAACAGTCAAAATTAACCGATCCAAGTACCTTTTATTTTGAAGTAGGATCCAAATAAATTTCAAAAACATCTAGATTTAATCAAATAAAATAAAAAACTACTTCAATAGTCAGAACAAGATAAAGTTTTTCTTAAAGATGTGAAGAGTGAGAGGTGGAATTTCAATCACAAATAAGAGGCATCACAAAGGAGAACGAAGTAAACTAAGAGGTCTTCAATCTAGTTGTATCCTTGTTTGGTTAAAGCATTGACACAACAATTAGCTTCATGAAATATATGATTCAATTTAAAATGATCAAACTTGTTCAATAGTGTTGGGAAATTTAGACCCCAATTGATAGAATTAACAAGTTTTAAACTCTGATTGTTAATTAGATTTATTATGAATAAAACTTATTAAAACAAACAAACATCAATATCATGTCAAATATAAGTGCAGCGGAAAAGTAAATAAGACAAGAAATGATGACTCAGGAAAACCAATGAAACAAACTAGTTTCACAATAAAAAACTTGGGGGAAAACCTTCCCGAAAAGCAATCCACTATAATAAAGAGAAGTTTCAAATCTAGTACAAAACCTTTGTCCCTAGACTATACAATCCCCGTAGATGAACTTACAGCAAAAACCTTCTACCACTTCAGAACCTCTGAACTCTTCAATTTATGAACGCCACCATTTTGATGCAGGGATCTCAGTACGTGACTCACTCCTTTGCACGAATCTCAATACGTGACTCACTCACCAACTTGAGGAAGAAGAATGTTGGCTGCAAAGTTCTTCACTTTATTAACAATGAAAATCAAGAAGCACTTGGTTACAAAACCCTACGATGTACAAACACAGCACCTTCTTCAAGAACTAGGGCAAAACTAGATTTCTGGTCACACTTGTGGAATTATGCTCTTGTGCAATTGTGCTCTCAACTATGTTACCAGATACGGCCCTTAAAATAATCTTTATATATGTCTAGAGTTATGAGAAAAGAAGTCCCAAAGACATATTCAAGGATTGGAGTCAAAACAGATCTGAAATTCTGTTTTTCATAAACCTAGATAGATGCCTATCTGTCGAGCTACTGTCGAGCCACGAGCTTCAACAACTCCACAGATCTCGATAGATGTTAGCTGTCAAGCTTTAATGAACAACACTTTCTTAGCTTGAATCTTGGATAGATTTGCATGGCTTCAATACTTGGACTTGAACTCTTGTTCTTTGAAGTATTAAACACATTCTAGATCTACCTAAATACAAGCAAAGTGCGTTTTGTCAAATGATTAACCAATTACATAAAATATGTCCTTAATAAACAGGTCCTTACCATCACACAGAAGTAGGGTTGGCTTAACACAATTTGAGGACTAAGGTGAAAATTTAATTGGGCCTTTTTATATTTAAGTATTACTTAAATAATATTTAATTTTTTTCAACACAATTTGAGGTCTAAGGTAAAATTTTAATTGGGCCTTTTTATATTTAAGTATTACTTAAATAATATCTAATTTATTAACAATCAATTTAATATATATTTTCACCCATTATTCTTACTTTTAATATGACTAATCCACTTGAGTGATACTAGGGATATTACAAATTTTACTACATAAACTTTACAAACTAAAATATCACCAATCAGAAAAAATTGATTCAAACATTTGTTTATTATATTGTTTAAATGGCACCAATAATATTCTTGTCATATCTTTGTAAGCATTTTGTAGTAAAATTTATAGTAACTTTAGCATTTTCTATTCACTTAATAGTGATTTGGTTGGATTTCTATTAATGTATAATTTAATAATTTGGTAGGTTTTCTAGGCCTAGGTCGGCTCAACATAGAAGCAACAATGTTCTATTAATAGGGGACTTAGATTTAACTACACCTACAACAACTTTTGTACCAAGTTATATTTCAATGACCATATTTTTATCTATACACACACACACACACACACACACACATATATATATATATAATATTATATGTACTGAAATTGAGCTTTATAAGTCACAAATTTGTTCACGTATGCATTATTACGTTTGAATTTGACTCATTTAATTAGCCCATTCTCTAAATAAACAAATATAATCAAATTTGTCTCACAAATCAAGCCTAAGTTATTTATAAATATTTTGATTAATTTGCAACCCAACTTGCAACTTCTTTTTCCATGATAATATTGACCTCCTCAAATCTCCCTCTGCTCT
Source organism: Castanea sativa (assembly GCF_040712315.1). Classification (NCBI taxonomy): domain Eukaryota; kingdom Viridiplantae; phylum Streptophyta; class Magnoliopsida; order Fagales; family Fagaceae; genus Castanea; species Castanea sativa. The sequence goes on from NC_134020.1 coordinate 20,592,467, forward strand.
TCAGTATGAATACATCAACTTAATTCAGTTAACTTCACTAGTAACTAATTTTTGTTTTCTTGTGTGCGTTTGGCCAACCCTGCTTGCAACTCTGTTTTCCTTGCCAATACTAACCTTCACATCTCCCTTTCCTCTCTAGAGCAAATACTTTTTTTATTTTTTAATAAACCGAAGCCTTCGTTAAAAAAAAAGAGAACTAAGTAACAAAAAAACAATCAACCCTACAAACAGCAATAGGCCAATAGCACAAGGGAGATTGAACTTTTTACAAGAAACATGGCATGAGTTGCAGCATTTCAAACTCTACTAGTCCAGCAGAAATTACAACTCAAAAAACTCTTAATAATTCCTAAGGTAATTGACCAGTCCTACTTAGGGTCCGTTTGAATACAGCTTATTATGCTAAAAACTGAAATCATTGTAACAAAATAATTTTTAAATTTGTAAATAGTACCGTGGGACCTATTTTTAATATTTTTTTCTGAATAAAGTGATAGTGGGTCCTATGAACAATGCATGTACAATGCACAATGTCTCCTGCACAGTGTAATCCACGTGCATGAACAGTGCGGGTTATTATTCATTTACGCGTTTCAACTGTCACTTCTCAGCGTTTATTTTGTTTTACTGTAGCATGGGTTCCAGCGTTAATAAAACACAAACGGGAGGAGAAAACGCAATCCAAACGCTCACTTAGTTTCCTTTATAGCTCATAGAAACTATAGAGACAAAACAGATTTTTGCATATTCCTCCACAATAATTCGCGCCCATTTTTTCTTAAGAGCAATTTGAAGAGCCCATAAAATAGCTACAGCCTCAACTTATAAGGCATCTCTAGCTACTACAGCTAAAGTGGAAAACTCATGAGTGATTGTAGCATCCACATTCAAAATGATCCAGCCTATTGCAGGGGGGGCCCATTGCTTCACATCACCGGCTACGATGCCTGGCTTTTCACTTGTCATTGCAAATACAATTTCTTAGAACCTATGGTCAATGTTGCTAGCAATAACAACAATGTTAGCTTGGCTACCATTGTGAAGAATTTTATTTCTCTAGTTCCAAATAGCATCCAAGGTGAAAGCCATATACAAAGGCAATCTGAGAGTTTCTTCTTTGTTGTGTTATTGTCCATGCAACCAATGTTTTAAAGGTTCTGTCACCATCTTGATGATGTCTTCACATGAGTTTATAGGAGCATAATCTGATCTTAAACCCCACCTTCCAACAAGCTAAATTGTCTTGGCAGAAGCGCATTTAAAGAATAATTGAGAACAAGACTCCAAAGCACTTTCACATCGAGGACAGAGAGTAACATTGGATCCTAATCTCAACATCAGATTTTCTTTGGTTGGTAGAGAATTTGAACCAATTCTCTATAGCAGCATCTTTTTGCCAAGGAACAATAAGTAGAATTGAGTTGGGAGTGTCCTCTTGGTCTACTCTATATGCAAATATCACAGAAAATGCACCTTTAGAGACCTTCACCCAAATTAATTCATCAGGTTTTGGGCTCAAAGGGATTGGAATCCTCAAAATGGCTTGAACAAATTCAAGCCCAAACAACTCTCAAAGCACGGTTCTAATCCAGCAGTGTAATTCATGGTTTATGAGAATTGAAACCATTAGTTATTTCTGGAGCGTACCTATACTATTAGATTTTGGCTTGAACTCAGTTAACCATGGTACCCAAGGGTCCAACCAAACATTTATGGACGCCCTATCACCAACCAAATAGCAAGCACCTTTGTCTTTCTGTCTCACTCAATCCAACGGAAGGACGAATTCAAAACGAAAGAGGAAAGGGTGAAAGGGGAAGAAGGCCCTCGCAGATGAGGCGGATAGGCTAGGATCAGAGGAGAAAAAGGGCTATTAATGGAGAGATCAGAGCTTTTGATTTTTCTATGGCTTTCCAAATTGGTGAAACTTTTTTAGGAGGGTCTTTTCTCAGCCAATCACTTCTCACCTTATATTTACATTTTAGAACACTCATGCAAAAGTTGTTCCTTTTGGAAATCACCATCCATGCCAATTTGGAAACTAGAGCTTTATTCATTGCCTTGGATTTCTTGAATCCCAAATTGAGTAATTTTTAGATATGGAGAATGGTGCTCCCTCCTCTCACATTCATGATAGGGTCCGCTCATTAAATTCATGATGGGGTCCACCATGAATGTGAGAGGAGGGAGTACCATTTCACAATACTTCGGGACTACCTAAGAATTTTCCTCTCAAACTACCCTTACTTTTTTGTTGGCATAATTTGTCCCTGGCTCTCCATGCTAGGTACCTTCCATTAAGATTTTTCAACTTCCACCGAAATCTTCTAGTCAGAGCATCCATATTATCACAAATTTTTGTAAGAATATCAAAAGTAGTCATGGCGTATGTTGGAATAGCTTGAGCTACTAATTTTATCAAGGTGCACCTATCGGCCCAAGATAGGGTTTTGCTTCTCTAACCCCTTAATCTTGTCTTAAGTCTACCTTGTAGATACTTGAAGTCTCTTATAGGTGCTTTAGACATGAACAAAAAGAGCTACAAGGTATACTATGTCTTTTTTTTTAGAGATTTCATTTGCATAGTTTGTTTAATGATTTTACCAATTTGTGTTTGGGTGGCTTTGGAGAAAAATATTCCAAATTTTCCCGTTTATAATTTGGCCTAACTATTTGTAGTAATTGTCCAAGCATTCACTAATCGCTAGAGCATCTTTCGTACAAGCTTTTGAGTATAATAATATCATCTGCATACATTACACGAGTAATAACGGGGCCCCCAATATTGGCCTTCACCCCACTAATGCTTTTTTGTCCCCCCAAACTCCTCTTCTAACATTGTAGACAATAATTCTTGTAGTGTAAATACATTATCAATGCTGCATCTCCATTTATTGTAGTTAACTTCACTAGTAAAAAGTTTTGTTTCCTAGTGTAAAATTGGCTAACTTGTTTTTAGCCATTAAGTTATTTGCTTAAAGACAAGGCAAAAAGTGACTTTAAGTTAATTAATCAGTTTATTTACTTTTTGAAGGGATCAGTTTATTTACTTAAAATGAGCCCATTTGCTTAAAAATTACTTTATGTCTTGCCTTCAACTCTTTAAGCAAATGAACTGATCAAAAGCACACAAATGCTTTTGAAACGCAGAAATTGTGAAGAGAACAAACTGTCCCTTGTCCAACTTTTCATTGCTCTAGGACTAGGTGGGATTTGGAAAAATCAATAGTCTCCGTTAAACTTAATCCTTATCCAAAATTTATTAGGTTTAATCTTTGCACATTAATTTTTAATAATTAAAACCCTGTTCCTTATAGGGAAAGATATTTGAACCTTATTCTGGCCTGAATAGGCTTAGCCTAACATATTACTGCATATAACTATATATTATTAATGTCATTATTAGTACATACTAGTAGATACATTTTTTTTTTTTATAGGAGTAGATACATTATTATATTGCAGCTAAGCAAACAAAGATAACGTTACTTGTATTGTATATAGTGGATAAGGGACAACATTGTCTTTTCACGATAAAGCCGTGAATTTGCAAAACCAAGGGGCCGCGCCAGCAGGTTTTGGCTTTCACTTTAAGGGCGGCTTCCCATTATCCTACTTTTAAACTTTCAAACCTCCAATCAAATCTTCCCACCTTGCCCATATTCCTTTGGCCCTTCACACCTTGGTGGTTGGCTCCTCCAATCACAACCTTTTGGCGCAAGATCATTGTTTATTCCACGTGTGAGAGGTCTACGTAGCACTCCATCCCATCCAACTCTTGGAGTATGGTTGGTGACCTGGGCGGTGTCGTACCATTGTTTAAGTATTAATATTTAGTTCTGAGTGTTATAAAAATATGTGTTAAAAATATTATTATTATTTAAATATTAAAAATTGTTATTTAAACAACAGTATCAAACATTACTTGATTTTTCATTTTCTCACAAATTTAATCACTAGCATAAAGTTTCGAACCAAGTATTTCATGAAATCACTAAACAAATTTTTTGAGATTTTTTTAAAATAATTTAATAGTTTAAAAATTAGTAAAATTTTATTTTATTTTTATAATATAATAATCATAACACCGGAGGGTTTTGGACACACCAATAAATTTCAAACCAATTATTAGTAAAATTTTAAAAAAAAATTGGAGAAGAAATACATTAAATTATACATTTGTCAAATTGTCAATTAGCCTTATCTAATGTATTTTGATAACTATTATTATCCACACCCAAAAATAAATACTCATTTAACTGAAAGTTACTAGTATTCCTAAATAAAGCTAGTCAAATTGTCAACCAAAACACCAACTCAATAACCGGATCCAAAATTTAATAGTTAATTTAAGACGAGTGATCCTATCAAAAATAATAATAATAAATAAAAGACACTCGAGGGTAAATTTGTAATTTAAAAAGAATCCCTCTCCTAGTAGTGATTTATTATAAATAAGTGAGTAGTAAAAGAGAATGAAGTGTCCTGGTTTTGTTTTTACGAGGAGAGAAGGGATTCATCAAAAACTGCGAGTGTATCTTTCTCTGATTTTAAGGTGGTTCCGTTTCTATTTTTCTGTTTGTTGGATGGGAATTTTTTTCCGGGAAAATATAATCGGCCATGGGAAAGTCTTCGTTCAGGGATTCTCTGAAAGCGCTTGAAGCTGATATTCAGCACGCCAATACTCTGTAACTCTCTCTCCCTCTCTCTCTCTCTGATATGAATTTTCAGATTCTTCACATCAAAAATTGAACTCTTACGTTTGACGTTTAAATTTATAGCGCTTTTTAGTCCTCTGAACTGAGCTCCCTTTGTATAAGATTTCTCAATTTGTTTTTCTTGAATAGTCTTTGATTTCCATTCAAAAGTTTGTGTTTTTTTCTTTTTTCTTTTTTTAAATATTAGCTCTATTTATGTGATAGCATTCTTGAGCATGAAATTCCTAGGCCTTTTATGTATTTATTTATTTATAAATTATATTTTAAAATTTTAATTTTCTAGAATATTTAATTCCTTTAAAATGAATTGAATGTATTAAGTATTATACATGCTTGTGAGTTAGACGTGGGCACCAGTTAAGGAATTTGATCTGTTTATTTAATTCCTTTAAAATAAATTTATTCACAATGATGAACGAACCCATTGTTTTGATTGACCAATTTGTGGGCCCTCCTTGAAACTTAAATATTTTGCCTATAGACACGCTCAACCAGAGTAAACCCATTAGTATATTGTACTAAATGATAATATATTTTTTTGGCTTTTATAATCTATGAAATGAGAACAAGACAAGGCTGCTCAAGTAGCATCCTTTTGATGGACCACTGCGTTTTTGCCTTTAGGTAACTAAAGAGTACAGTTGACAACCTGAGTAGAAAGTAAAAAATTATTGTGAATGGATTTTACACGTGTATGATGACTGGTGAATTGGGTGGATAATCTTCTTTAACATTGCAATGTGGCTATTGAATTGTGATTCTTTTATTAGTCTTTGATCTTAAACTTTATTTGAAGTAGAAGATATATATTTGCCACATGGAAAGGGAGATTTTGTCATCATGAGAAGAATGATATTTTTGGGGACTTTCCCTTTTTGCACTTTATGGACAATTTGGAGAGAGAGAGAGAGAAAGAGAGGAATATTATTACCTTAAATAATACTGAGCAGACTAGGAAGTAGGGATTCATTGATAAGTTTTTTATTACCCTCTTTATATGAAATTTACAGTGTCATTCTTTTTTGGATTCCATTGCTTTTACGGATTTTCAAATGTAACTTCATGTGAGGATATATTGTAATGATCCTATGTATGTTTGACATGGAATTTATGAAGAACCTGAAAATTTATTGACTGAGTGTAATCGTTTCAGACCATGATGGCACATATTTCCATTCTTTAAAAATAAAATAAAAAGGAACATTAAACTAGTTGGGTTATGCACATAAATCCCGGCAAACTCATTGACATTACTACATTCCTATAGATGATGCTAGTCTTTGGACACAGAGTATCATTGCTCTTCATATCATGTATCTTCTGCAGAACTGAATAGCAAAGAGTTCTGTTTGATTGACTGCAAACCCAACTCCTTTAGTCAAAGTTTTGTAATCATGAATTTTGAAATGGCAGAACTAGATTGAAAGATTAGTTGATTGAGCTAAGACGACAATATATATATATATGTAACCTTGTAAAATCTGGTGTTTGCATTTGTGCGTTGTCTTTTCTGTTGTTCTTATCCCATAAATCCTGGGTTATGTCTCCTGTTTCCTAACAGCTTTTTTGTTTATCATTGATATTAATCATCTAATGTTTAAGCTGAAACATAAAGTGGGAATATTCCATATTGTGATTGGAGAAGACTGAAGAGTGGCTACAATGCTAATTTTAATCCAAACCCCCTAACAAAGTCAAATGAAGTTTTCTAAATGGTTCACATGAATTTTGAGATTAACCATTACAATATGGACTGTTGTAATGCTAGCATCTACGATGCTCTAAATGACCTTGGATTCATACTTCTTGTTAGAATGTCAATAGAGTGTCAAGACAGTTTGAATGATTAGGGGCTAATTTCATGTATAATTCAAAGGCTTGTTGTAGCAGCTCCAGGATGGAGTACCATGCTGGAGGCATGAATGAAACAGATACTGCATTTTCGAAACTGTGGTTAGAGCAGATAGATAAATGGCTTTTGCTAAAATATTGATTTTCTGTAATTCTATTAAGAGTTGTTTACAGTAAATTCTACCACTGTCCTGCTTTTACCCAGGTCCAGAACTTTAGCTTGGGTTCATAATGGTCCATTAGGTGTGAGACTCTCCTAGGAATTTGTTGATTTTTTTTAATGTTAGTTGAATATTCAAGCAAACGATCTTCTTCCTCTTTCTCCTTCAAATCATATGCAATATTTCAACACATTCCTTTTCTGTAATTGTTGGTATGGGATAAAGGCTCTCTAGAAATAAACTTTTTTAACATCTTAATTAGTTTGGAGACTGGCTTTGTTGTTTGAGCTAAGTTGTGGAATAAAATGTCTACCGGTTATATTTTTCATGTGTGTGTGTGCTGATTCTATATCACTTTGATTATATGATCATTGCTGTACATTTGTTAATCTTGTGCTTTGCTGCCTTCTTTCCTCTCTTGTTTTTTCAGGGCTTTAGATTTTCCAAGGGAGAATGATGGAGCACGTATGCAGATGAGACTGTCCTACAGTCCAGCGGCTCACCTTTTTCTTTTTCTTGTTCAATGGACTGATTGTCACCTTGCTGGTGTACTTGGTTTGCTTAGAATTCTTATTTATATGGTACGTATCTCTCCTATTAATACTCTTCGATTCTGTTAGTTTCTGCTTTCAGATTTATATGATCTCTCTCTCTCTCTCTCTCTCTCTCTCTCTCTCTCTCGTCCTTGTAATTGTTCTGTGGTTTGATTTGCATCCCATCCCCTTCAACAATGTAGTAATTTTATAATGACTTACTTGTTGGGGTGTGGCAATTTGATGGATTGGTGCAGACCTATGCAGATGGCAAGACCACCATGTCTGTCTATGAAAGGAAAGCAAGTATTAGAGAGTTTTATGGTGAGTGAGATTCAATGAAGGAGAAATAATTATTTTTTGTGGATCAATGTTTAACGTTGCTGCAACTTATCTACAGAGAGAAGAAAAAATAATAATATTATGAGTTGGGTTTTTTTGTTATTTATTTATTTATTTATTTTTAAACAGCGGTGATATTTCCATCTTTCTTGCAACTTCAAAGAGGCGTCACAGATTTGGAGGACCGGAAGCAGAAAGAGACATGTAGTCTCAGATACAAAAAGAAGGATGAGTTGGAAAAAGGAAAACTCTCTGAAATTGACATAGAAAGAGAAGAGGAGTGTGGCATTTGCATGGAGGTGAATAGCAAGGTTGTTTTGCCTAATTGCAACCATTCTTTGTGTTGGAAGTGTTATCGGGATTGGTAAGCTTTCTGTTTTCCTTCTCTGAACACATTATGCATTACATTTAATGATTATGTATATAACCACCGCTTTTAGTGACCAAAACACACACACACAAAGTTAAAATGTAATCATGTGGTGTCCCATTGAAAATTGAAGTTTTTGGCCTTCCTTTGGTCTCTTTCTTGAAAAATTTTATTAGAGAAACTCTGCTACAAAGGTCCAATTTTATTTCCATCCTTCAGGAGACATTCACGACAGCCTGCAAGAACTGAAGTTGTGCCAAATTGGATGAGGCATTAACCTGACCTGGTTCATTATTCGTGTCAAGACTGTTTAAGTCATTTGACACAAACCCATGTAATTCATATAATTAAATGTCATTTTTTATCTAACATAATTTAAAATTTTTAATATGGAATTAAGTTATTACAAGAGTTTTAATAGTTGTCTTGGTAAATTCTTTATTGAAACTCTACAGTCCTTAACCCTTTTACTATAACCAAAGAAGAAGAAAAAACACTCATTCGATTTTACTCTTTTTAGAGCATTCGCATTAATCCATGCAAAATTTACCGTCTATTTCTTGCATAAAACCTTCTTTTTCTGTTTTATACAACCACTTTTTAAAACCATCCACACCAATGTATCTATTCTACACTTTATTTTATTTAAATAATAATTTCTCATTCCTTTTTTATTATTAATTTCATCTACTCTCTATTTATCTCGCCTCTAGCTCTCTCCCTCTCCAATGTCCTCCTCTCAAGTCTCTCTTCTCTAAGCTCTCTCTCATCCCAAACCACAACCAGTCATCATCTCTCTCTTTCTCATTTCTTCCATTCACACAAAGTCACCTTCTCTCTTTCTCTTAAAAATTCACTCATTTCCCCCATATTCTCTCTCTACTCAATTTTCGCCTAACTGATGTGGGAGAATTTTGGGGCCCAATGTGCAAAATTGGCCACTTTCTATATTTTACATTTGATGTGAATGCTCTTATAATGTGTATTTTTAAATTCGGATGAAACTTTATTGTTATTATTACGTCAATCGATATTATCATGAAATTGAATTTGTATGAAACTTATTTGTTTATGACTATTATGATTTATGCGGCGCTTATAAAATTTAAAAAAAAAATGTTAATCATTTTGGTAATTTTTATTTAAATGAATTATCATGATTTACATTCATTTCAACCCAATATATTGTTTATTGAACGGGTCAAAATGGGTCATGTCTATATCAACCCAACATGATCTGTTTATTAAGCATGTTATGTGGTTGTGTTGTGTCAACTTGCTTGTTAAATAGGTCATGTTAGGTTTGAGGGGTTTTGATACAATTATTAAATGAGTTGTGTTTGGGTTGATTCATGTAGTCAAATATGCTATCTTGACAGACCAATAAAACAAATGGTCTCCCCTACCTGTCAATTATATATGAGGAAATTGGAGAAATTCGTATGGGTTAACAATCCATATGATGAATTTGAATTAATTAGGCTCATAACTTGTTTCTGCCTTTACTAACATATCCATATGATGAATTTGAATTTAACTAGGCTCATAACTTGTTTCTGCCTATACTAACATATAGCGGGATCTGATTTCATATGCTTACTGTTTGCCTTAGGCATGGGCGGTCGCAGTCATGTCCCTTCTGTCGAGACAGCCTTAAAAGAGTAAACTCCGGTGACCTTTGGATCTACACAGATAAGTCTGATGTTGTTGATTTATCTTCAATTTTGAAGGAGAATCGTAGGAGGCTGTTCATGTACATAAATAAATTGCCCCTTGTTGTTCCAGATCATGTGTTAGTTCCCTATAATCCTCATGTTAGGTGAGAGCATAGATTTAGGAAACTGTGTATATAATAAACCTGGCTGTACATGTTCTTTTGACAAACATACTGTTTTTCCCCCATTAGGCCATAGTTTTATTGGCTTCAAGCAGGTGATATTGATTCCTAAATTTCTCCTTGTTTTTTTGTTTTTTTGTTTTTTCTAAACTCTCTTAAATTAGTTTTAATTGGGTCTGCTCTTTCACCCATTTATTTCATTGCAAGATCCTTAGCCTCACAAGAAAGCATAGGCAGCAAGATATGAAGCAATGTTCTGGTTTGCTTTACAGGGTTGGTCAGTTGAGGTGCTGGGATTCACTATAATTGGTCAACAGTAGATATGAAATAGAACCCTCACGAACCAGCTGAAATCAACAATACAAACTTGGGTTATTAGTTCAAAAATCCAAGCTTTCACCAGTGAAACTTAGGTTGTTTAGCTCTAATAGCCATCCCATGGTTGTAACTGCCCGGGGATTCCAAAGCCCCCTACAGTTCGAACAAATGACACTTATTGCTGTCAGCAGGAGTGCAGGACTGTTGAACAGCCATGGCTGCTATCATTGTTCTGGGGTCTCCAATTAATTAAGCTATATCATGGACATAGTTGAAAGCTTGTCTCTTGCTCACCCGGTTCGGTTCTATAGCAATTGGGCCATCATGAAGCTTCCTTCTACCAGTTAGTGGCCCATCATGTTGGTCCAAAGTGATGTGAAGTTCACCCTAGGCTACTATTTTCCATTTGTGCTTGGGGCCTGATTTTGGTAGGCCAATCTTCTCAGCCCCTTCCGCCTGTAGACTCTACTCCTTTTTCTTTATCACACTTCACTAGGCCCTTCTATCCAGAGATGGTTTGTGATTTTTCAGCGATCTATTTGGTGAACAATTGTACAGACTTTCTCAATTGTAAAATATAGAATCAATCCATAGCATGGATCAACAATAGTGTGAAAAAAAAAAAAAAGAGTTGGAAAATGACAGAGGGTCAACTCTATTAATTTAAGACTTAACAGTTGTTCAGTAAGCTTTTGAAATTTTCAGGAGAGTTCTTTGAAGAGCAAATTCAAATTCGATGAGACAATTCATGAAGCTCATGACATATCACAAACCTATGAGAATCGAATAAAGATATGTGTAACATACTAACATGCAAATGAAAAATGCCATTTGGTTGGGAATCATCAATTTTGTACACGTATGTAATCTGCATAGAAGCGAGGTTGGTCTTCTTCGTGGTGAGCATAGGCATAGCCTCCATGTGTAGATATGTCAAGGCCGGCAATTTCTTCTTCAGGAGAGATTCTCAAAATCCCAAGCTTGTGTAGGCCATAAAATAGAGGTCCCATTGTCAAACTTACCCAGCCCACAATCACCAAAACCTCTATCGCTTGGGCTCCAATCAAACCCCAGCCTCCACCCATAAAAAGACCAAAGGGCCTCACCACGCCTGATTCGCCTGAATCATATGCTTGAATCACAAATTCTTCTTTAGCGAACAACCCTGTAAATATCAAACCCCAGGCACCACAACCACCATGCAACTGGGTTGCCTCCAATGGGTCATCAAATTTCAGTTTTAAGGCCAAGATATTGAGCCCAATCAAGACCCATGCAGCGACAAACCCGCACACAATAGCAGCCCAGGGCTCAACAACCGAGCAGCCTGATGTGATTGCAACAAACCCACCTAGCAGCCCATTGCAAACATCCAATGCATCCCAATGTCCCACTAGTAATCGTCGGCCGAAAAGGGTTACGAGTCCAGCAGTTGACCCGGCTAATGTGGTAGTGACTGCAGTCCGGCCTACCGCAGTCCAATTACCTTGGCTGGTGTTGGGATAGGCCACAAGAATCTTATCAAATGAGCCCGGATTGAACCCAAACCATCCAAACCACAACAGAAAAGTACCTAGTACCACAAGGGTTGCATTGTGGCCTCTCATTTGTATAGGCTTCCCAAACGCATCAAACCGGCCCACTCTTGGGCCTTCTATGAAAGAGCCCCAAAGCCCAGCAATTCCACCAACCAAATGCACCACCCCACTCCCAGCAAAGTCAATTGCACCTGAACCTAACAACAAGTCACTGGAACTAGGACTGAGCCAACCACTAGATGACCAAACCCAATGAGCCACAATTGGGTACACAAATCCAGTGAGAAAAAATGAGAAAATTAGGTAAGAAGTGAACTGGGTTCTCTCTGCTATTGAGCCACTGGTAATACCAGCAACAGCTATAGCGAAAGCCCATTGGTAAAGAAAGAAGCTGTAGTCATATGAGGTATTGGGGATGTTAAACAAAGCAAAGAAGTTTGTACCAATGAAAGGGTTGGAATTGGAGCCATCACCAAAGGCAAAAGCAAAGCCAAAGAGGTAATAAGAGATGCTACCAACAACCGCATCAACAACATTGGTAAGCATGATGTTCATGGCATTCTTGGCTCGGACTGAGCCAGCACAGAGCATGGCAAAGCCAAGCTGCATTACAAAGACAAGGTAAGCAGAAAAGAGGAGGTAAACGGTGTTGATGGAATCTGTGACACTTTGTTCCCATGAGCCCTCCATGGTTCTTCGGAAGAGAGAGAGAGAGAGAGAGAGAGAGTGTGTGTGTGTGTGTGAGAGAGAGAGAGAGAGAGAGATGGTTGGTGGTGAATGAAAATGGAAGATATAGACTTAGATAGTTGTATGAATGAAAGTGGTGGTTTGAATGGTAGCTGCATTGATCGTGGGGTCGCTTGTTTATGCATGCGTACGTTGTGACTAGTTGTGCATTCTACTTCAATGACTTGTGGTGAAAGGATAGGATTTGGGTGCCAATAGTTTTATACTCTTGGACATAATTAATTACATAACAAAATAGTATTATAATATTCTAGTGCCTTTAGCTTTCAACTGTTTAGTGACATGCGAAAAAAGACACAAAGAAATCAGTGATCTTAGATACACAAAATTTTGTATAATATTTTTCACAACTTATTAAGGTAATCTATTATTTGAGTGTTTATTATAAATATCACTTTTATTTTACTTTTATTCTTAGAAAAATTAATAGAACTTTCATTTTGCACTAATCAATAATCATCATAAAGTATGTTAGCGAAAATTTGTGAAAATTTTTATATCATGAGATTTATTGATAGTGATAAGGCTTGGAATGTGTAAGGTAGAGGAGGGATGAGATCTGCGAGTTATTCTTTTATGCAAATATTATCTTTTATAAGCTGAATACAAATATAGAATCAAGGAACAAGTTGCATATGAATTTAGCGTCCTATTTCTATGACAACACAATATACGTATATATATCATTGTTATTGATTCGGTTCCGTTGCCGAAACGGCCGGAATATTTCGTACCGGCATGCAAAACGGTACCATAATACCCCTGTTCCACCTCGGGTCAAATTTCGGCCTATTTCGGGGTGTTCCGGCCATTCCGGCCAATTTCGGCTGAAACACAAATTTCAGCCAGTACCAGATTTTGGCTGAAAAAAAAAAAAATCATACCTTCTCTTCTTCTTCTTGGTCACGGACCCTTCTGCTTCTTTCTTTTTTTTATTTTTTTTTCCTTCTTCTTCTGGGTATCAGACCCTTCTTCTTGTTCTTTTTTTTCTTCTTCTTTTGGTGGGTTTCGGACCCCCCCTTCTTCTCTTCTTCTCTTTTTGATTTTTTCTTCTGGTGTGTTTCGGTCTTGCTGTGGCTGCCAGTCTGCCTTTGCTTTTTTATTTGTGTGCTGTACAAGTAACGTATTTGACTGTCAGCCTCTTTACTCTCCCTTAAAAGATATGTCCTTTGCTTTAAATTTTTTATTTGTTTAGTTTTTGCCGGCCCACATACTCCTCTTTTGTCACTTGTGTTTTAAATTTTGAATTTTTTCTTTGTATTGTTTTTGTGAGCTCCACGTGAGCAACAATAAAAACAGATGTTTCAGCCTTTACCCTCTTTTACTGTTCCAACCTCCAACAACTAAATATAAGTATTAACATCAATTTTTTTTTCATATTATTACTCTTATTATATTTTATAAATGATTGAACTAATACTTCTTTTTCTTCTTCTTCTTCTTATTATTATTATAATTATTTGGACTTAAAGATTACATATTAGTTGAAATATGTACTTATAACTTCGTTAAAACATTTAATAATTTATATAAGTTTTTATTATTAATAATATATATATATATTTTATTATAAAATAACGTAACTCCGAAACACTCTGAAATAATACATCGAAATAGGCCGATACCGAAATATTTTGTTCCAATAGACAAACTGAAACAGAGTCCGAAACGGTATTCATAACATTGATATATATATATTGTACTACATATTCTATAATTATATTCATCACACCAATATGTGAAGAAGTATTCAAGGACCACTTGCACGTGAATTTATTTGTCCTATTTCTATGATGGCACATTTCGCAAAAAGATTTTATTGAACATTTCTACAATAATCATATTATTCAAGGTCAGGTCCTAGGAAAAAAAAAAAAGGGTTTTAGAGGATTCGTCTAGAACACTTTAAAGATTATCTTTTCCCAGGACACATTGGCCTTTCCATTATTTCCGGCATTTGAGGAAGAGTCGCCTAGTGCCTGATTTGCTGCTGTTGAATCAACTGAAGCCTGGATTAGAATCAAATAAAAATAGTAAAATACTAACAGATATGGACTACATGCCCAATACTTTAAACAAACGTGCTGACGTACAACAACTAATTTGTCAAATATTCTACATGAGAGTATTAATTTATGCACTTTGATTGACAAATTAATGGTGCATTATGATATTCATTTGAGGGATTCGAATCGATTATTTCTAATCCATGTGTGAAAATGTCTGTATTGAGCAATAAAACTCGTACATGTAAATGACAGCTAGCAAATATCCATCGTGGGCATATATATACACATTAAACTGCCCATTTTGCATCCGTATCAGAAATTTCGACTTGACAAGTAGTTGGAGTAAAAAGGTTGACCCAGCTATATAATGCTCTGACGTGTACACAACTGTGTTATAAATAGAAATAGTTGATTCCCATATGCTTTCATGTACCACTCGGTTTATTGGGGAAAGCTTTACTCTAAATAGGTCCGCATCTTTCTGATATGCTAATTATAGTACAAATATACACAGGCAACATTGTAGAAGTGCCGGTGCAAATGTTTATTTACAAATGGCGTTTCTGTTTCTGAAGCCAATTCAATCAGTAGCTTTCGACATGGTGGCCGTGACTTTGCCGATCCCTCAACATAATTCGGCTAGTGAGGGAAGGTCTCATTGTAACAATTGCAGACTCATTAGCTCCAGCTTTAAGAGCAGCCTTCCCTGCTTCCAAGAATCTCTTGACTGCATCCTCTGCATACTGGTTGGCTTCACCCACTGTCATGCTCTTACCAATATCTGGGTAGGCGTTCAGGAGATAGTCACCATTGAGCTGGGATGCAAGCTGGATCATTTCAACTTGAAATTCTGAGAGTCTGGCATCTTCTTTCGGTCCCCATGGCCTCAGTGATCTCTTTACTTCTGGAAGGGTTACTGCATCCAGATACCATGATTGATATTCAACAATCAATTGCAAGAAATTAACTAAAAACTTCAATCATATGCTAAAATAAGAAAGCAAATAACTTCCTCTATCCCAAATTGCTAGTCCCATGTTCCACTTTGAAATGTCCCAAAATATAGTCCTCATTGAAACGTCTTTAATAAATTTTCTCACTTACCATTTACTTTACTTAAAGAGTCAAATACCCTTCTTACTCTGGAATTTAAATTATCATGTGTAGTTTTGGAAACTTGTACATTTTTAACTAAAAAACAATGCACTAAATTTGACTTTGGGACAAAGGTAGCACATATAACCCTCGAATCTAAACCTTGGGTTCTTCAAGTTAAATAAGCATACGAGCAGTAGAAGCAGAGCCAAAATTTGACTTTAGGAGGTAAAATTTATTATAGATGTATTCATATCTGATATCCCCACTAACATGCATAGGTACGTACAAATACGTTGTAAACAAAGACAACAGACACACATTATATCTACAATACTAAAGACTAATCTGGACAATAAAATGTCACTTATGTGAAATGCTAAGTGGCATTTTAACGTTAGAAAACCCATAAAAAGATAGCACATCCATTAAATTGTGTTTATTTCTTAGGGTATTTTTACATATGAATAAGCTGTGTTGTAATTTTTTCAAAGTCCACTTATAATTCTTATGTAATGATTTTTAGTAATTAGATAAAGCACATCTTATGCTTGTTTTTGTTGAACTCATAAAAATATGATTAAATCATAACAATTTTAAATTATTTTTTATAGGTATAACAATTTCAAACCTTATTTTTAATAGGTATAACAATTTTAAACCTTATGGACTTTATTATATAAGTAGTTCTAAATTTTATTATTTACGTACACATTCTTTATGAAATTTAAAGAGTTTAACCTGTTAACACTTTTGAAAAGTATTTTTTTATTCTTTGTTTCTTAATTAAAACTTTCGTTTCTTTATAGTTTCATTTTTTTTTTAATTCTTATTTCTTTGAAACTTTTAAACCTCAAAAACATCGATGGAAGCAAATATTTTCTAAATAATATCTCAACAAAAACATACACAAAACAATGTAGAAAAAAAAGTGAGGAAATTGGGGGGGGATTTTTTGCGAGGCCACAGATATCTACCCCCCTTGGAACAAGCACCAGCCGATATCATTCCAAATCTCCTACTCAGGAGATCATAATTGGACCCGTTTGGTATATGTGTTTAAAAGCTGAAAATTGTTATTTGAAAATATTTGTGGAAATAAGTGTAATGTTATTTAAAAACTGAAAATTGTTGTTTAAAAACACAAACCAAACACCCCCTAATAACTAGTTCCTATCAATAGGTGATTTTGTGGACCACTGACAAAAAATAATCTCCAGATTTAAAAACAGTTCATTACTAGATGGCTCTTAAAAGTCACTGTTAAAGCTACATGCTCAAAGAGGCATAAACTGCCCATGGAGACCTTGAGCTTTCACAGAATGGAGAGGTCCAATGAAAGCATATGGTAGAAAAGAGAATACACAGTTGAATTTCATACTCTTCTCTCAAAATACATCAGACTGTCCTCCCAACCCACATAAAAGAAAAAGAGAAATGAAGAGAACACAGTATTGCCACACAATAATGGCATAGGTACACGTGCTCCCCAAAAAGATAGTAGGTTAATGAAACTTGTCTTTTTTTTACACAAGATTACAGATACTTTAATTTCAAACCACCAATGAATAGTATATGTCTATGGTACTGAATACGAGAAGGGGTAATCCGATTATAGATTCAGGTCAATCTGTAACCCAGAATAGGTAGCAAGAAAGGAAAATTCCAGAATTGTGCCACACAATGGCCCCTTATAATTTTCATATTATGAAGTGTAAAGTGAGAATAGGAGAATCAATAGATCACTAAGAAAATGAAAGTAATTTGTAATGATGAAGGAGAATGGTGCAAACCTGGACAATCATCACGTGGACTATCACGGATGTTAAAATAGCTCTCAAAAGTACCAGCCCATGCATCCCTCTTGGTCAGGAAGTTTGATTCCAGATTGAAAAGCTTCTTCACAGTTGCAGGTATAGAAGAATGTTCAAATTGTGAAGTTGCTGTTGGTCCATCTGGCAAATGAATCACTGCACAAAACAATCAAGAGTCAGTCCGCAGGTGGAAAGGTCTGGGGTCAAACAATGGGTGCTGATATTAATAATTCTTTAAAGTTGACTGCACAACCTATGTTATATAAACAAAATGTACATTCAGAAAACCAGAACTTCTGTAAAATCAAAAATGTGAATAATATAGAAGTTGGAAAAAAAGAGTATCAAAGTCAAAGAGCTGTAGGTTTCATTTTCCAAGCATGACTGAAAGAAACAGTACAGGTCAGTTTAGATAAGGAAGATAAAAAATCCTTTGGGAAGACTGAGCCCAAAGCATTGCAGGTTAATAGATCAGCAATAAATCCCAAAAGTATCAGCAGCAATGGATATTGCTGTTATGAGTAAGAAAATTGAAGACCTTGCAGCTATCAAGGGCATCTTTACATAAACATAAGCACTTATTTGAAATAATATGCAATCTGAAACCAAAATTTGGAACGTTAGCCGATCAAAAATTTACAAAGAAGCCAATATATATAGTTCAAGCGTGTTTCAAACTTTAAAGAGATGACACTAGCCCCAAAATCCCAGCAGACGTAGTTCACCTTTTGGAAAAGCAGGTTGGAGACTAGAGGTAATATGCTAACCTAGTGGTTTGCATCTATTTGACTCGTTACATGGATAAAATAGGAATGTTATTCTCAACTTCTTCATTAGAAAGCACAGATTTCATATCCATTTTAGTTCACAATTTTCTATAAAATGTGTTGTGTGTGAGAGTGTATGTCTGGAGTAGGCTTTATCTAAAGCAAGTTTTGGCCATGAATGACTATGTTTTGGGAAATCTGTAAGCAAAATAGCCAGGTTAGTTAGAAAAAGGATACTACTCAGACCATAAAGGTTATACACACACTCAATTACATAGCAATATCAAGACGTAAGAAAAATTCTCCTCCCTAAGTTCTTCAATCCCCTTCCCAATCAATAATAAGGTACTAGAAAAAGTTTCTTATCACATTAAAACAAAGATATACACCCATCACAAATGTCCAAAGCTGCTAAACCCCAAAAACTTACTGTATCACAATTTTGGTTTTGAATCCTTCAAAGTAGAAAACACACAAAGAAGCATACAAAAAATCAATTAAGCAGTAATAAACAAAACAAAACAAAACAAGCTCTTGGGGAAAATTCATTTTGATACCACAGCAATCACCCCAAGTGTACAACAACATCAAGCAATACCAACCAAAATAAGAAACATAAACAATTTCAAGCAATACCAAACTTGTACCATAATAAGCACATATCCAAATTTGGAACATGAAAAAC
This sequence comes from Castanea sativa, assembly GCF_040712315.1. Taxonomy (NCBI): domain Eukaryota; kingdom Viridiplantae; phylum Streptophyta; class Magnoliopsida; order Fagales; family Fagaceae; genus Castanea; species Castanea sativa. The sequence goes on from NC_134020.1 coordinate 20,611,252, forward strand.
AGACTCACCAGTACCCTTCTCGACCCACGGCGAGATAAGTATGGTCGGGACCCGAACACCCAAGCGGTCGAACCGGAAGTAAAAGGGGTCACCACCAATGATCCCATCAGGGCTAGGCACACCATAAACGGGTGTAGGCACGTGATCGTAAAAGCCACCATGCTCATCATAGGTAATCAAAATAGCCATCTCGTTCCACTGAGGGCTAGCTCTCAGCGTCTCGTACACCTCCTTCACGAACCTCTGTCCGAGCGCCACGTCATGCGATGGGTGGTCATCATTGGCTGGGAACGCGTCCACATCAAAGTACCTCTGTTCCACCACCGCATAGTTCGGCAGCTTACCCAGCTTGGCGTGCAATTTAAACTTCAAAGAGTAGCTGTGAAACTTAGTCACGTGCTTGAGTTTCCTCAGGCTCGAGAAGAACAAGGTTGCCGGGATGTTTTGGTAATAAATGCCAAAGCTGAGGCCATTTTCGTCGAGCGAGTCGAAGATCGTTTTTTGTGGGAACCCATGGATAAGGTCTTTCCGTACGTTGCTCATAGCTCCGTGTGACGTGGCCGAGTGGACGTAGAATCGGTTCGGCTGAGTCGACGCGGGCACCGAGGCGAACCACCGGTCGAACACGGTGAACTCGTTCGCTAACTCGGTGTAAACCGGTAGGAGCTCCGGTTTGAACCCGCTCATCACGGTTCTCGACATGCCTGGATTCTCGCTCTCCGCTTGCTGAGCGAACCCGTTCATCAACGGCTCTTGGGTCGAATCGTTCGACCCGAATATCTGTTCCCTGATCGCCTGAAACGAGTGACCCGGATCCGAGTCTATGAACAGAGCGTCGTTTGAAACCTTAACTTCTTCCGAGTCCGGGTTCGTTACTACAACCCGGTTCGACTCGTCGCCGTCCAAGCCGTCGATGTCGGGTCGGGTCGCTTTGAGCCAACCGTAGATGTGGTCAAAAGAACGGTTTTCCATGATGATGACGACCAGGGTCTTGATGGGTCCATTGATTTTGTGCTTCTTTTTGAATTCCAAGGACTGGGAAGAAGCTATGAGAAAGAGAAAGAAAAAGAAGCTAAAAGGGACTCGCCGGAAAGCCATTCCGGTGATCGGAAAAGGGAACGAGTTAATGTCGTTGCCTTCTATAGGAATCAAAGGTGGTTGTACTGAAACAAGAAGAGAATCAAGATTTTTGTAACTTTACTTTGTTTCCAATTATGATAGTAACTTTCTCCCGCACGGTATATGCTTTGAGAATAAGGAAATACCCAATATATTTTGCTTTTTTATATATTGATTTTTGGGTTTTTGTGGTTGTGAATTGCGATCGTGTACACTTTGTTTCGTCTTTTGTCTTTTTGTTCTCCCAGAGTCAAAGGTAAAGAAGGAGTCCTAAATAGGACTCAATACTTGGTAGAATCGTTATCATATTCGTAGCATGTACATCTTGAATATGATAGGTTTCATATACATGAATATGATAGCTTTATAGAGAGACAGAGAGAAAGAGAGTTACGGAGAAATAAGGGACAGGTTTTTTTAATTGGGTAAGTGTGTGTAGGCCTTATATTGTTACAGCTGAGCTGATCCATTTTTTCGAATTATCGTTTGCCCGTTTTTTTTGACCTTTTCTGGATTTGTTTTTTCGAAAGGCTGGATTTTTTTCTATTTGATTCTATCATTTCTTTTTCTTTTTTTGGGATGAGATTTGAGAGGAGATTTATCATAATTAATTAAGATTTTGTTTTTTTTCTATAGTTATTATTATTTGCTATATGTAGGGTCTTGGGTTTCGGCCAAGAGCATAGGGTTTTGCCCGAGATCGTGAGTAATCCGAGTTCGAGGAGGAATATCTCTTCGGACAAGCTAAACGCAGATTGAGTATAGATCCTAATGATCAAAGTGGCCTTCCAGGAGGTTTTAATGATAGAGACGAACATCATGAAAGTACAAGAGGGATAAGGATTCAAAAATATCTAAGGAAAAGCTTCTACACCGCATTGAATGCCTTGTAGTTAACTTTCTGACCGCATTTATGTGGAAAAGACCCCTGAACAATGCTACCTTGGCAACCACAACTCACAGAAGGCCAAAAAGGGTGTTTGATGGGACAAGCACTCAAGTGGTGGCTCAAAAAATCAACAAGTGTAGGATTAAGATCATCCAAAAGGAACTATATAATGAAAAAGACCCTTCATGAAAAGGGGATGGAAAAAGGAGAAGAGAAAGCACTGTAGTAATATCAACAACTCCTGTAACCATTGTCATCCAATATATACTAGAACAGAGCTCCTCGGACTGTGCCGAGGACAAACTTTCTCACAAAAATCGGGTTCAATTTTCGTTGGCTCATCATCTAAAACCATATTAACTGTTATCCATGCACTAAAACCTAGCTCTTTGACCCACACTCTACAAATTTATTGTACTGGGTTCACTGGGCCAAGATCCCTTACATTTTTAGGCTTGGTCTGAAAAATCGTGTCCCTACACTATATATTAAGAGGATTTAGAAAATTAGTTTTAGTTTCAAAAAATGTCAAAAATACCACTAATCTAATTAGATAAACTTTATTCTTAAAAAATAAAAAATTTGGTTAAAATTGTAATTCAACAAAATTTTAAAAAAAAACTAGTAGAGAAACTTTTTTCTTAAAAATTATCACTCTTTATTTAAATATACCTCGCACAAATTTGATACAATTTTTTCTTAAAAACTAGCACACACTAAACCCAGCATTTTACTCCATCTCAAATCCTAAATTTTAGTTTCTTAAAAATTCTTTCCTTTGTAACCTCACTAACAATAGATAAATACAAATTGAAAAATTATATTAAAATCAAAATTATAAAAAGAGCCTCATTACACATGCAAAGTGTGTCCGATGAAACTAGTTATTATTATTATTATTATTATTATTATTTGATAGTTTAACATTTTTTTTAGAAGAAAGACAATGCATTTCAATTAAGGGAGGCTGCTAAAATCAGTCTGAAGTATATTAGTACTATCTAATAGGACATCTTCCATTGAGACTAATAAGTTAAGTTTAACCCAAACTAGTAAGTTAGGTTTAACATGATATCATATTATACAAATTGCATAATAACTTATAAGAATTTTAACAGTTTTTAATTAATATATTAATATTGTAAGTGGGTAATCTTGTCAGACCTAAAGTCCTGATGTAAGAGCCGGTTGGACAAAGCATTGGGGTTAAGGTGCACATGAAGGATTACGTATCCGTACGTGTGATGAGGTTAATTGTTGTTGTTATTATTATTATTTGATAATTTAACATTTTTTTAAGAAGAAAGACAATGCATTTCAACTAAGGGAAGCTGAAGTATATTGGTAATATCTTATAGGCCCTCTTCCATTTAGACTAGTAAGTTAAGTTTATCATGATATCATATAATACGAATTGAATACTAATTTATAACTTATAAGAATTTTAACAATTGTTAGTTAATAAATTAATATTGTAAGTGGGTAGTCCTGGCTGATCTTGGGTCTTGTTTAAAGAGCCGGCGGGACAATGCATTGGGCTTAAGGTGCACATGAAGGATTACTCATTTATTAATGAATAGGGATGGCTTATCTTCTTCTTTTTTTAATATTTTGATAGAAAGAGGATTATTTTTTTGTAATAATTGTAGTTCATATTTAGTGTACGTTTGGATAACGCCGAAAATTGAAAGTTTTCAAGCATTCAGCGTTTTTAGTGGGTTTTATGTGCTATTTACGGGACCTGTAAGTACTTTTTTCAGTAAAAAAAAAATAAAAAAAAAAAACTTTAGAACTGGGTCTCACAGTACTATTCCCACATTTAAAAATTATTTTACTACAGTGTTTTCAATTTTCAGTAATAAGTAGTATCCAAACAGATCCTTAATATGCATTTGACTCCAGCTTAAAAAATCAGCTTATTTTACTATTTAGCTTATTTTTGCTACTATTTATGGGCCCACTGCAATTTTTGGTACTATTTATAAGTCTCACTATACTATTTTAGCTAATTTTTACCTTTATCTATAGTATTTTTATAAAAAAAATTCAATTTCAATAAAATAAGCGAATCTTAATCAGACCCTAAGAGTCCATGTGGCATAAAATTCCATACATGGTTATTAATTTATGGGAAATGTTAACAAGCGCGGTGCGCTGCTTGTTAAGATTTTCCTATATAAGTCTCACTTAATAAAAATGACAAAAAATATTAAAAGAGTTGTCAAAAATGATAAATAAAAAAAAATATTGCTAAAAAATTGTCAAAAATAACAAAAAGCTGGAAAAAAAAATTGTTATTAACCGACACCAACCCTTAATGTATTATTATACTCAAAAGGTGGGCAGGTATAATGTATCATATCATATGTGAGTCGGGCATTATTGTATGTCAAGCTCAGGCACGTACAAGACAAGTTAATGTAGTTTTACATTCAGCAAAAAAGATAAAAATAATTATGTAGTCTTACTATTATCATTATTATATAAAAAAAAATGTAGTCGTACTCAAAAAAATTATACGTGTAGGAATTATTAATCAAAGAATAGTTGGGATTTTAAGAATGTTATACATAAAATCATCTTAACAACTCTAATAAATTTTAGTTTAAATTACATAGTTGGTCTTTTATGCCATATATCAATTTGGTCATTAACTTTTCAATTGTATCAGTTTGGTCTTAACCTTTTACTTCAGTGTCAATTTGGTCACTGTCGCTATTTTTTGATTGAAAAAAATTTAATGTGTCAAACAGAATAATAAAAAATGATTTTCTTTACCACATCAATTGTCTTTTCTTTTTTTTTGAGAAACACACATATGTGTGTTGTGTTTCTCAAAAAAAAAAATATACTCAATGTTGTTGACAACATCAATTGTCAACTATACTAATCCGTCAGATAAAAAATATAAAAAATAAAAAACTCAAATTTCTATTCCCAAGTGAGTTCAAAGGTTTGGGAAAATTTTAAAATTCTTATCTCTCTCTCTCTCTCTCTCTCTCTTATCCCCACACTTGGATGACTACATTGAGGTGTTCACTTAGCTGTTGGGAATTCGCATTAGGCCTACTCAGTGTTTATCTTACTATGCCCGCATCTGAGTTGTATTATCATTTTTTAGATGGGATTTTGATAAGGTTAGCGTATTTGCATGTGGGTCTGATTTGGTTTATTTTTTATGAGGGCTGTATTAGGTTTTACATATAAAGGTTATCGATTTAAAGAAGAAAAAAATCTCCTTGATTTGTAAAGCAGCTGTGGTTAAAATCTAAAGTCTAAGAAAGGAAAAGCAATTCGTTCATACAAAACAAAATAAGGGGTTTAATTACTTAGTTGAATTTATTGCAAGACTTTTACATGTTCATTGCAGATCTAGCATGTTAACTTATATGGGTTATTGTAGGGCTGTTAACATCTGCCTAATGATTAGTTTGTGGCTTACCAGGTAGTCCTTGGGCTGCCTCTACTCTCTGTCTAACTGGGCCTGGGAGAATGAAGATAAAAAGAAGGATTAATGAAATATATACTTGAAGGTTAGTCCTTGGTTGGCGTTGATTTTAGAGTCCGAAAGTGGAGATGAGTTTTGGTTGGTGGGATCTCACGTGTCTCAATTTAAAAAAAAAAAAACTGACATGGTGATATAATTTGCAGCTGATTGTGGCATGAAAAATTAATTTAAGTTGTTACATTTAACACATCAGTTTTTTTCATTAAAAGAATAATGGTAAGAACTAAATTGACACAACATTAAAAATATTAGGGACAAAATTGACACAATTGAAAAATTATGGACTAAATTAAAATATGATGTTAAGAATAAGAAACAATTTTGTAATTTACCCTAAATTTTATTTCAGGTTTAACATTTCCCCCAAATGATTTGGAGAAGATTCTCAAAAAAAAAAAAAAAATGATTTGGAGAAAAATTATTATGTGCCATTCAACGGAGGAAAACTAAGATTTGACAAATGGGGTATATAAGAAGATTATTTAGGTTTATAAATTAATTGTATATAAAAATGGTGGCCGAAAATGCTAGGTGCAGCCTAGTAGGTTGGAAGCTAGTGAACAAAACTTGGACTTGATCAATATATATCTTAAAAGAAAATATCTCCTGAGCAATCCATGTTACTACATTGCAAATTGACAAAAACAAAATTTTAAAATAAATTAAGGGTCTGAAAAGGACTTCTAAACTTAAATTGATATCTACGAAAGAATGAATAAAACTGCGTGACAACACTTCTATACCTTAGAAATGGCTCCGGCACACATAAAATAATCTTCTTCTGAATGAAACTAGTCTTTTTTAGCAGAGTGACAAGGAACTTTGTCTAGCACTTCTAGGCTTGCCGGCAGGCTCAATCTGCAAATGCATTTGGAAAGACAATGAAAACAGTAGTCTTACAGTCCTAAGAGTCATTCTAAGTTCTCCTCCCAGTTGGTAATTCTGTATTAATCTGCGCCACTGAGTGTTTTATTTTTCATGTGCTAATGGGGTTGAGCATAACTTAGGCACATTTGGTTTGTAATTTGTCATCACTCAATCTTCATCCCTCTAACTCAAACCGAGTTTTCAACTTCAAAAACAGACCAAAAGTTGCGCCTGGGTTTCTCCAAAAAAAAAAAAAAACCTGAGCTTTTGTCAAACATTGCGGCTGGATTTCACCCCAAAAAAAAAAAAAATCCGTTTGTCAAACATTGCAGCTGGTATGTGGAATTAATTACAAAAATATCATCATAACTTTGTCTTCATAACTTGAAAACATCTAAAATGTGCTTTCAATTTCCATAATTCATCACTCAACAATCAGAAAATTGATGAAAACAAGGGTTGAAAACCAAGCCAAACAAAAAAAATATTGTGGAATCCACGTGTTTTGAGAACGGAATAATACAATCCAAAAACACCCTCATCCAAACAGGCTCTTAATCTCAAGCCTGTAGTGCATAATATCAACCACGGGGATGATTGGCCAGAGCACCAATATTAGAGTTATCAAGCTAAGATAATCGAAAATGACTATTAGCAAGCATCTGATCTGATTCAAATATGATTAAAAGCCAGGTCAAGGATCTTGGCTTTAAAGACTTTAATCAAGGATTTCTTTACAGAACCGCAACTCAAGATTACAACATGAACTTAGACGTAGAGTAAGACATTCAGTAGATCACATTTGAGTAGTAAAATGCCCCATGGGCCTATCTAAGAAGAAATATGTGTCAATATTTGACAACAAATAAGTATCATTAGCCAAGATCAGCATCTAGATCTAACCTCCAGCAAGTATGCCTCAAAATAGATGAAGAGACATCTTAAGCTTGTTTTGTCTCCATTTAGGAAGCTCGTAGAAAGCTCTTTTTGTCATCCCAAATTTGTCTTGAAAATCTTCATCGGATAAATATGCCTAAAGCCACCAGAAAGGGCAGATCTATTTAGTTACAAGAGTAAAAAGAGAGTGATAGTAGTATGGAATTTAAAGCAATGTGATCAAACTACACAATAACTAAATGAAGTTTCAGTTGCATTCAATGTCAATTAGTAATAATAAGCTTGAAGTGCAGAAGGCTAACATTCCTTCACTGTGAGAGAGAGAGAGAGAGGGAGAGGAAAATAATGGAAGTGATGAAGTTGATTATCATGGAATAAGAAACTATTTTATCCCAAGGTTTTGAGTCTGGGGTTTGACATGTTTTCAATTTCGGATCCAGTTATCACAATGTATAGAGAACTATTAATAGATCATGGAAGAAGTAGGCCTGGACTTTCTGTAATAAAAAAAGGGACTTAATCAAATTGATGTGCCATTAAAAATAACTAATAAAATAGTTGCAAAGATAATTATTTTAAGAGGCCAGGGCCAATATTCAAGTGGAAATTTACAACACTAACTTTGGCACAGGTTTCTCTATATCTGTTAGAAGGAAAATGGGCATGTACCTCTCTTTTGGTTACATCTATGCCTGCTACAGGGTCACTAGAAATCACACTCAATCGTTCATAAGGGTATATTAACAAGTTTACACAATCCCCGCTTCCATCAGCCTGAATAAAACCTGCACTCTGAGAAAGTGACCTTGGTTCTGCTGCTGGAGAACCTGCAGAAACCAACGATTCATCTACCACAGAGAGGGAGAGAGCTTAGTGATGTTACCAAAAGAAGACAAACATGAGGTAATTGATAAAACATGAAAGGAAAGTCCGAGAAACTATTTATTGTAAGAAACTAAGAATACTTTAATAAGAAGCCAGGCACTGCATTCCCATATAGCAGGCATACACAAGATCTTGCTTTGATATTCAATAACTTAAATTCTAACTCAAGACCAATAGACAGAGAACAGTTCAAATGGATAACTGAACCCAAAATATACACAATTTTTTTGATAATCCAATAGTACAATGGGAAAGGGAGGCTTTGAACCGTGTTTCTCCTAATGAAGGAGAGAAGGTTATGCCACTGAGCTACACGGCTCTTGGCGAGAACTATTAAACCAGTCATACTTATCTATGTCCAATTCAATAGAGTACTAATTATTGGGCAGATAAAATCAACCAATTAAATCAAATTTGGAAAAGCCAATTCTCATCATAGGACCCTTTGCCCATAGTTGTGTTACCATGTAATTAATAGGCAGTTGAGTGCAGAGAACTATATTTCAGTGTTCTGTATCTATCCATGAACAAAATTAAGAACCCTCTGTTACCAGCACTACCATGAGGAGATCCTGAAAAGAGCTTTCTGACAATTGGAGTTGGGCTAGAAAACAGCTGATTGGTAGAAGACTTCGAATTTGAGCCTGAAACACTTGATGCAGGAGATCCACTTCTTCCCAGACCATTGGATATGACAGACTTGCTCCTCAAACCATCTGGTGTGGTCTCCCTGGAGTATGCCTTCCATGAGTTTCTAGTAGGTACCTGAATACTCAAGTGAAGAGTGAGTAGAATAAACCTAGAGTTGCAGATAGAGAGGGACAGAAGTATTATCAATGAAAAATACTAAATTATTGAAAGAAATCTAAGCTTACTAATTTTAAAATTATGAAGAAAAATAAATCTAGTTCTTGAAAATAAATCGCTGAAACAAGATTGCTGTTCTTATTTAGTTACATATTCCAAGAACTCCTACAAAGGTATCATCTTCTTGATGCAAGGAGTGCTTGATTGTCAATGACAGTAAAGCTATAACTTAATACATTCAGAAGTACTTGGCCCACCCTCGAAGGTAATATAGCTCTTACCTTGATCACCCAAAGCTAAAAATTAATCCAGTTGGTGCATTAAAGATCTTGAGCATTTGTGGTACAAGAGCACTTATTAGACTGTAGTTTTTATTGAGTTTCAATAGGGCAACCCAAGCATATAATACCTGAATAGACAGTTGTGATACTTGATATTGGCATTCAAAAGGATCAGAAAATTTTCCACTCCTAAAAAGCATAACCGTGTACCATGTTTAATAAGAGCTTTCATCGGCTGTAAGTACATGTTACTGCAATTATTACATCAATGCATGTAACGCCACTCAACAAAGTCATGCACTAGGCTCTTCACTGCATCAGGCTATATGTTTCAATAACAGAAGCCAGACTATAATGCCCATCAATAACATGATGACTATATCACAGAGATGGGTGACATTCTATGCACTTTGGTGATATAATATAATGAGCTTTCACGATACAAACAAAAGAAACTCATCTTCAAATGGATAAAACCAGGCTAATTGAAAACATGAGAACAAAAAAGCATGTCATATCAAAATATTGAAGCCTTCAGTGGATTCACTCACTTCTAAATTATGCGGTTTTCCCTTCAGAATAGCAAGTTTTCGCTCAAATGAGTTTCCATGCATCTACAAGGCAGCAAATCAGTTGAAACTGTTAAATAAACCCAACATTTTTATCAGGTTGCTAACTGAAATCAAGGACATGATCATAAATATCCTCCTTTATGCTACATAAACTTGGGACTTGACAAGACATGTCAGGTTCCAGCATATTTAGTTCTAAAATAATCTTCACATTCAGATCTAGAACCATCCAAAAGGGTTGTCAGGTTCAAGTTTTCATTCTTCAACTCGTTTGGTATAACAAGGTGTCTATTAACACAGCTTGCCTAAAATTGGTAGGAAAAAAAAAAGTATCATGACTTTCTAGAAGATTAGGAATTTATTCTCTCTTCTATTGCTAAAGATGATTGTTGTATACATTTGTCGTGCATTAAAATTAAAAATAATAAATAAATAAATAAAAAGCATGTCCAAACATTCCAAACTCATGCATATGTAATATGCAGTCTGACTAAAGTAACTTGTGAAATTTTCCCACTACTTAATGAAAGTAAGTGCCAAGATATATATGACCCACTAGGGAATCTTACATTTGCCTTTGAGGGGTCCCATTCAAAGAAACGAGTGAAAAATGGTGGCTCATGCCCTTCTGTAACAATGTAGATAGGAGTCTCCAAAGATAGGCCTTCAATGAGAACATCCATCTCAAGAAATTTCTGCCAGTTCCGAGTGATAAAGTAAGAATAATGAGAACCCAGATAGAAATGAAATGTCAAAGCATCAATAGCTATGTAACCATAGGACTAGAATGTTAATGAACATATACTATAGCCATATGTGATACCAAATTTCCTTGTATACTAAATGCTTCACATCATTATATAGGCATACCGTTTGAAGCAATTTATAGGGCCTGGATTGATATAGAAGCGGGTTTGGAGAATACATATTTAATTTGGGCATCATTGATGTATGCTACTAAAATGATAACCTTCAGAATTGGGAAAATAATATTTAAAGAGTGGAAGTGAAAATTGTACCAGGCCTAGAGTAAGAGCTTGTTGCTTTGATCCAACATTTGAGTGGCATCCAATCCAAACATATATCTCTCTATGGCAGTCCAGTACAAGCACGTCTTCAGTAGTTAAATCATCCTGTGTAAAATTGTATATCTCTTTCACCTGTAAAAGTTTTTAGCCACACTTAAAAAATCATTTCATGAACAGAACTGAAAGATTTTTTCCTGACTTCATAAAACTAAATGAGAGCAATTAAACCAGTTCATAATCCATATACATCATTAATAACAAATATATAGCCCAGATCCTGAACCAGATTTCAGAATTTTTAGTTTCAATTTTATACCAGGATGAAACGACATAAAATACTAGCTTGATTCACAAAATAAGAATAGGGATAACAATTTAAACCCTAGCTTGATTCACAAAAGTCCATTGGGGAGATCAAAATGGGTTTTGTTGATGTCTTATTGATTGGGTTTGATCCATCCTTCATATGGATCTTTCAGGTAAACTTTTAGAATTTCTTTGCTGCTCTGGATCAGATATGTGGCATTGATTATTTTTCCTTTTTCTTATCTCAGATGTGCTTTTGTTACCCTGTGTGGTTGGGTAGCACCCATTAATAAATCTTTTTGTAATCTACAAAGAAAAAAGATGTAACAATATAGAATGTTGAGTGTACCTTGAAATCACCTGAAATGGGAAATCCCAACCGAGTAGCAAAGGAACCAGAACCCACCATTAGACACATTTTTACAGCCGAGGTAATTCCGAACCAAGGAAGAGCCACATTATCTCTTGACATAGGTATTTTGCCTACCTTCAGTGGTGTTCAATGTAAACAAATGTGGATCTTCTATGCATTGCTTCATCTCTTTCGCCTTTGGATACTCTGCTTTCCCACCAAGTGCATTCCAAAAAATATCAGGTTCGCTTCCTTCCCTCACTGATATGGGTTGCAATGTTGGCTGCAAATGATTTCAAGAGAAATAATGTTTTGACAACAATACTTATGGGTAAATTCCATGAAAAGAGGGAAAAAAATCAATCTTTAGGGTGGTCATGTGACAACTTTTCTTTAACAGCCTACTAAAGCCAAGTGCCAAATTACAATCATTCCACTTCTTTTTCTTGATCCTGATTTGCAATTTTAATTTAGATAAAGATTCCAATATCATGTCCAAGAGCAAAATATGCCATTACATACATTTATCAGTTCCAGCATTCTGTCAAGAAGATCATGGTCTCTGGTCAAAGAGAGACTCCCAATCCAAGTGAAGATAAATGTTTCAGTTTGCAGAATGTAACAATAGGATGAGTTCAGAGAGCTTGAAACCTGCAAAAGTTTTATTCCGTAGTGAATAGATACTCAATTCAAAGGGGCATTTGCAGTTCTGGCAATAAACAACCAATAACAAAGATACAAACTTAGAATAAATGTCCATGCCATCACAATTCCAGAAATTGAAGATGTGCAAACTGTATAATATATGATGTTTGTATCAAAGACATAAACGTAATAATTTAGAGCTAGGACACTTTCAATTTTTTGTGTCGGAGGCAGATATGAGGCTTTCAAAAAAGTGACATCATGAAATAAATTGCAAAGTGAGTGTCATCTGCCATAAGGCTGTTTCACACTGAATGTCACTACCTTGAGGGAGAGAGATATTAAAATGCCATTAATAGATAGATTGCACAACATCAACAAGAGAGATCAAAGGTGTCATTATTAGATAGATTAATTGATCAGTCATTTTTCTTTAATCAAACTCACTAGATCAACTTCAATAGCTTGCATGTTTTGTGGACTTGTTCCTTGAACTCGAAAAAGAGCTGTCTTGATTCCATCATAAGTTTCATCAGTGATACCTTTTTCTGCTATAAATTTCTTGTATCTTTTACTCATACCCCCCTTTAAGAAAAGAAACAATGGAATAATCAGACAATTATACTTAAACACTAGAGTATCTTTTTTTTAAATGAAATAAAATAACTGTCTTTGAATTCAAAAGTGAGGAATGAACCTTGAAAATGATCAATGTCTGGAAAATCAAGAAAAATTGGACTGGCTCCTTGTCCTCTACAGTTTGAGCCTGAACTCAAAACGTGTGAGCTAAATTAGAGTAATCTTTGTCCAAGTAATGCAGGAAAGTCCAGAAGTCAATAATTTTATGCAGGACAAGGAGATGGTGTTATAAACTTATAAACAAGGTAGCATCATCAAGGAGACATTAGTAATACTTGCAGATCTTTTATTTCAGGTGTAGCATCAGGTTATCCACTTAATAAGCCACTAGTATCATAGTTGTATAGGGGATTCAACAGATCATGCACATAAGGCTGCAAAATAGAACTAACCAAAACTGGATCCCCTTTGGTTGAATCAACAATTGCGTTCATATGGGATATGGCATCCCTTCTATCTTCCTGCAAGCATACCAAGAAACAATATTATTTAAAAGTTAATATAAGAGTTATAAGAAGCTAAATAACCAGTATGTTATAGAGATTTACCAACAAAAATGACAGGAAATAAAGTGCTAAGTCTTTAAAGTCCGAGCAAGAAATATAGCTTGCAAATTAAATAGGAAATGTTTGCAAAGGAAACAGGAGCTCTTCTCTTTATTTTCATTTCAGTATAAATAAATGAACGTAGAGTTATATATGTTACACAAGCCAAAAACACCAGTCATAACAGAAAAGCTTCAGTTGAAGAAAAAACACCTATGCATAGATGATATACCATGCTTACCATTACACTACTGCGACCAATCCAGGTATAAAATAGATTCTCATCTCTTTCATTTCCAGGATATGTAAACTGCACTACATAGCAATCCCCACTGTAAAATTTTGTCTGCTCTGGAACTGGAAGAAGGGATAGCTCATCACCATTCACCCGCCAAACCTAAAACATTAAGATTGCATCAACAAAAACCACAGGATCGCTTGTGCTGACATCCATAACTCAAAAGAGAGAACAATTTTTGGTGAGAATCTACTTTTAATGTGCCTCTGCAATTTATAAAAGGCTCGCAGTCCTCTTCAGGAAGCTCTTTCACTTCATAACCCTGTTGCTTGAATATTGCTGGAAGGAATAAATGAAGGCTATAAGTATTACTACTACAACAATGCTACAACTTGTACTACTTTTTTTGTTCAATAAAAATTTGTTGCAACTTGACAGAAGGTAACCTGCTACTTTCTCTCGACCTTCTTCATATAGCTTGGGCTCCACCTTTTGAGGCCAATTATCAAAGTATGACCTAAATATGTTACTTTCTAATCCTTCAGTTAAAAAGGTTAAATGGGTCCCAGTTGACCTGCCCTGAGTTCTGAGGAAATCCTGTGAAAGAGTAATCAATGATCACTAATCAATTAGGGGATAACATCCTCAAGAATACCTGTGGGCAAGCACAGTCAGTTAAGTCCACTGAAAAAGGCAGCCTTCCAAGTGTACATGATACGTTTCCCATGTATCAAAGGCATTCCTTAAGAATGCAAATGATAATGATTAGAATGATTTATAATCACATTTATGTTTGTGTTGCTCTAGAGGAACATATCAAGATATGGTGATATGTCTAATATGCCTCATTTTGTTGGAAATAAGGCTTTGATGTCATTTTTGTACTAGTGAACTTGCCTTCAAACTTTTAAATTTGTTTCTAGATCAATATCACCATTAGTTATATGATATGCCCATAATGTCTGAAAAGACAATAGTAACAAATGACATACTTTAAAGAAGAAATATGGTAAGACAAAATCCCACTGAGGCCAATTAACAGTCCTGCGTCTCTCTTTTGAACTTGAATTTCTAAGTTAAAAGTTTTTCTTTTTTTTCTTTCTTTCTTTTTTATGTTTTTATTTGCAGTGGAGTTAAAAGATCATAGATTATTTCCTAATTGTTTAACCATTAACATGTAACCAGTGGATGACTGCTTGAGCATGTGTGTCAAATATGCTGCATGCTACTGTAAAAAAAATGTTAATAATGTGGCTTGAATTTCAGTGTGGGTGCCCAATGCACATGGGTTTGCACCATATGTAATCATGGCCCTTGTTATGTCAGTCAGTGTATAACCGAATTTGACTTGAATTTCAGCTAGAATTACTTATCCATGTACAGACACAATTACCAAGCCAATTGTATGCCCACACACACACACACACACACACACACACACACATACAGATATTGGGCCATGCTTGATTTCTTGGAGACACAACTATTGGATTTGCATGCCAAGTTTAGAAAATTACAAATTTTTGTATTGTAATCTCAAATTTTTGGGGCGTATTTGGGATTGTATGAGTCATGTATGCCACTATTCTAATCTCATCATTTTCTTAACAAAACTTTCTCATCAGTGTCGTCTGTGGACAGAGGCCTAACGCCGAACCATGTAAACCTTGTGTGTCTTAATGTAATTATTTGTTCTATTTTTCTATTTCTATTTCGCATAAACCTGCTATAATTAACTAAATCCACAACAAATTAGTATCAGAGATATCACTATCTCAACATATAGTAACTTCTCTTTAGAAAATAACAATACTTATGTGCAATCCAAAGTCCAAACCATTTCACAGGTAGATCACATAAATTCAGATCACATTTAATGTCAAACTACTAGATATAGTTGTTTGTAGTTATGAAAATTTTAAAAATTAACACACCTACTCATCAAAAAGAGGAAAATAAAATAAACTCATAATGGTATATATGGAAAAAAAAAATTATATATCCAAGATTGGCAACCTATAATTAGGCCATGTGACTCTATCGAAAGCTATGCCATGGTCTAATCATGGGCTTTTGAATCATTTTCCTAAATATATGTATGATTGACCATTTTTATCAGCTTTTTCCCCTCACCACACATTCACTTCTCAACAACTCAATGATTTTCTTTCATGAGTGAGTTCTAATAGGGGCTAGGGACAGAGAGGAAATGTAATTCTTACTTCTGTTGCTGAGATTGATGTCTTCCGCTCTGAAATCAATGTTTGTCTTCCCATCCAAACAAAAATCTCAGCACCACAATCCAACATATAGCACTTGTCTGTCTCAAGGATTTTCTTATTCAAAGAATCAGTTCCAGTTTGACATAGCTTGCCCAGTGTAGTTATCCTGTTGATAAAGAACACCTTAAAGTAATACTCAGGGACATGCCACTACATTTGAAAGAAATAAAGAGAACAAACAATAGTTGCTACCATATGGAATCTGAAAAAAAATTAAAAAAAATTAAAAAAATAAAAATTGCCGAGTCAATGATGATATAGGCAAGCCAATCAGTCTGAAATAAGCGCAATATAAAAATCAGAAATTCATGGACATTTTGTATACCTTTCTTTTTTCTTTTTCAGTATAGGTATATAAATTACATTGGAATACTAATATTAATACTTCAGTTACGCTCATCTTATGCCTAAGAAAACTCACTGGGTTTTCAAATGCAGACCAAAAGAGATTGAAATAGCATAATTGAATCCTGGATGGTTAAGGCAAACACACCAGAATAGTTTCACAGATGAAGTGTCAGATTGTTTCTGAACAGAAGAAGGTGAGTCCCGAGGAATGGGAGCAAAACCACCAAATAAACTCCAGAATTCACCCACATCAGAATCACCAACAAACTTTCCATCCTCTGCAGCATTTGAACGATTAGCAGTTGGAATATCTTTTCCTTCAAGGGGGGGATTGGGGGGACAACAACAAAAAATATTAACAGATACCAACCTATAGTTGCCACCTCACACTTTCCACCATGATTATTCTCTTTGATATACTGGACAACCTCCAAAGCTTTGGCTCTTTCTTGTATGCTAGAGTTGCACCCACTGAAGAGGAAAATTTTTGATGCAGTGTCAAGTATGAATACATCATTGTGGTTCAATGATGACCGAGAGAAAGGTACCTGCAAACATGCATACCATTGAGACCATACTCAAAACAATTTCCAAGAAATAAAGAACAAAGATGACAGCGTTTTTGTTAAGAAAATAAAATTGTAAATAAAATAATGTCAGATCAAGAACTCATGACTTGGATTTGTTCTTAATAGAAACTGATTAATGCTACTTAACTAAATTGGCATGCATCATGTGACACAAAGAAACCACCATTCAGTTAGCCATACAGTAACGATTACCAATAAATACATTACATAGAACAATTAAAACGGTGATATAGAGTATCTTAATTTAAGGATTTAGTTATTAATTAGTTGACCTTGAAAATTATTTGGCCCTTTTAAGTAACAATTGGCTCTTTCACAGAAATGAAACCACAAATAATCATTCATTATGCTTCAAATGAGGCTTACTTCTTTAATATGAACAACATGGTCTCCCTTGCATGTTAACAAGCTAAATTTGTATGCTTCACCATTTAAGTGCCCTTGATGTGAAGAATATAATCCTTCAACAGGTATAATACAAGGTTTGAAGTATGACAAAAACTTTCCAGTTTCTAGGCCTTGAAGCTCCCTATATTGGACAGTGCAGGACCCTAGTGCAGCATCTAGTTCAAGTGCCTTGTCTGATGCAAAGGCCGAGTCCACCTGCCAATACAATATTCAACCTTAAAAACAGGAGAATGATATAAATTATCATATCAAATGCATTATCCAAATTTTATGTACAGTTACTACCTTTGAATATATTACAAAATATAAATGATGTACGTGAAAATGATCTGTACCAAAACTAGGCCATTTACTAGGCAGATCTTTCGCTCCCCCATTGTTGCTCTCCTTCCCCTATTATTTCTAAAATGGGGAACAAGACTGATGGATAACTAAATTTGTGATCGTCAACCAACATATTTTTTAACTTAGTAAATTTTTTAATGCTAATCCTGGGTTCAGTGGATTAATATGTCCCATCAACCAACATCTGCACTCATAATATCTAAAAGCTGGTTCTCTGCCTCAATAGCAAGAAGTCTTGATAGCAATATTTCAGTTTACCAAGTGCATGGATTAAAGGAAATGATGATGAGAAATACCTTGTTTGTATCATTTCCCAGCCAGTAATGGATGTCATGCTGCGCAGGGCCAGTTTTGGGGAGAACTGTCTGACTCAGACAATGAACAAGTAAAAAGATCAAGTTCATTGCAAACAAAAGGAACAAAAAGAATAGACTCATAGAGTTGTGCCGCCACTAAAGTTACAATATCCTGAAAATAAATTCCATCATTACTGGAATATAATTGAAGACAGTGGAAGTAATTTCTGGGAGATATACTTGAATCTCCAATTGCCAGGTAAAAGATCCAGTGTGTGAAGTTATTAAAGTGTTCTGATTTAGGGATTCCACTGTTCAGACGGAGACATTGTTGATGATGTTGCTAGACTTACTAAAAGGTGACTCAAGTCTCAACTGTGCAGTCATTTTTCATATGATGGCTTCAAAAATATCCACAGGGAAATGAAATGGACAAAACCTGCAACAACTTACTTTCAAAACTATATATGCATTTCCAGTATAGAATTTTCCATGCGAAGATTTTGGGACAGGAACCAACCGAAGGTTCTCAATGCACCAGATTTCTAAACCACTAACATTAAAAGTTAAGGATACAGAAATAAACTTGAATAATGGAACATGATGTAAAACCAGATGGTGAAGCATATTTCCAGCCCAGGAATGTATATGTACGTCTAATAGTCCACTCAAGAATTCTACAAGTAAGACTTGCCCACTTAGAATTCACAACAATAATCGATTGTGTCCAATCTTTAATCAGTAACAATTTTAGTTTATTAGATACTGACAACAACCTAACTTTTTATATTTATTTCATTAATTATTTCAACATAAAATGCTTAGTGAACACAATTACTATGGCATTGCCCAATTTTCTTATTATGCTGCTCAATTAAACATTTATTAACTGAATCAGTATCTGCATTGATTAGGAAGACAAAGTGCCTAACTCTGATAGCAGAGGAAGTCCTTTACAAACTTGCCAAAGCTAAAACAGAAAAGTATTAGTTGGCCTATTTTGTAAGATGAGAACACGTATGATGCTCTGTTGCACAATACAAAAACTCTTATATGAAGGAGCATTATCATAATCTTTTCATGAACTGTACTACAAAGAAATGTCAGAATAGAAATTTTTTATAAGGATACGCCTTTGATCCTGCTCCCTCAAATGCTGAATCTGTATCTTTCCTGTGGAGAGACATTGTCTCTCATGGCCTTAGCACTCCACACACGACCACAGAAAGTGGAAACTTGCAATTCAGATCTGCATTGCAGGCATTGAGTTTTATTAATGAAAATGCCAAGATAAGGTTCATCTTTATACAGCAATAATACTTGTGAGTGAAACGTTGATGTTTTCCATGAATGATGATATTGTAAAATTGTAATAGGAGATTTAAGACATCCTAGTGAAAGGTAATAAGCTAATGTGTCTCATATCGCAATTAAGTTAGGTCTATTTATATGTTTCATTTATTCATCTTTGTACTTCAATAATCAGAGAAAAATATCTCACAAAAGATGCAGATATTTTGCCCAAGCATAATACAATTGTGCTGTCAGGGTAATAAGAAAATTTTAGTCATTGTAGGGAAATAAGATATTCATATCATTTGAAATAATTCTCTATGTTGATTATAAAATACAAGGATCAAGAATTTAAATGACTTTTCTTTTGATTATTTTGGTGATGGAAACAATCCATTGAGATGGATCTATTTCTAGTTTATAAAAGTGTTATCTTGCTAGCGTTAGTGTGTGTTGATATACATTATTGGCTGACTTCCAAAAGCTTTTCATTTCAATGGTCTATAACATGGTATCACAGCCAAGTTGTAAATGGCAACTGACAAAATTGGAAAATGTAGAAAGCTATATTAATGTATTATAATATTTGGCAATTTGCTGCTTTTGGGGCCATAGGCTTGAGCATAAATTACTTAGCCTATCAGGAATGAAGGCCCCTAGATTACCCGGGAACTAGTTCTAGTGATTAAGGTCAGTGCCCATAGTTTTTACCAACTAGAGGCAAGTCCAAAGGGCTCTTTCTCTTTCTTAGAAAATTTCCCGACATTATCAGAATAATAATAATAATAATATTATTATTATTATTTGGAAATTTGCATACCAACCTCGTCCAAAGGGGTCTTTTTTATTCTTGTAAATGTAGTACTTTTCTTTCCCATTTACCAAAATCTTTGAGCATAAAGAAGTTGTTATATTGAATCACTGAGTGCAAGTTAAGCAACTCAGAATTATGCCTACATATTCATAGAGGCAAGCTATAAAAACAGACAGAGAGCAAATATCCCAGCATGGAAATAGTAGCTTATAGGTCCTATACAGGAGCTCCACAAGAACTTCCGTATATACAAACACAATTAAAGTAGAGATTAGAGAACCCCAGCATTGCTCACACCAAAGTTTCCAACAATCTGTCGAATCGTGTGGATGTGGGTGTCAAAATAAATAACACTAACAGTTCATAGTTTCCTTTTTCTATTTTGGGTAAGTAGATTTAGAGCTTCAAATTGCAAATGCTGCAAGTCTGATCAAATTCTATATAAACTGAAAACAAAAAACAAAAACAAGAAGCATAGTTCAGTTAGTGAATCTTACCTATATCCTCTGTAAAGATCAAGGTTACAGTCCTAATTGTATTGGTTGGTCCTATAGAGAGAGAATCATCAAAACTGGGATATTCCCAAATGAAAGATCAAATATGTGAGGGAAAAGAAAAGAAAAATAAAAGGTAGGGGAAATTGTACAGTAGTTGAGGAAGTGGAGAAGTGAAAATGTTAGTTGCCGAAAGTGAAATGATAAAGAAAGAGAGGCATTGCTTGACTTTATCGTCCAGCTAATTAGTTGGACCCACCAAGAACAAGCTTTTTGCTGTCCCCGTTTCTGTGTATTTTGTGGCAAGAGATGCTGCCATGTGAGATAGAGCTGTCCTAGATCCCAAATAAGTCCACAACTTTTATCACAGCTCACTCTTCTGCTTTACAAATTGTGATTAGGTGTACGTTATTTTCACGACACATCCTGCCCTCACAGTTGGGAAAGTTGTGAAAAAAATTTGTAAATTTGTATGCGCTCTGTGCTACTAATAAATTTCCCGCTCCTTGGATATTTTTTTGAACAACCCGCTCCTTGGATTTGGACTTTCCTCAAATGAAACTAGCAAAACGATTTGGCGAAAATGAGAAATTAACTATAACTTTCCAATTATATGGTTAGTAGGCTCGGTTCTCAAACTATATTATTTAGTAACATCTTGAGTCTCAAATATTCGATTTTGGCCTTATAAATCGAGTCTTTGAGGCTCGATTTTTCCAGTTTGATGTGGCGTTTTTTCCACATGGCGTCCACCTGAAAATCGAGTCTCTAAGACTTGATTTATGTGACGTGGCCATCTGGGTGTGACGTGGTTGGTCCATATGAAAAAATAGGAAACTGAGTCTCTATGACTCGATTTCAAGTTGGGGTTTTTTCAAAATTAACGCCTCTCACACAGATCAAACACTCTCCACTCTCACTCACCCTCTCTCTAACACAAAGCAGACACTCTCACGCTCTCACTCTCCTTCTCACTCACCCTCTCACTCTCACACTGAACCTCAACCTCTCTCACTCACTCACCCTCTCCACTCTCACTCACTCATCCTCTTCTCTCACTCACTGTTCTCTCACTCAGTCTCCACTCTCAGTCTCCACTATTTCACATTCATCGCCTTCGCCAAAAGATTTCATAAACCCACAGCAAGGTGTACAGAGCTTTGAGTTCCTTCAGTCTATGCGGTCTGTCAAAACTATAAAAAAAAAAAGGTGAGTCGCTTTGTACAAAGTTCATTGTTTGGTTAAAAGCCGAGAAACAGTGGGAAAAATCAAAGAAACTTTGGTTTCATCAAGTTTTTTTCTATTTTGGTTTCTGTATTGAATTTCTAATAGAACTGTTAAAAAAGATCGAAGTTTTATTGTTTTTTGAGATTGAATTGGTTTGTGGGTTTGATTTTATTTTTTATTTTTTGGTTTTGTTTTGCGCTTTGTCTTGTTCGTGGGTTGATATCAGGCAAATTTCAAATTTCTATCTTTAACTATGCATTGTTCTACAGTGATGATGTTAGGGTTTGTTAACTGGGTCTTTGTTAAATTAAATTGTTGATGTTAGGGTTTGTCAAAGTCGATGATCTATTGTTTAATTGGATCCATGTTACTAAAATTTTGATGACTTTCTTCTTGCTAAATTTGATAATGTCAGAAATGATATTGCGCTTATTAATGTAATATTGCTGTAGTGTTATTTTATTTGATTTTATTTGCTAAGTTCTTGCCTTGCCTGCATTTACTGTGTTGAGATATTTTATTTGATATTGAATTATTGTTTCGTTTACTTCTGTCATCTATATCATACTAGTCCTCCCCTAATTATTGGTTGAATAGGTTACCCTTTCCATTACTTTTGGCTGTTTTTGCTGATTGCCTGCTCTACTTAAGTTTTTGTTTATATAAAGTTCTCTAAACTCTAGTAAAAAGCAATTGTGAACTCTAGGGCTGCAATTTAGACTTGCAGTAGAGTGTATGTCAGTTATTTGACAGAGATTGTCAAATTATGACTCTTGCTATGTAATGATCAAGCATGATATTAGATTAGATCATCAAGTTATGAAATTGGTTGGGTAAGAGAGTTTGAGGTCAATGATAAAGAATGGCTGTACTTTCTTGGCTTGGAGGGCATATGCCCTCATGTTGCTTATAGAAGGGGTATTGTACTGAAAATTGACATTAGAGTGGAAGCATTTACTATGCAGACCAGGCTGATGTTCCATCTAGCAGATTTGCATGCATGTGTCATACTCTGGTTGAATGGAACTTATTCATGTAGTGAAGTAAAGATAGTCTACCTTAGCAAGGTCAAGTGCAAGGATTGAGATCCTCTCCATTTGGATTGAAATAGACTAAGCCCAGTTAAAAAGATCGGAGTAGCATTTAAATTTCTATTTGATGTAGTGAAGTAAAGATAGAGAGACTTTGAATTTCCATTTATGAGGATCAATATGGTGTGTGGCTTGAAAGTCAATAAAAATATTGATTATATTATAGTCTTGTGGAGCAGCATTGCTGCTGTTACCTTTTATGACTGACCGTTAGGCATCATTTCTGATACAACATTTTGTTTAGTTTTTTTATGTTTCTTTGTTTGTTTTTTTTTTTATTTTTATTTTGTAATTTTTATTTTTATAAGCACAACATTTTGTTTAATTCTTACAAAAAAAGGAAAAAGAGGAACAATCAATAAAAACAATTTTGTGTTAGGTATCATTTTTTACTTGATACCAGTCCAATCCCTTTAGTGTCGTTCCAATCTTTCTAGAATTAAAAATATCGTCTTTGGCAGATTGCACTAGCCCTTGGCAATTTGTGGGTCCGGTGCATCTCCTTGTCTTTGTAGTTACTGTCTTTGTCCACATCCGTAAATGATACATTCCTCTTCTTTGGCATGGCCTTTTAGTCTTTGACAGCATTGATCAACAATTTACATTTTCTATGGTCTCTCTATGTGAATTTTATATCTTGGATAAAACAACGGTTTTTTTTTTTTTTGGTAATATCTAACCTCATGATTGATGTGGCTAATTTAAGTCTTATCTATTTACAAAAATATGTCATGGCAAATAGAGAGGATGACGTAGGAAAAAAGAGTAATATAGCCAAAGTAGGTCTGACAATTCTGGACTACTTGGAATTTTAGCTTTGGTTTTGGTGGGAAAAAAGCTAGAAAATAGTAAGGAAGATAGGGCTTTTAGCGGTAAAAAGAAATAGAAGGACTTGGGGATGAAATGAAGGGAAAATTTTGACAGTTAGGTTGTTGTTCCAGGTTTGTAAGTAGTAAGCCATTAACTGTGTTTGGTTCTTTATGGGGTATTTGGGGTTGTTTGATGGTGAGTGATTTAGGGTTTTGAAGTTTTGGGATTTAAGGTTTGAAAGGTGACAAACCAATGTGTGTTTGTAAGGTTTTAAGTAGCTAGGAATTTAAGCAACAAAAAAGGAAAATAGAAAAATTCTAGGCATCACACTTAAGATTTCCTTGGCATCACACGTCAAATAAAGTTTCATAACTTATAAAAATTTAGAAAACTTATTCTTCTTCACTATAGAATAGAAAGCATTACATCCATATAAAGAGATGACTAATACCCATAAAAAGCATTACATCCATATAAAAATTTAGAAAACATGCACTTTATAGTTCATTAATCTGCTTGCATATCAGTTTATTAATTCTAATCTGGCTCTGCTACAGTTGATTGCTACTACTACTCCTTTTCTTGCTTCAAAACTTTACCTTAAAAATAAAATCCTAGGTCTAAAAAGCTTTGTGTTCATATTGGCCTCTTTTGGTTCATTCTTTCATTTTTTACTGAATTCTCATTGTACAAACTGGCTTTAGTTGCTCTAACTCATACCTAGTTCCATAAGCATATTGTGTGTTCATTTCTCAAACTAACTGCTTATCATTATTATGTAGTATGGCTGCTGCAAATGCTGGGCGGATTGACTATACATTGCCTAGACCCATTGACAGGTCGGTGTTGTCACAGCAGCTCAAGCATCGGTCCGAAGCTATTTGGAATGGGAAGGTAAAACACAACACTAAAGATTTAACCAATGTACATGCATTTAATTCATACAATGTACACGCATTTGTTGTCATATATTAATCCATGGTTCTGTTCTGTGTAGGATCCAGGGTCCATTACCTGTCATAGCCGTAGTTCAGAGTTCTCCAATTGAGAGCCAATGGTGAACGACTGAGTCAGGAACATCATCAAGGTAGTTGGTTTGGAGGGACTCCTTTGGGTCCCGGGTAGAGATATTGACCATGTCCTAATAACGGCCTTAGTGGAACGATGGCGGCCCGAGACTCACACCTTCCACATGCCATATGGTGAGGTCATCATCACATTACAGGATGTGGAGGTTCTTCTCGGGCTTCCTGTTGATGGTGACACTATAACAAGGAGCACACAGAAAACTTGGGTGGATGTGTGTCGGGACTTCCTTGGCTTTCAATCTATAAATCTAGACAACCATAAGCAACTTACTGGCCAGAGGATTCTTATCAACCGGCTTTTAGAGCAAGTTGCTAATCCATTGCCGCCTAATGTTAAAGAGGATCAATTGCATAAGTACGCACAATGCTACATCCTAGAGCTACTGGGGGACACAATATTCATGGACAAATCCGGCAATAGGGTGCATCTAATGTGGGTGCAGTAGTTGGAAGACCTTCTCAACCCACGAAGGTATAGTTGGGGAAATGCTTGCCTTGCATGGCTGTACTAAGACCTATGCAGGGCAAGCGAGGACACCAGTCAGATTGGTGGATGCTTACTATTGGTCCAGTATTGGGCATAGACCAGGTTCCCCTATTTGTGCCCGGCAGTTGAACGTGGCCCGCCAATGGGTACTTATGGTCCTCTAGTGCATGGTCCACTGTCCCTAAAGTAAGTCTCTACCTCATACCCGTCATATACATTATGTGATCATTACCTAAGCCCACAATCATGTAACTTGATTTTATTTATTTATTTTGAAGGCTTCTAGCAATTTTTTATGTCAACATAAAAAAATTTTAAACAGAGGTTCAATATATTGGATTACGTTAATATACTCTAATTTTGTGACTGTCATGTGGCTTGTATGTGCTTTGTTTTTTATAAGGACTGTTTCTTATTCTAGTGATATTATTAATTAAGTAAATATCTATAGGATTATCTCAGTAGTTATACATGATTACATTATAGTTTTAACATTGAAATTATCTCAGTTGGAAAGTTCTAGATATTGATCTCTTGTTCTTGATTGTAGGTGGTTGTGGGTCCCAAACAAGAAAAATAGGCCCGCCCACATCTTCAGGGACAAGTATTGCGAGCAAATAGCTTCAATGTTGCCAGGCCAGGTATGAAAATGCATTGTTTTACATGTTTAGGAACAAGATATATGTTTGGTGAACTTTGAAATATAAACATTGTTGCCTAATGTGTTGTGTACTTGTTTTTTGGCTGTTGTAGGTGGTGTGGCAGCCATATGAAGCTGAGTTAGAGGACCTTCCACTGTGGTGTGTTGCAAGGAGGGTCGTGTGGATGGCAACGGTGCTGCTTGTATGTTTCCACCTAGTAGAAAAACATACACCGGATCGTGTCGTTCGTCAATTTGGGATGATCCAAGAAATTCCCCGCGATGTTGGCACTGACACAGTGCTTCATGGCATTGATTTGAGGGGGAAGGTTGGTGTTGATTGGATGCGGAAACATGCTGTGCATATCGATGAGTGGGGTAATCACCTTCAACGGCGTTGTGAAGCAATGCTTGGTGATATGCCTCCACAGCACGAGTACCACGATTGGTTCAAAAGGGTAACTCAGAGGTTCATCAATAGGCTCGATGCTATAGTGACTCTATTGGTAACTTCTCAACGTCTTCTACATCTTACCGTACTTCTTAGCATGAAACCACTGTTTAGAGAACATGATATATGTTACTACATTTTCTGCTTAGCACTTGGTCTCCCTATAATTTGCAATTATTACTAGCAGAACCAATTCAGAACCAACATTTATTTTATCATCGATTGGAATTGTTGATTTGGTATTGCATTACTAATATGTGTGGTTTTTCCATGTGCAGATTGAAGGATACGTCCGTTTGTTGAGGCGTCACCCAGTGGGTACGGAGGACCACAAGGACAAAACTGAGGTGCTAACGGCAGTGCATGCAATTGAACGTGTACAACCTCCTATCCCTGAGGCCCCAAATGAGGAGGCAGCTACTCCTGTGGGCCCAAACACTAGCATAACTCCGGCCGGATGTCACCCTCGTCCGCCTGTTGCTACCCCTCGGGTTGTCCCTACCCCCAATTCCTCTCCATCCACCCCACATCCATCCCCTAGCCCTACCATCCCTTCACCCACACCACATCCATCTACTCGCCCCACCATCCCTCCACCCACCCCACATCCTTGTCCTGGGTCTGACATTCGTCCACCTACCCCACAGTCATTTCTTGAGCTGTCACCCATTCCATCCTTTGACCTGGGTATTGATCCAACCCCACCTAACATGCAACAGGAGCCACCCTCCCACAGTACGTCTACTGGCCCTTCTTCAGCCACACCTTACCTCGAGAGAGATTAGAAGTAATTTGTTTATGTCGATCATGGAAATATGCAACAAGTTTGCACCTAGTGAACTCAACCATTGCCACAATGGGCAAACTGCGAGCACCTTTAAGTACCCCATTAAAGCACTTAGAGATATTGATTGTCATTGCCCCGTAACGTCTTCCACCATCATGTGACTGGGTCCATTTTTCCAGATCCTTGCTCATTAGATTTGTGTATGGCATATAGCGTGCAACATGGCGATCAGTAGGGTCTACACCCCTCAGTAAATTAATCTCGGCCTCCTTCATGGTCTGCATTATGGACTCAAATTTATCTTCATGAATTGCATATCTAGCTTTCAAGGCCAATGCCTTTAGAGTCAGGTCATC
Organism: Castanea sativa; assembly: GCF_040712315.1. Taxonomy (NCBI): domain Eukaryota; kingdom Viridiplantae; phylum Streptophyta; class Magnoliopsida; order Fagales; family Fagaceae; genus Castanea; species Castanea sativa. The sequence continues at coordinate 20,638,637 of NC_134020.1, forward strand.
AAAGTGTTTATTGAAGTTGCTAGCAAAATGTCGAAGACAATATCGGTGAAATACCCATTCTGTTCCGTCCTGACCTCTAGGCCATTCTCGAGTGGCGCATTTGATACCTTTATGTCGGTCAGAAATAATGCAAATGCCCTCGTTAGGTATGACATGCTCTATCGAAGTCCCGAGACACTCTAAAAACCACCCCCAACTAGGCTCTGACTCCTTGTCCACAACAGCAAAGGCGAGAGGCAAAACTTTTTGGTTAGCATCGGTTGCCATTGCAATCATCAATACCCATTTATATTTACCATACAAATGAGTCCCATCAATACTGATCACTGGCCTGCAATATTAGAATGTAGCAATGCATGGAACGAATGCCCAATATACATAGCGCAGTAACGTAGTACCTTCGTATGACCTAGGTATGGTGTGATAGTTGTACTGGGTACCTGAATCCTGATCCAAGTATGCCAACAACAACTTTTGCAACCTTTGGTAAGACTCCTCCCAATCCCCAAATATCTTAGCAATTGCCTTTTGTTTTGCGTCCCATACTTTATAGTAAGAAAGCTCATGTTTATACTTAGTATGTATGATGTCCCAGAGCTCATCAATACGAGCAGTGTGATTTTGTCGCAAGTTTTCCATAAATTCTGATGCAAAAAAATTAGAATCCATTATTTTACCATCTCTTCGCAGGCCAAAGGGTATACAAGTGTATAGACCCACATAAGACGTGACTATCTACAGACCATTAAGTTTAGCCTTCATGAATGCCCCAATATACCACTTGCAGTTGTCGTCAACACATGTAGCGCACAATTTAGTTTTGGTCAACTTCCGGATTATAAAATTTCTATTATCATTTGCTGCGTATATTATCAATGCACGCTTCACCACCTCTTTATTTGCAAAAGTCAACCTTTTACAAAAATGCATCACATCTTCCCAAGTAGAAACAAATGGTATCTGAAGACATGAAGGATCAACTATATTTTCTTAAGTATTTGTGTAGAATGAGTCGGCAGGAGGTCTGTAGCCAGTGGTCGTATTTGTATCATGCTGGATGCCAATATTATCGTCTGCATCGCCTTTATCATGGTACTCCATATTTTCCTCTTCAAAATTGGGAACGACTTCATGGTCATCCACATCATTCTTAAAGTCGCCTCACTCAATCCTCTCTTCATACTCATCCACATCATCAATATTTTTACCATCATTTGCAGCATGATCTTCGTCTTCGTCTTCGTCTTCGTCTTCGTCTTCGTCTTCGTCTTCCTCCTCTAGATGTGTCTCTTGAGGATGGAGGGTTTCACCAGTATTGACAACATGATCTTGAGATGGGAGCGTATAACCTCCCATTGTATACCCTCCCATTGTAGTGCATCCATCATCTAGGGCTATAAATTGTAAAAACGTAATTGCTTGTTGCACCACCTCAGTATCAACTTCTGCAAGCGACTCGAACTTATGTACAACTCAGTAACATTTACTTCGGGCATTTTTTGGATCCTATTGAACATCATCTTTACATGTTTGTCTTCTTTGATCGTTATATATCCGCAATTTATCCGTTCATGAAAGACTTCTTGTGGGTAACAATAAATAATCTTGATGTTATACCAAGCAGGGTTCAAATTCAATTCGTCCATTATTTTCCTCTTCAAATCATTCAACGTTTTCAACTTACGACGTATCATCATGTAGTAGCATTCAATACCCGGCCTTCTAAATGGGAATCAGTCAATCTCTCAAGGATTGTTAAAGGGGTCCACCATAGTATACATTTATATCAATATTCTTCAGAGATTGTGAACCTATTAGAGAGTCAAATATAATATGTTAGTGATATATTTTTATCTCTTTCATTTAACATCAATTATAAAACCTTTTCTATCTACTCAAAGTACAAAAATTAAAACTTCTCACCCCACAATTGCATATACTCACCCCACATCACATACAAACACACTCAATCATTATCATTTCGTACTCAAACAAATAAAAAAAAACTAAAGACAAAACTCATCCCCATTACAAAATTTCAACTCAGCTCTAACAAAAATATAAATAAAAATATCAAACCAAACAACAAAAGTCATGAGGATGTGCAAATGAATGAGTGCAATTATGTAACATCATCATTCCAGTGCAAGAAAATTCATGGCATGCCCTATTACACTACTATTAATGAAATAACATAGAGCAGAGTTCATCAGACAAAAAAAAAAAAACACTAATGTGAATATGATCATGAGCAATCAAAATTAGACATATCATATAATTTCAAAATCAAGGCATTAATATATAGTCAAATATACCAGATGTGATATACAAACTCAAATTTACTCCAAATTATAGAGAAAATGAAGCAGATAACTTCACTGAAAGCTAGCAAAAAGACTACCTGGATCATGAATAAAATATATATATATATATATATATATAAAGTGGTTAATACAAACAAATATTTTATCAAGAAATATCATGATAAATTCAATGCAGGCAACACTTTCTAAAGTAGTTATATACACTAAACAACCAACTAGAGAGTGAGGAGACCCTTACTTGACATGAGGATGTGCAAATGTACTGCGGGATTGTATGAGAGTGAGAGAGGGAGACTACAATGAATGTTGGGCTTGTATGAGAGTTAAGAGAGGAGCAATGTTCTGCTGAATGTGTGTGAGAGTTAAGAGCCTACAATGAGTGAGAGAGGATGTGCTTTTCTGCTAAATCCCGAGAAATCCAGACCCAGACAAAACCAGATAGGACCCAGACATGATCAGCCCACGTGGAGCAATAATTGACCACATTTAAAAATCGAGTTTCTAAGACTTGGTTTCACTTTAGCAAACCGAGTCTCTAAGGCTTGAGATCCAAGTGGCGTCTACGTGGAATCTCATAGCACAGAAATCGAGTCTCTAATGCTCGGTATAAAACTTGAGTCTCTAAGACTTGAGTTCCAAGTGTACTCCAAGTTGAATTAGGTCACATCAAACTGGAAAAATCGAACCTCAAAGACTTGATTTATAGGCCCAAAATCGAGTCTTTGAGACTCGAGATGTTAGTAAATTATATTGTTTGAGAACCGGGTCTACTAACTATATAGTTGGAAAGTTATGGTTAATTTCCCATTTTCGCTGAACGATTTGGATTATTCTTTTAGTTTTTGCAATAATTTTTCCTTTTTTAGTTGTCCAAAGAAGCTATAGGATTTATGTAGGCCTTTTTAAAAAAAAAAATTATTATTATTTTATTTGTATGAGATTTAAAAATAAATAAATCGATTTTTAAAATACTATTTTAAATATTCAACTTTCAAATTTTGCACTGGAATTATATTTTCAAAACACGACTCGTCTAGTAGCAGTGTTTAAGTATTATTGTTCAGTTTTTAGTGTTACTGTTTTTAGTGTTGTGTAAAATGTGTTTACAATAAGCCTTTATTTGTTTTGATGGAAAAGTGAAGATAATTTTCACCATTTTCTTGTATTTAGAACTTTCATTATTTAACTTGGCATGGGATAAAGTTGTTTTCTGCTAAATTTTTTTGGATAATAACTCTATCTTTTGTGAAGCTAAATAAGGAAAACAATTCAACTCTATCTCACACGAAACTAAATAAAAGAAGTCAATAAATAATTTTTCAACCCATTTAAGGTCGCTACCAAACATAGGAAAGTGATATATTTTTATAGAAAGTGCTTTTTGGAAAATTATTTTCCATAAACTGTAAATATCTTCTCAAAACAAGATTTTGCAAAATTTGAAATTTCAATGTTGAAAACATGATTTTCAAAGAGATGTTAGATGTTATTCTACTAAATAATTTTACAACAAATCTATTTTTAATAATTAATAATAAAGTAATATTATTTTCCAAAAATTTTTTTTTTTCCTTTTTTAATAAACTATGCTAGTTGTTTGATAATAATACAACTAAATTATATCTGGAAAAAGTTAGCTCCGAGGTTATATATGAACCAAGCTGTTTGTGAACAATTCAAGCTCAACTAGGGAATTTTTATTTTATTTTATTTTGTGTTATTTTGTTTATAAAATAAGTCAAGTTCAAGCATTAAGTTTAAGCTCAATTATTAAATGAATCAAGCTCAAACATAATATTATGTTTATGAACAAATTCATGAACATGAGAGCTCAATTTAATTATATATAATATTATATTTTTATATGTATACTTGTCTAAAAATATATTTATATAGACTTAAAATTAGATTGTACGTGTAAGTTTGTCAATAAGATCATACGATATTGAATTATTATATGTAGATTATTGATAATATAAATAGTCTATTTGTAGTAAAAATTCATAGAATTGTGAAGAGGTAAAACATTTTAGTCATGATTTCACAATATATAGGAAAATAATAAGTTAATTAAGTAATTCGTAAACAAGTTCGAGCTTGCTCGACAAGAAAATGAACCAAAGTTGAATATAAAATCTAGTTTGGTGATGAGTTCAAGCTCGGCTAGTGTTTTAAAAACAACTAAAAGAATAAGCTTAAACTTTTAATACGTGTCTTGTTTACAACCGTACTTCAAAGTACTCACACTCCTCTTGGTAGCCATCACTCCCTTCAAAAAACTTAAAACATCAATACCCAGATCATAAAAACCAGAAAAAGATAGATTGGTTTGGTGAGTGTGAAGCTGACTTACAAAGATCAAAGAGAGAAAATGAAAGATCAAACTTTCTCACTTGTCATTGTCTTTATGTGATCTCAAATGATTTTCTCTCTCTCTTAAATAGCTCAAATCTTTCGCACCTTGCGTTGGTGTAGCTCTTTGGGATTGGCAAAGAGAGCATGAGGTTAGGGATTGGAACAAAGGAAAATAGAGAGAATGAGTTTGAGGCTTAAAATGACAGATTGGGTGAGAGAAAATTGGAGTAGGTGAGAGTGATTTTTGTGAGAGAGAGAGAGAGAGAGAGAGAGAGAGAGAGAGAGAGAGAGAGATAGAGAATGGCCAATGGCGGCTCCACATTCAAGTTAGGGTGTTCACAACAACACCTTGACTTGTGAAAAATTGTGTGTGCGCGCGCATATATATTTGCAAAATAATAATAATAATAATAATAATAATAATAATAATAATAATAATAATAATAATAGGGCAAAACTTAGGTACAGTACCTTAGGTTCCTTATTTAAAATTTTGACATTTGTCCAATTTAACCATCCAAACAAACGGGCGTTAAAACTATTTTTTTCCCTTTTCCTTCAATTTCCTTGTACTGCAACTGCAAGAAAACCCACAGCTTCAAATCTTTTCTTTCTTTTTTTTTTGGTGAAAAGGAAACTTCATTAAAACAACTTCAGATCTTTCAAATTGTAGGATTTGTGCCTTCAGCAGAAGAATAAATAGATATCATCATCAAAAGCAAACAAAAAACCCCCAACAAAAAAAAAAAGAAAAAAGGGGGAAAAAGCAATAAGCTTCCTTCTTGCCTCTTCTCAAAATTGTCACCTTCTCCATCGCCGAACCGGTCTTCGCCACTCTCAGATCGTCCGCAGAGCTCAACCTCTTCAAGATTGACGGCTCCATCGTGGTGACATAACTCTTCTTCTCCACAGTGCTTTCTCCTTTCTTCTTCATTTTTCTGTTGGGGCTTTTTTGTTTGCTTTTGATGAGCACCGTGGGAAAGCAGAAAGCATAGCTTTTGCTGGGCTGAGATGAGAACAAGTTTATAGCTGATGGGCTGATGGACTTCTTTGTTTTCCTTTTGAGAGCCAATGACTATTGGATTTCCCACAGTGATTTTTGCTTTTTACTTTATTTGGAGCAGAAAGCATAGCTCATCTTTTATTTTTCAGCAGAAGACACAGATCCTACCATTCAAAAGATCTGAACTCTGAAACCGTGGGTTCTCTTGCAGTTGCAGTACAGAAGAAGGGAAAAAAAAAAGAATTTTTAGTTTTAACGCCGTTTGTTTGAATTGTTAAATTGGACAGATGTCAAAATTTTAAACAAGGAACCTAAGGTACTATATCTAAGGTATTGTACCTAAATTTTGCCCATAATAATAATAATAACAACAACTTATGTACTAAACTAACATATTTTGACCACCCTAAAAAAATGTTGAACACCTTTACTTGATAATTACAAGAATTTGGGTTCAACAAAAATAAGCGTAATGTTATATTCAAAACATTTTCACAATAAATCATATATGGTAGGCTATTACTAATACTAATTTAAGCCCAATATTGACATAATTTTTTTTCCACCAATAACAACTTGTCATATAAGATTTGTTGTGAAAATATTGTGAAAGTAGTGTTAGATTCATATGTTTTTGTGTTGTCAAACCGTGCCAAATTATGTGTCTTTTATTGAGTTTTGATGTGTCTTAAAGTTCTAATTGAAGACACAAAGTCTGCTTAATAACAACTCAAGAGAAGTGCATTTTCAGCATGTGTCTCAATATTAGGATACTTCGAGCCCCTCTACGCCACTTTCTACCTCATCAATAGTGGACTTGATACATCCAATAGTATGTTGATAGCACCTTTGATACCTCTTGATCCGTCAAGCTTCACGTTTCAACAAAAAATTAACAACATGAAAAAGCCTATAACTTATCTATTTCAACCCTAGATTGAGATCCATTTGATCTGACATTTTTAAGGGTGTTATAAGCCATATATTATGAGGCTTTTTAGAGAGAGAGAAACTCTTTTGTGTGGCTAGGGTTTTTGTAACCAAATTCTCTCAATTTCACTAAACTGGAGAGTTTCAAGTAAATCTAAGGTTTGATTAGTGAATGAGTTGAAATCATAACAACCACCACAAACATGCAAATGTGGTTCAAACCTTCAAGAGGTTGTTGGAGTCAATCGGAGGTTCCAATTGTGATTGCAAGTGCGTAATCTGTGGAGCATTCATATAATAGAAGAGTTCAGAGGGTTTGAAGTTGTAAAATGTTTTTGCAATAAGTTCATATACTAGGATTGTAGAGTCTAGAGACAAAAATTTTGTATTAGATTTTAAACTTTTTTTTTACTATAATGGATTGCTTTCTGGGATGGTTTCCCCCTAGGATTTTCTTTTTTTACTGTGAAACAATTAATTTAATTGGTTTTTCATGAGTCATCATATATGTGTATTGATAATAGCTTAATTTTGCATATTTATATCATTATTAGAAAGCATTATCATACTTATTTTAAGTTATTCTTGCATTTTATAGTTGGTTTTGGAATAATTCTGAATAATCAATTTTGTGCTTAATTAAATTTTAATGTGTGAATTTGTCTTTTGTAGGATAATGAAATTAAATAAGTGGATTTGTGCAAAAAAGAAAGCTATGAACTTTACTTTTATAAGAGCCATGATTAAGTTAAAGAAGGCCAACCCAATTAAATTCAAGTCCAATTGGAGCAAGGAATCAAAGGAAATTTGCACAAAGTCCAAGTCCAATTCGGATTAGGATTCCAGTCTACGCACTAGTTAGTATTTGGAGCATAACTTTCGGCTCAGATGTCCAATCGAGATGATTCAAGTTGGGCTAGAAAGTTAAATTAAAGGGCTATAGCTTTGTAGTTTACCAACCAAATTCTGATGTTAAATGGGCCAAAAACATCAGTTAAGTGGAGCCTAAAAACTTGAGATTTTCTCTAAGCGGGAATTCAACTTGTAATAGAATTCCTTGACCTATTTAAAGGCTCTTTAAAGCAAAATTCAGAGGGGAGCTACCGTAGAACATAATTTAGGTTTTCTCAAAGTTTCTTTACAGTTTTTAGAGTTTTATTTATGTTATGGCTTGCTAGAAGTCTTGCTAGTTAAGGGGTGAAACCCAACTGTTTATAGGTATGTTCTTAACAATTATTTATTGGTTTTAATGCTTATATTTTTTTGTTTTTGACTGTTTTACTCATCTAGAAAAGTGTTTAGTTCTATATAATCCTTTGATTTATCGTAGACTTCGAGCATGTTAAATGCTTAGCATTCCCTGCGAACTAATTTACTAGTTTTGTTTTGCTTAAAATCAATCAATTTCATAAAGTTATGTTAAACAATTAATTCTTGAGTTCTTATTGTTAAATCATCCGACTAAGATAATCCTACGTATGAATTTTTGTTGAGTTATAAAATAAATAATATTAAGACTTCCAATAAATGTATATTGTGTGGATCCCTAAACTTTAGTGCCTTAATACATTGTTATTTTATCTCATTCTAAATTACCTTTACTAAACCATCAACAATTTCTTCAATTAAACTTTATTATTTTAGTTTTATTCTCTTGTGATTTTGCTAATCAATTCCCTCTTCCCTGTGGATTTGACCTCAGACTTACCGAGTTATTAGTTTGTGACAATCCTACACTTGACTTCTTTTTACTATAATGGATTGCTTTTTGGAAAGGTTTCTCCTAGGATTTTTTTTTTAACGGTGAAATAGTTAATTTCATTAGTTTTTCATGGGTCATCATATATGTGTACACTATTTATATTATGTTGTGCATATTATAGATGATTGCTAGATTAACCAAAAACTTTCATAATTATTATATTAACAACTCAATCTTAAAACTAGATATTTCTATGGGTTTCAAAAACCGAAATGTTCCGGTTGGTTCGACCGGGTTTTAGACACTACTCCAACCTAGTTGCTATAAAAACCAAAAATACCATAAAAGACAAGTTTAACTAGAACTAGACAATTCAATCAGAGGAACTGCAAATCAAGGATGGTTCAACATGTTATTGAGTGATTCGCTTCAAGCACAAAACACAACAGTTTTAATCAAAATGACACCATATTTCCTCATATAAAAAACATTATTTTGACCCAAAACCTAATTTCTTTCCCTCATCTCATTCAGTCTCTTATAAACAATACAAAAACCTTAGATCTAAGAATTAATATGTTATTAATATTTGTCATGTCAACTCATTTTAATTAAATCCCCCTACATTCACATTCTCTCTCTCCTTGATAGTCATCTTCCACTTCTCGTTATTTTGCCCAAGAAATACCGAGGCAGTAAGTTCTCCTTGACAGTGTCTGCAGCTATGCTTTCTTGGCTTTGCAATCGCAACAATTTTGTTCTCCTCAATGACTTGGCTCACAGTTGTAACAAGTATTATTTGTTTCTCTCTCTTTCTCTCTTCATTTTTCTTTCTCTATTATCATTTTAGACTCTTTTACTTTATTACTCTCATCTCAGCATTCTTAGTTTCCACTTTATCTCTTATGATTTCTTTTTTTTTTCTTTTTCTATTTGTTAGTAGAAGGAAATTATAATACTTTATGTATTTGTGTGTTTTATTTATTTATTGTGTGACATTGATATATTCAAATTATCGCTTTATAAGATTTTGTATTATTTAAGTTTTTTAGTGACCACCCTAGAAAAATTTACAAGACAAAGTTTAGGGTTTTTTTTGAAGTTCTTAATTCTCATTAATTCATATTGAACTTATATATATATATATATATATATATTAAATCAAATAGGTTCTTTTGAAGTTCTTAGTTCTCATAGATTCAGATTGAACTTATATCTTTTTAAAATCAAATAGCCAATAATGATGTTTAATGATAGTGGATTTTAATGTTGAGTAATACTTAGGTACTCCGGGAGCATGAAAAATGGTGCTCATTCCTCTCGCATTCATAGTAGGGTCTACTTATTAATTCATGGTGGGGTCTACCATGAATATGAGAGGAAAAAATACCATATAATATATCCATACTCCAGGAGTACCTAAGAATTTTCCTTTCATTTTAACTCAATCTTTTTACCATACATATCACAATGTTTTTAGGCTACACAAAGATTCAACTGGGCAAAAATTGTGGTCAGTGCTCAGTGGTAAGCTTCTAAAAAAAAGCGGTTTCTATCCACCATATGGATAGGGAATTGAGCTGGCTGAGAACTTTTATCAATTTATTACTCTCTTTAAATGTGTCATTAATTTTCAAATATCATTTAAATTCAAAATTAATTTTCATATATAGATAAATAAATTCCAAAATTTATAGATAGAACTAACTTTTTTGGCCAAAGATTTCTCCCTTATATATGTGTGGGTAGAAGGGCACAAGCAGTAAGGGTGCAAAAGTAACACAATAAAGACAACGAAAGTAGCAACTATATACACAAAGACATAAGAGATGGAAAAATCTTCCTTCAAGTTGGCTTTCTTAATTGTACTCTTGATTCTTGGCTCCTGTAAGAATCTTGAACTATTCTTTTTACTTAATTTTGTTTTCTTATATATAAAAACGTTGACTAGACACCGTCTCTTAAGATTTATATGATGTTACTGTTCGATAGAAATTTAATAAAAATCATTCATTATTCAAGTCTGTGTTATAGTGGAAACACTTTTAATTCATTCACTCATTTAAAATTTAGATTCCTTTACTGCATTATTCTATATATTGGCATAAACGGATTTGAATACAATTATTTTATCATTATTCCTTTCTCAACAATTTTTTTATCATTATTATTCATTTAAGAGAGAAAATTTGAACCCATCAAGCTTGATTGGGGCTGCCAACCATAGTCTATATATATAATAATAGACTATGCAGAGAAAAACTCAAATTAGAATTTCAAATTAGAGTTCCAATTTTGCACCATGTGTCTTAAATTATTTATTCTTAAAGAGTTTTATTTCTTAATTTTTGAATCAAATGTGGAACCACATCATAAATATTCATCCAAGTGAGTTATTAAGTATAAAAATCAAAGAGTTTAGAATAAATGAATCGTAAAAAAAAATTACTCCACAATAATTATAAAAAAAAACATGAATAATTTACATTTTATATCTAATAATATTCTTACAAATTGTTTTGAAAAGTTAACAAAATATAAAAATGACTATCAATAGTATTTAAATTATATATATATAAATTATATTATGCATCTTAATGTATATCTTTAAGTGTATTCATCTATACACATGGGGTTACAAGCTAGTTTGTATAATGGGGGAATAATTATGCTATGATATCTCAATAAACCAAAAGACTCATTACTCAAGTAACACTTCCTAGTGTTTCTAATTGAAGATTTTCAAGATTTTTTTTTTTTTTTGAAAACAAGATTTTCAAATTCAAATCTCCATTCCCTTGTTATAACTAATGAAAAAAAAAAAATTCTCAACGATTTTTTTTTTGCTTTAAAAAAAATGATCAACTAAAACATATGTTTAAAGTAATCTATAAAATATAATAAAAGCAACTTCTAATATTCTTCTAAAAAAAGAACTTCCAATATTTAGTTAATTCAACAGTGTAAAATAACCGTACTTTTCATTTTTGGAAAATGCATAATGTTTGGAAAAAAAATTAACATTATTTATCATAATAAAAAAAAAAGTATCAAACACAAGAATTTTCACCTAATTATCATTCACATAAGAGATTAATATTTTATTTTTTTATATAAAAAATAAAATTGTGCAAAGATGCATTGTTATATATAAAATAGTTGAGTGCCATCATTTAATAATTTTAATGATTAATTTTCAATGTTTCATACTTAAATATAATTTCAAAGAACTCAATCGGTACCACTGCACACCCTGGGTGTGATGTTCATTCCATAAGTATAAGTGCTCGTGGAGTATGGGGGGCAAGGGCTGGGATTCTAGTCTCCAGGAAGGAACTTCACACGCATATACACTTAGATTATGCTAGAGTAGAAATTCTATCTTGTATAAAAAAAATATATAAAAAAAAGAACTCAATCATTAACAAATATTGCAGGTTTCAAGTTAGATGTTGAAGGATTTAGAGGACTTAAATGCAAAATTTCTATAGATTATGGTGATTTAAACTATTGTTATTGCAACTCGGATTTGAAGTTGTGTTTTTGTGATCCCCCACTAAATAGGAATTTGTAGCAAAAGTTTTCAATAGTTGTTTGGAAGGACAAAATGAAAACCTGTTGCATTAGCTACAACCCTATAAGTTGTGATTCAGTATAAATTGTGATTCTAAGAGCATCCTATTATTCAAGATAAATAAATCAAAGGTCCTGTCGATGAGTACTATAAGAGCATCTGCAAAATATTAATAAATAAATTCTTAATTATGAGTTATAATGCACACTTAAAAAAAATATAAAATACACATGTTCATGATTCATTGGTTTATACACAAAAATTCATTGTGGTTGTGTGTACTTGGGTATATGTATACTTGTGGGGGGATGAATATGAACTTGGGCTAAGAACCAAAAGCCCAATAAGATCATTTTTGGAAGGATAGGCCCAGCCTAAAGGCATGGATGAGGATGAAGTGATTTGATAGATAGAGGGGAACCTCCCAGTATTACTTTTGCGGAGGCTCGGACTAACTTCAATTATTGAGGTCCATTGCCAAGGTGATGTGCTCAACCTTCCCTACGAAGAATGATGAAAGAACCACTGAAGCAGTCACTTTTGCATTAATGAGATTCTATATTTAATCTCTGCCACATTAAATGCTAATTAATTGGTCTAAATAGTAGAAACATCCTTAAAAGTCCTATTTCATAATGAAAGAGTGGCAGAACAATGGGGTGATGATGGGATAAGTATTCCCCAAATCCAACTGGGAACAAGCCTGCTGGGGAGAGAGGGAAGGGGAGAAATGGCTATAAAAGGAGGAGAGGTGCAGTAGGAAGTGGATTCATGAAAATTGAGATAAAAAAGGTTTATAGAAGAACAAGAGAGAGAAAGTGAAAAGAGAGATATTTCTAAGGTTTTTAGTCCTTGATCTTACCCCTATACCATGAGAACATTGTTTTTGTATCTGTAATAGCCTGTTTTGATCTTTTTATCCCTTCAGTTTGCTGTGTACATCGCCCATTGTGGAATATTTTCCCATCTTTTTAGAAATTAATTGTGAAGGTCATTTTGTCCATCTTTATTATTTTGGTGGTTGTTTTTGACCCCACATATAGAATTTGACTTTATTTTTTTGAAAAATATATAAAAGTATTATTTAATTAAAGCATTAAATATATTTTAACTACTACTCTTAGGGCATTCAAAGCCATAAATCAAGGATTCAGATCCTCTAGAGTTCCTAGGGTACTCTACCAAGTAGAGTTCATTAAATCCTAACCACTCTTTAATGATTTAATGGTCTAGATTTTGCCATGTCAGTATTTCATTAACAATCATCTTAATTGTTTTGTTTACAACATTATTTTATTATTTCAAGAATATTATTAATGAAATGCTGACATGGCAGAATCTAAACCATTAAATCATTAAAGAGTGGTTAGGATTTAATGAACTCTACTGGTAGAGTACCCTAAGAACTCTAGAGGATCTGAATCCATAAATCAAATATAATAGATTTCATAAAATTATTTATCTACATTCATTTTTTTCATTTGTGGTAATTTCTCCGCTTGTTTCTAAAATCATTTGAACTCGTAAAAGATTAGCATTAAACTATTAATTGCACATTTCCTTCAGTAACCCTTTATTTTCTTTTTCTTTTTTCTTTTTTTGGTAGAATAACCCTTTATTTTCGAATCATAATATGGTGAGTAATTTTGGTCTGTAGATTACAAGTTTTTATCTAGACTAGTATCACTTGACCTGCCAAGACCTTTACATATATAAAAGGTGCTATGGAAATAGAACGTTGAAGGTTTTTTCCTCATTTACAAACATTCTACTATTCTAGAGAACAAATCACGCTAATTTCCAAAAAAAAAAAAAAAAAACTTCAACCATTTTCTTTTTTAATAAAAAAAACCAAAGGGATAGATATTTTAAATTGAATCATCAGTTACAATGGGAAGAGAAAAGGATACTCATCCAACCATGTAGAGGAGTCCTTAAGTCCTTAGCATAGGAAGCCAAAAATTAGGGCACCTTATTACATCACCTAGGAACAAATTTAAAAGAAAGATACTGAAATGAAGAAGCAAAATCATGATTCATTTCTAAGCTACTGAAAATTTCCATAGGACATGTTTTTGTTGATTATAGCAAAGAAATTTATAGTTGCAATTTATACTCACTGTTGAAGTATTTTAATATTAATTAAAATGAATAAATATTACAACATAAATGTAAAGATGTGGAAGTGAATATGAAAGATGAGGAGTTAGTAAAAATATTTAATCCCACGTTGAAAAGGAGAGAGGATATTTTATTCTTTGTAATTGTGGTGATTAATGGGTTAATATGAATTGACTTACATATTGGGCTAGATACGTGCACAAGGGGGAGGTGAAGGGTGGAAGTGAACCTAATTAATCAAATTAACACTAAAAAAAAATAGAGAGGTTCTTGGCAAGGAAGGGTGTTCTTGCACCAATACTTATAAAGTTACAATATATAATTTAGCCAAGTTTATAAGGGCAAAGGATGATAAAAAAAAGTGTATAAGAGAATTAGAATTAACCCATGTAAAATAGCTAAAGCCCACTTTTTGATCAACCAACCATAAAAATCATTCACATCAAATTATGCAAAATTGTGTAAAATCCATCTAAACCCATCCATAGTAACCATGAAAATTCCCACGATTGCCATTCATGTGCAAATTCTTCTTCTTCTTCTTCTTAACTACGGTCCCCCAGATCATAACCATGGCCTTTGCAAGTAATTGGTGGGCGCAATAACATCAAATCTAGTTCCTTCAAACCTCCAAATTGGTTTGGAAAAAGTCATTTTGTCCATTGTACTTTATCCTTAAAGTTTACAATTATTTTGATTTTACTCACTTAAAAATAAGATTTATCTATGCCAAAAGGTCTCTAAGTGCCACCTAAAGGTCCTAAACCCAAAACAAAATAATTTGGCAAAAAAGCAAAACTGACCCTTTAAATTTCATTTTTTGTTATTTCAATCCTCTAAGTTTCAGTTTTGTTATTTCATTCTTGTAAGTTTCAATTATAGTCAATTCAGTCCTCCGTTAAGCTTCTGTTAAGTACTGTCGCTTACTAATCAAAACCACGTTGTTTTGGATTTTTTTTTCTTAATTTAAAAAAACTAAAAAAACGTTTGATGATGCTAAGAAAATCAGTAGGCTGGATATTTCGGATTTCAAAGGTGCGGTGACTATCTTGAAGGCCTGAAAAAGAAGAACAATGATCAAAGGTGACCAGGGTTGTCGGCCAAGAACCCTCTGATGGCAAAGTTAATTTTCTCTCTTAAATTTTGGAGTTCCAAGTTTTCAGGAATTGTAAAAAACGTCACTTTGTTTGGTCTGAATGGGCATTGATATAGTATGCCCTAGAAACAGTTATTAGACTAGTAACTTCCCCTATGTTTGAGGAGGTTTAGGGTTTAGGGTTCAGGGATAACTTCCACAACCGGTTAAGAGTTACATTTTTTCATATAACTGTTACTGGAGGTTATGAATGTGATAAGGAGTTGTAGTATGTAGGCATGTCACTGGATTTTACTCATGTCCTGGAACATCAGCATGTAGGCAAGTTCATGCTTGAGAATTTTCCTAAGTGTCAGGGGCTCGTCCAAGAGCCTCCCTGACGAGCGTACCTTGTTCCCACGGAAGGTCGTCCTTTTATAGACGACCTTCTCATTTTTCCTAACAGGGGTCGTCCAGGAGTCTTCCTGACGAGCGTACCTTATTCCCACGGAAGGTCGCCCTTATATAGACGACTTTCTCACAGACGGTTATCCTTACATGGACGACCTTCTTATGTGGGATGCATCTTCTGTTTTGGACGGATCCTTTGGACGAGATGGAGTTGGTCAAATTTATAATTCACCATCAACATTAATTACCAAAAAAAAAAAAAAAAAACTAAGGAATCCCCAACCCCGCCCACCTATACGATTCCCTAGCTTAGATGAAACCAATATCTGAGAAATTTGAGAGGCTGAGGTATCTGAAATTGGGAAAAGAGAATCCTTGGATGATATGGGTCACAACCATTGACAAGTACAACATTTTTCCAAAAATTCGGTTCGTAGCTATTTTCCTTCCATTTACTCCACTTTGCTAGAGACTCAGATGAACTAAGGTTTATGGGTCCTAGAAGACCCATTGAAATGGCAAACGCCGAGGCCTACTCTCCAACAATCAAAGTGTGTTTTGTTTGTATGCTTCATTACTAACCTAGCAGCTCTGATGCCATCCTTCACATACCTCATAGCAGCCACAGCTCCAACCTCCATTGTCACCTATGTCCTCTGCATCCAACTTGGTGTGATTCTAAATCTAACAACGAGTGTGATTACAAACCATATGCTCAGAATCAATAAATGAACTAATAAATTGGTTTAACATTTTTTTCCTCAGATATCGGTTTCATTTGAGGCTAGCCACTAGCATATCGTATCAATGGGTGGGGGTGGGGATTTGTTTGGTTTTTCAGTGGGCAAGGGAACGGCGTTGATCCCCTTTTTTTGTGTAATTAACGTTTTTCAATTTTTTTAATTTAAGAAATAAAAAATAAAAAATTCAAAGTGACATCGTTTTGGATAATAGATGGCAACACTTAATAGAAAACTAACAGAGGACTAAATTGACTATATTTGAAATTAGAAGATTGAAATGATAAAACTAAAATTTAGAGGACTGAAATAACAAAATGTGAAACTTAGAGAGTCAATTTTGCATTTTGCTAAATAATTTTTAGGCGTAAATGCACTTTTAGTCCTTACATTTTGGCTTTTTTCCATTTTAGTCCCTACATTTTAATTTCACCACTTTTAGTCCCTAAATCAATTAGCGCGTGTTATTTTGGTCCTTTCTGTCAGTCAACAGCCGGAAATATTTGACGTGGCAAACAGTGTGTACTGTTGACACAGTAAATGCTGACATGACGAATAAAATAATAATAATTAATTATATTTATTATTTAATAAATGCCAATTCAGCATAAATAATAATTAAAAAAGACATTTTCATGTTTTTTTTTCTAAATTCTTTTAAAATAAAATAATATAATTAAATTAAAAAAATTTATTTCTTTCATTATTTTTTCTGAAGAACATGTTCATGTTCACGTTCCTATGTTCATCCCCAAAACATGAATCATATTCTTAGATCAATAAGAGTTAAACTTTATTACAAACTCATAAAAAATTCACACAATTAGAATAAAAACTTTCCTAGATCATAAGAACACAAGAACACAAATCCAGATAACAAGAACAGTACTCAAAGAATTTCTATTCCAAAATTTGTATACATTCTTCCACCAAAAATCAATTGTAAATTAAATAAAAAATGGGTGTTGTGTTATTCCACAAAAATCAAAACCTAAACCATCAAACCCAATGAACACCACCACAATCCGCCACACTAACCCATATCCACCAATACCAAACCCGAATGACCTCCAGCACCACCACTACCAGATCCATCACCACCAAATCCTACAATCAAATTTCAACCACAACTCAAACATATTTTGAACCATTGAACAACCCAAACCCCCTACACCATCACGAAACAAAGAAAGAGGCATCGAGTGGGTGAGTCCAAGAAAAGAAGTGATAGAGGGAGAGATCAAGGAGGCTACCTTGATGGTGGCTGGTGGCGGTGAATGGCGAGGAAGGAAACCACAGCCACCACCACCGATCTGAGTTTCACAACACACACAAGGGGGAAGATGCCATATTGCCCATCATTTTCTCCAATCCATGCTGCCCACTAAGCACCGAAGCCTCCATGATCAAAACCCAGAAGAGGGATAAGCAGATCTGCCTATCGTTGGTCGAGGAGGGAGAAATCGAACCATCGTCAGCCACATCTAAGCCTCTCTCTCTAAACCCAGATCGTCGTTAATTCTCTCCTCTTCTTTTTGGTCAGCACCCAGGCGATTCCCTCGTCCACTGCAATTTTGGTCAACCCCTAGGCGATTCTCTCTAAACCCAAAATCGTTTATTCTTTCTTCTCTCCTTTTTGGTCCCAGATCACTCTCTCTCTCTCTAAACCCATATCGTTCTCTCCCAGGTCACTCTCCCAGACCTCTCTCTCTCTCTCTCTTTAAACCCATAGTCATCGTTTTTATTTTTTTATTTAGTTAAAATTAATAAATTAATTTTTTAAATTTACATGCTGATATGTTATGGTGATGTGGATTTTTAATAATATTTTAGTCTTCCGTTTGCCACGTCAGATATTTCCGGCTTTTAACTGACAGGAAGGATCAAAATAACACGCGCTAATTGATTTAGAGACTAAAAGTGGTGAAATTAAAATGTAGGGACTAAAATGGAAAAAAGTCAAAATATAGGGACTAAAAATGCATTTACGCCTAATTTTTATTTCTATCCAAAACTATATCGTTTTGAGGCATATTTTGACCACATCAAAATTAATTTTTTTATATCTTCATTGTTTACGATTTCTATATGTGTCATCATTTTCTTGTTGATTAGGCTCCTTAACATTGGCCCAAAGAAGATGAATAGCTACTGGTACGGTGGACCTCTCTCTTGGTTAGGATTTCTCTCTTGGTTAGGATTTCATACAATCATAGGTTAGAGACCTCTCTCAATTAAATCTATTTGATAATCTTAAGGTCTTATTTATGAGTAGTCACATGTCTGTTGCTAGAGTGCTCGTCTTGCTAAACTAAGTTTTTTTGGTAGTCGAGTCCGAAGCTCAACATTGGCACAGAGAAGACCAATAGCTACTGGTGCATCTCTTCCACTATAAGGGAAATCATGCCCAAAATCCAAATAAGTGAAACACATGCGATAAGAAAACTTTGATTCATTTCCAGCGATAAGACAAATATCAAAATAAATAATTAAAGTCTAATGGTGAGAAGGAAACATGATAGTGATAGAATGAAAAATATATATTATACATATAGTCATAGTGCGAAACACATAATACACATTCAGCATTAAGATAATTGTGGGGGAGGGGGTGGACTTTAGCTCAACCCGAGAACCAAAGCCCAAGAGGTAAGCCCGGACGGGCCCTGCCCATGCAATAGTTCTAGATGAAGGAGTATGTTAGTGGCAAGGGGTCACCTGGGCTTACAGTCGTGGAGACCCAAGGTGACTTCTCGAGGATCATATCAGAGGTAATCCCTTGAATCTTTATTCTGAGGTCTTAAAGGTATCTCAGATAACCGTTTTTCTCCCTTGGCTACAACTACTCGTCTTCCACACTTCCCCCGAGGAACACGACGAAAAAGATGTAGAACCCAATGAAACAGTTACCTCCGTATTAATGAGATCCTTCACCTAACGTTAGCCACATTAAATACTGAATGATTGACATGAACAGTTGAAATACCTCCAAAAGTCCTTCCTCATGATTAAAAAATGGCAGAGAAGAGGTTTGATGGGACAAGTATCCCCAAAATCCAACTAAGAGCTGGACAGTTGGAGGATGAAGGAAAGTGGCTATAAAAGAAGGAGGGCAACATAATGGGGATCTAGAAAAAATAGAGAGGATGTCCAAACAAGAGAGAGAGAGAGAGAGAGAGAGAGAGAGAGAGAGCATTTTCTTGTGTTTGTACTCTTGAATTTTATTCTTGTATCACGGGATGATATTTACTTATATAAACAAAGTTGATTAAGTTTATTCTCGTCTTTATTTGAATTCTTAACCTTCCTATTATGGATTCTTAACCCATATATTATAAATTAGTTGTGAAGATCAAAGATACTCGTTCTAAGCTTTTCATCAAGTGTTTTTGACCCCTACAATAATATTGGAACAAAATAATTTCGGTAATATTATAATTCAGCATCCAACCATAATAATGCCTTTGGATAAATGGGGTAGGGCTAAGAGTTTGGTTTTTTGTTTCGTCGGTTTTGTCTTCATAAAGAGTGTTCTTACTTGTGATGTTTTAGGTTTAAGGGGCTTAAGCCTTGATCCCAGATGCCCTATTTGTGGTCTCTACTCAAAATATGTTTAGCATGACTACCAATTTGCAAAATATTTCTAGAGGAAGCTTGGTATACCAAGGTGCATTCCTTATTTTTTTTGCCCTCCCCCTACCAAATGTTTAAGCACTAATTGTTTACCACCTTTTCATCTCCAACCATCATCAAATGTCATGGAAAGTTCTCTTTTTGTTTGGGTTGTGACAACTTTGGTTTCATGGAAAGCTTTTCATCCAATGTTTTTGACCCCCACAATAATATTGGAACAAAATAATTTCGGTGATATTATAATTCAACATCCAAAAGTAAAAATGCCTTTGGATAAATGGGGTAGGGCTAAGAGTGTGATTTTTTGTTTCGTTAGTTTTGTTTTCATAAAGAGTGTTCTTGCTTGTGATGTTTTAGGTTTAAGGGGTTTAAGCCTTGATCATAGATGCCCTATTTGTGGTCTCTACTCAAAATATGTTTAGCATGACTGCCAATTTGCAAAAAATTTCTAGAGGAAGCTTGGTATACCAAGGTCCATTCCTGATTTTTTTGCCCTCCTCCTACCAAATGTTTAAGCACTAACTAGGGGAGTTAATACCGTATTGTACCGGCTGGTACGACCGGTATTTACCTTTTCGATGCTTAGACCGGTATAGAAACGCAGTTTTTTCGTACTGGTTTATATACCGGTTGTACTGGGGCCGTTTCGGTCATACCGGGGTATATACCGGTTTTTGGCTGGAAAATGAAAACTGGTCGGAAAAAAAATCTTTGAAAAAATTAGCAGTAAAAAGGAAAATCACATCACCGCTATTTCTGCTAATTTCGATAATAAATTTTATTTTGCCAATAATCCATCACCTCAGATCTCTTCCTTTTCTTCATCATCTTCTTCTTCTTCGCTCAACGATTTCTTCTTCGCTCAAAGCATGGACCAGTCTACCAGATGCTCTCAACTCTCTGCCTTTGGCTTTTTCTAATCTCTAATTGTTTTACTTTTTCATTTGGTAGCCGAAAGCCCCTTTCAATTTTGTTAAGTGTGCCCTTGAATGACAACACACTGACAGATCACACTAACACCACTGCTACACATTAGACTCAAATTTTGTACTGCCATCCAACTTTTTATTTTTTTTATTTTTTATGGGATGTACTGCCATCCAACTGTAAACAAATAAAGAAGTTTGTAATTCACAATAATTTTTGATAAGTACAAATGATTATTTAAATTTTTTTACAACTACTCTTTTTTTTTTTAGATAAATTCTACTACCATTTTTGTTAGACTTTAAATAAGTACAATCATATCTTCTTAAAAAATAAAAAAAAGAATAAGTATAAACTTACAAATTATATGAATTTTGACCAACCAACGTATAAAAAAATAAATAAATTTAAATGTAAATATTTTTATATTTTTATCTATATATATAGTTAAAGGAATTTCAATTTATGTAAAAATATATAAAATTTGCGGTAAACCCGAAACGGTACACCGGTATAAACCGGTATCCGAAATATATCGTACCACTAGCCAACCAGTACAGCTTCCAGTACGGTATTGACTTCCTTGACACTAACTATTTACCACCATTTCATCTCTAACCATCTTCAAATTTCATAGAAAGTTCACTTTTTGTTAGGGTTATGACAACTTTGGTTTCATCGAAACCATCTCCTTTTCCAACGGGGTGTTAGCCCAAATATGCATGAGTAGTGTACTAAAAGAGGAGCCCAACTCTTTGCTTTAACTTTCAAAGTTAGATCCAAGCTAACTAGAACTCCCACATATGTGAAATGGATCAAACCTTCCAATGGATGAAATAAACTTAACACAAACAGCTTGACCTTTGATAATCTTGGGCTCGTAGGGGGGGAGGGGCTTCTTAGAAATAGTGAAGGACATTCAATTAGAGGGTTTGCTAGGTCGATGGAGAGAACTACAAGTGTTAGTGTGAAACTTTAGGCACTCAAAGATGGCCTCACATTATCCCTATGACTTGGCTTCACCTCTATCCATATTGAACTAGATGCAGAGATTATTGTTCAAACTCTTTGAAAAATAATATTTGCAAAAACCATATAGTGAAATTTTTACTATGCAAGAGCCTATTAAGGATTTCCCCAACAAGATTGTTGATCGCATTTATTGAGAGAAGCCAATTGCTGTGTAAACGTATTAGCAGCCAAAGAATCTAATACATGTTTCACAAAACTAAAAAAAGAAAAAGGAAAGAAAAGAAAAGAAAAGATAATAATTTTTTAAAGTAAACTCTTAAATCTCTGTTAAGAAAGGGTGAGATCCATGCCGACATACTCACCAATTTCTAGTTCTACCATGTTACTCACGTGTTAGCAATCAACCAAACTTTTTATTTTTTAGAATTCGATAGTTACAATAGAGAGGGACAATTTGAACTTTAGATATTATAAATATACCAAAAGATACTAATCAGTTAAGATATAATACTCTTGGTAGCAATCAATGATTTTTTTTTTTTTTCTCTGGTTCAGAATCAACAAAACTTAGTTCTTAATTTTTTATGAAAAATTATTATTTTACTATTGAAATATGATCCACTCAATAGCATTATCTTCTTCTCTATTAGGTATCCATAATTCTATATCTAATCTAATAATTAATGACTTTGCAAATGCAAATGCAAATCAAACATTTATTTATGATTCTAAAAAATATTTTTTTGATGAACAAAAAAAAAAAATCTAAAAAATATTTATGATTCTAAAAAATATAAATATATATATGATGAGTTAAAAAAGAAAGTTAAGTCCTATAAAAAAAAAAAAATTTAAATACTCTCCTAACTCTGCTCTGTTTTCCTTCAAAGTAACTGTGTGTGTGTGTGTATATATATATATATCACAATCTTAGTGTTATAATAATATTACTTTTTCTTTTTCAGCTCTCTCTCTCTCTCTCTCTCTCTCTCAGAGAGAAAAGAGCAATCCACTGCGAGACAACCATGAAACCATAGCTGGTGAAGCTGTGATGCCAAGCACAATTCTGTTGGCCCAAGTTCACTCCACGCATAAATCGTCGCCGATTCATAATGCTGCCTTCGATCCATTAAGCGATTGTGTACTCTCTCTCTCTTTCTTAGATTTGTTGTTGGGATGTACTGATATGAATACAGGTATCAATATGGTATGGATACGGGTACAAGAATACAACATTTTTTGAAAAATCTAAGATACGATATGTCAGGATACAACAATTAATCAATATTTATTTTAGGTATATTTATATATTTTTGTACATAATTTATGTTTATTTTGAGTTTTAAAATTAAGTAAAAATAACAATAAAATGCTTGAAAACTTATCTACAACCAAGAAACAAACAATATTATATTTATTATTTTATTTATATGATTATAATTTATAGGGTAAATTCCATTAACCTCCCCTGAGGTCTGGACAAATATCACTCAGGTCCAAGATATTTTAAAATTAACCAGTTAGGTTCCTAAATGATCATTTAATACCTAACACCCCTGACTCCGTAACCCCTCCGTTACTCATTTTTCTTTACTCTTCTCGCTCGTTCCTCTCTCAGACCACGTCAGGAGCCACAACCACCCCCACTCCAAAATCCACCCATATCGGAAAGTAGCTCCAATTCGATTGATCCGAACCCAAATATTAAAGCTTTCGAACCAAGATCTGCCCAAATCTGTTTCAAGTTGGCTTCAATTCGAACAATTTGAACTCATATTTGGTTCGCGTTGGCTCTGATTTGGTTCATAAATTTGAGGTCTTCTTCATTTTTATCTTCTCTGAGTTCTCTCTCAGAACACTCTCCCTCTAACTGAACATCAGCCACTGCAAAACCCATGATCTTGGTCACCGGCGTCAGCAGCACCACCATGCAAGGGTCATACCGATTCCCACCGCAAGATTGATGTCATCAGCACCGTCAAGGACTCGCATCTCTCTCAGATCGAAACCCACGCAGCGGTGGTGCTTCGATATGGATCTCGCCATCAACGGACTCTTTCATTCTCTTTGCGGAGACGTCGTGGGTCGTGTTATGGCCTTTGGATTTCAGATTCGGGTAGTGCTTCTTCAAGAGACAATGATGCAGGTCTTATGATATGGTATGGTTTGTGGTTTCTCTTATGAGGTTTACAGTTGGGGTTTTGTTGATTTTCTTTGTTGTTTGGCTGGAAATTTTGTTGGTTTTTTTTTTTCTGGCTTTTGTGCAGCAGTGTGGGTATTAAGATGTGGGGCGAAAGAGAGAAACAGATGGGGCAAGCCAAAGAAGAGCGATCTGAGAGAGAATGAGTGGAACGAGAGAGAAGAGACAGGTCTGAACGAGGGAAAGAAAAATAGTAACGGAGAGGGTTAAATTGTATTTTAAGGACCTAATTGGTTAATTTTAAAATATTTTGGACCTGAGTGGTATTTGTCCAAACCTCAGGGAGGTAATGGAATTTATCTTAATTTAATAAGCCTAAAAGCCTAGAAGCCCAGCGCAAACCACTGAGCAGCAAAACCAAACGAGGCTAAAAGCCCAGCCCAAGCCACTGATCAGCAGAGCCGTATGAGAGGCAAAACGAGAGAGAAAAAAAAAAGGCTAATCGGCGATCCGATTCAGAACAAAGGCAAGGCGAGAGGCGAGGGAGAGCCAGTGAGAGCTTGAGAGACTTATCGGCAAGAAGGAGGAGGAGCTCTGTCGTCGTCGACCCGTAACCCAAAGGTAAGCACTCATCTTTACCCCTAAGAACCCCAAATTTCATTCAATGTATAGAGATACTAGAAAATAGATTGAGGTACTTGTTTAGGTCATTTATATTAATATCTGTTTGTTTGTTTGTTTTTGTTTTTGTTTTTTGTTTTTCAGTCCAATAAGTAGTATGATTATTGTGTGTGTGTTTCTTTGATACTTTGAATTTGGGTGTTTCTTGGATTTTCAGCTAATGGTGTGTATGTGCTCTGAGACTGTCACATGCTGATTTGTATTGTTCTTTGTTTTAGAATGGAGATTTGATTGAAAATATGATGTAGGGTTTGTTAAAGTTATTAAATACCATCCTTTTCAAATTCTGCATAATTATTTGCCAAGTATTTTGTAGTTCAACTGGTTGGGGTCGCCTGGTGTTTCCCATGGAGCTAGACATCCAATGTTTAAATTCCCTCTCCCCCATTGTAACTATCGAGTTATAAAAAATTCTGAATAATTATTTATGTTATAAACAAATATGCTGATAGAATCCTTGGGAATGAACTAGAATTTTTATACTGAGGAACTAACGAATTTTCATATAGGTGTCAGAATTCAAAAGTTGTGCCAGTACAGCTAATTTTTATTAAAATTTAATAGATTAGATTCCCAGCTTGTTCATATAGTGCCTATATAGTGGTGCTTGTGGCCAACATGACCACAACATGAAAAGGTCAATTTTTGTTTTTGTTGTCGTTTTTATCTTTCTCTTTTTGTTTTTGTGAGTGTGCGTGTGTGTGCACACTCTTCACTTCTTATATTAACTTTTTTTTAGATAGATAATCATAGAAATATTATTAATGAAAAAAGTAAGGAAAAAATATAAGTTGTTCATGATGATGAACATCAGTAGAAGGAAAAACCAAACAACGAAAAGAAAGAAATCAGGAAGCTAATAGAAAACATAAACTTAGAGAGAGAGGAACAATCAGTAAAACCCCAACAACAAGACCAATAAAAAAGACTACGTTGGCATAGAACATTTAACTTTCCAATGTCTTCTCAGTCTCCTCAAAAGGAGTGTCAATTTTGTTCCAACCAAACAATCCACATAAAAAAAAAATGGAATCAAATTCCAAATATTTGAAGAATGATTCCCAAGCCATTGATGCAAGCAAAATAACAAACTTGCCTCCAAGCCTGGCATGACCTAATGGATGCTGAAAGCCAGAAGCATGAGAATCCATAAGGTGTGTGTAATAGGATTGTGAAGAAGCAGGTGGTCCACCGATTCCCTATCACATCAACCCATACAACACCGATTTGCCAAGGAGTGACCCCTAAGCATAAGATTATCCAAAGTAAGAATTTGACCATGAGCAGTTGTCCACAAAAAGAAAGCCACTTGCTTAGGAACTTTCGTTTTCCAAACACCCTTTGAAGGGAACAAAGAATTTTGAGTATCTCGAATTGCATTGTAAAAAGTCTGGGTGTCAAACTTGCCATCTCCTTTAAGATGCCAACAAAGAGTATCACTCCCTACATCCCGAGGAATGTGAGGTTGGATAAACTCAAGGAGAGAAAAAGATGTTGCTAGCTCCCAGTCTTGAATTTCTCAATAAAATCTCAAATCCCAAACTCTAACAGTAGTCCCCTCTAGAAGCCACAAAACTTTAGAAATACAAGCTTCCTTGTCAGCTGAAAACTCAGAGCTCAGGATAGAGAAATTTAAGGGTGTTATCACCAATCCACCTATCATGCCCAAAACGGATACGAGTACCATCACCTACAGCGAAAGACAAATGCTTAGAAAAGCTCTTCCACCCTTCATGAATACTTCGCCAAAGACCACATTCGTGAGCTCTCCTGCATACTTTGGTACTGCACCCCCCTTTACCCTCACCGTATTTTGTGATGAGTAACTTCATGACCAACTTCCACAGCCATTTTCCTAATAAAGCTTGATTAAAAGACACCACACTTTTAACCCCCAAACCGTCTAGTTCAATAGGTAAACATATCTTTTCCCAAGCCACCAAAGGGTATTTAAAACACCCCTTTGAAGATCCTTAAAGAAAATTCCTTTGGATACTTTCCAGTTTGCAGCCATAGCTTTAGGAATGGTAAACAGTGATAAAAAAATATGTTGGGAGGCTTGAGAGACTACTCTTCAGTAACGTGAGGCTACCACCCTTAGATTAATATAGATGCTTCCACCCTAGTAATTTCTTCTCCATCTTCTCCAAAATATGGTTCCAGATAGAAGCTATCTTAAATAAAGCACCCAAGGGCATCCCTAAATATTTCATAGGCAAACTACCCACTCTACACCAAAGAATATTTGCCATGACGTCCACAGATTATTTACCTCCCCAACAGGGACAATCTCACTTTTCCCAACATTAACCTTCAACCTTGTAAAAGCTTGAAAACAAGACAAGGCCAATCTTATGGATAGCAGTTGTTCCTTAGAAGTATCATAAAATAAGATAGCATCATCCGCAAACAACAAATGGGAAATAATCACACCAACAAAATTCACTGCTCCCACATGAAAACCCCTTACTAGATTACTCTCCTTTGTTTTCCTCAAAATTTTTCTCAAGACCTCCATAATCAAAAGAAACAAAAGAGGGTCCTCAAAATTCTGCTCAAGACCTCCATAATTAAAAGAAACAAAAGAGGGGGACAATGGGTCACCTTGTCTCAAACCACGAGAGCTTCCAAACTAACCTTCAAGGGTTCCATTAACCAGGACTGAAAAATAGACAAAAGTGACACAAGCCTTAATCCGCCCCTTCCATTTCACCCCAAAACCCATCCGGCTCAACAAATAAAACAAAGCACCCTAGTTCACATGGTTGTATGCTTTTTCAATGTCAAGCTTGCAAACCACACTTGGTAAGTGACTCTTCAACCTACTATCCAGGAATTCATTTGCAATGAGCATTGAATCAAGAATTTGCCTTCCTCCAACAAAGGAAATTTGAGATTTAGAAATGAGATTATCCAATACCGCCCTCAATCTTGTTAGCCAACACCTTGAACAACAGGTTGTACATATTGCCCACCAAACTGATAGGGTGAAAATCTTTAATATTAACGGCATTACATGTCTTAGGAATTAAAGTGAAAAAAGAAGCATTCATAGACTGTTCAAACACAGAGTGCTGGTGAAAGTGTGGGATGGAGAAGGCTGCCCTTTGGAGGTAAGTGATAGAGGTGAAATATGGCTGTGGATGGGGTGGCTAGTGTACTAGGCCTGGTGTTGGCTTGTGGAAAAATATTAGTTGGGGATAGCCTTCTTTTTCTCACCACATTCTATATGATATTGGGGGTGGGTCTAGGGTGAAATTTTGGCAAGACCGTTGGTGTGGTGAGACATCTTTGCAGTCAGCTATCTTGAATTGCTTAGATTTTGCCGAGATAAGGAGGCTAGTGTGGTTGAGCTTATGAAGTTTGATAATGAAGTCCTGTTTTGAGATGTAAGTTTCTTTAGGGGTGTGCATACTCGGGAAATAGAGGCATTGGCCAGTTTCATGGATACCATATATGGTTCTTCGGTAAAGGGGTTTGGTGAGGGTAAGATGTGCTAGAAAATTGATAGAGAGAAGGGCTCTAATGACTATTGCATGGTTAAGGATTATTATAGTCTTTTAGCGGGCTCTAATGACTATTGCTTTCCTTGGAAAAGTATTTGCAAATAGAAGATTCCTTCTTAAGTAGCTTTCTTTGTTTGGACTGTTGCTTTAGAGAAATGCTTAGTGATTGACAACGAAAAAGGAAGGTTTGAATATTGGATTGGTGCTACATGTGCAAGTGTAATGGTGAATTAGTTGATCATATTTTTCTTTATTGTTCGGTTGCTATGGATTTGTGGGCTATCGTGTTTGGTTTGTTTGGAGTGAGCTGGGTTATGCCGCAATTTGTAGTGGGGCTTCTAGTGTGTTGGCAAGGCAAATATGGTCATCATTGAAATGGGTATATATGGTTGACTGTTCTCCATTGCTTATTGTGGTGTGGTGTCTTTGGAGGGAGAGAAATGGTAGGTGCTTTGAGGATAAGGAGAGATCCATATTAGACTTAAAGCTATTTTTCCTTAGAACTTTAATGGATTGGTTGGCTGCTTTGTGGAACCAATAATTTTTTTTTTCTTTTCTTGATTTCCTAGATTCTTGTAATTTTTGTTCTTGAATTGTTTGACCCCTTGTACACTCCCTGTGTACTAGGGTGTTCCTTTTTTGATATCAATAAACTTATTACTAATAATAAAAAAAAAATCCATGACATTTTTTTCCACAACCCTCCAACATTTGTGAAAAAAAGCTATGGTGAACCCATCAGGACTAGGGGCTTTATCACCCTCTATTTCCCTCGGTACTTGGATGACTTCCTCCTTCGTGAACGCCCTCTCTAAGGACAACCTCTCTTCCTCCTTAATACATTTAAATTCTAACCCGTCCATTGTAGGGTGCCCCACCTCAGTTTTCTCATACAACTCCTGATAGAAATGAACTATTTGAGATCACACATCAGACTCCTCCTCATATAGAACACCATCCACCTCAATCCTCTTAATTCGATTAGCACTTCTATGGGAGTTTGCTAACCTATGAAAGAAGCGAGTATTATTGTCTCCTTCCTTCACATACAAGGCACGAGACTTTTGTCTCTAGAAAATCTCCTCCAGAGAAGCCAAATGTTCTATGTCTCCTTTAATCTGAATATGACGATTCTGATCCTCAGTCCATAGACTCCCCAACAGCTCCTCTCTAGCATCTAAACCCATTAATTTAGTCAACAAGTTCTTCTTTCTAAAAGCCAAATTGCCAAACTCCTCCCTATTCCACTTTTTTAAAACAGCTTTCAAAGCCTTTAGTTTTTGGGCCAAAATAAAGCTTGGAGAGCTCACAAAACAGTACCCATTCCACCAAGTCTGAACTCTATAAGCAAAGCCCTCGGCCTTCAACCACATATTTTCAAATTTAAAAGCACATAGACCTCGGTGAACACCATCAACTTCTAGCAAAAGCTTATAATGATCTGAAATAACATGAGGAAGCACCATTCAGGATACATTTCCAAAATGTGCCTCCCACTCTAGAGATACCAAAGCCCTGTCAATTTTTGACATAGAGGATATACCAGAATCTCTGAACTAGGTAAAAGAAGCCCCCTAACGGTAAATCAACTAAATAATTACTCTCCATGGAATCTAAGAATGCAACCATAGCTAGGCTAAAAGACTTCACAGCCAAGCTTCTCACTTGGGTATCGAATGATGTTGAAATCACCTACCAAACACCATGCCATGGGCCACCTAGCATGCACCCTTGACAGCTCCTCCCACAAAACAGATCTCTGTCCATCATTGTTCTCCCATGAAATAAAGAGATTCACTCAAGTTAAAGTGGGGGAGTTTTAAATCCAAACTAATTGGTAGTTAAAGCACCCAAATGATAGAGTACTAAAATTAATTGGTAATTAAATTTCCAATTTTTTTATGGTTGATCCAAATAACGGTATTTTGAAATCTATGGATTACAAATCATGGCATTCCAAAATCTCCATTGATTTAAAATCCATTTCTAAGATTCCAAATCTAAGTTCTCAGATTCAACCTAGTGATATAGAGTTTGTAAGTTGGGAATGGTTTCTTTTGTAAATGTTTTGCGTCCATTCGGGCTAATGTATAACTTCTGTATCTCAAATTGGGTGTTTGATTGTTCTTGTGTAATGTGCTTTATAGAGAAATGACTTTTTCCTTTTTTTGGTTGATTCCCAAAAATGTAAAAGATTAGATTAAATTGACTATAGATGGTAGTTACATTAGGTACGTCTATAGTGACAAAAAAAAGAATTTTTTTTTTTTTTGGTTCTCTTTTCTTCATTTTATTAGTCCCTCTTAAAGAATTCCTCTTGTTTGACTATATATTCAAACTTTATTTAAATATACATGATTGTTTCCAATCAGCAGATTTTTCTTTCTTCAGATTGTGGAGGATAGTTGACACCAGTTTGGTGTTTGACATTCCTTAAGTAGAAGCGAGTCTAATAATTTGGGCATATCTTTGATACACAGAAGTGATGAATCCGTTAACCCTTGTAAAACGCATCCAGAATATCAATTCCAGAGAAGCAGCATTAGGGATCTCCGAAGAAGCTTCATGGCACGCCAAGTACAAAGACTCTGCTTACGTATATGCTGGAGGCATTCCCTTTGATCTCACCGAAGGCGATCTCCTTGCTATTTTTGCTCAGTAAGTTCAATAATTGTTATTGTTTGCTAAATTCCTTAGTGCCTCAAGAAGATTTGGTTCCATACTCTTGAATTTGGATTATCATATTACTTTCTTCATTATTTCTCATTTCATTCTTTAAATAAATGATTTTTAGATATGGAGAGATCGTTGATGTTAACCTTGTTAGAGACAAAGGTACTGGAAAATCCAAAGGTTTCGCATTTGTTGCATATGAGGACCAGAGAAGTACAAATCTTGCTGTAGGTTGGTTTCTCTCAATCTGTCTTTTCAGTTTGGTGCGAATGATACTTTTTTTTTTTTTTTTAAACAATGACTGTTACAAGAGATAGAAAAGTTACTGCACATTATAAAAGTGATCACTAATTATTGTTGTTGTTGCTGCTATTTTAGATAATTTGAATGGAGCACAGGTTTTAGGTCGGATTATTAGGGTTGATCATGTTAGTAGCTATAAAAAGAAAGAGGAAGAAGACGAAGAGGCAGAGCAGAAGAAGAGGGAGGAACGAGGCGTCTGTCGTGCTTTTCAAAGAGGTGAATGTACTCGTGGAGCTGGATGCAAATTTTCTCACGATGAGCAAGTAAGAAGAATATTGAATTAGTTCCATATTTTGGATTATTTAGTTATTTGGACAAACTGCACTTGATTATTACACTGTTGCTCAACATTTGGCTTGGAAATTTTGTTATGGTTTTGAAAGTTTTCACTCGATCATACGTTAGACCAACATTTTAGGTAGTGCAAAAACTGGAATAGTCTGAAAATAGTTCCTAGTTTTGAGTGAAGTATTTTTTGCTTTTTATTGTTATTGTATTACAAAGTTAATGAATAGAATCTTAATCTGCTCTGATTGATTATATGAACTGCTAACACTCAGGTTATAGACTGTAAGCTGGGAAATTTAGGCCTGCTAATTCTGTTGTATATTGGACAATAATGATGATTTAAACCCTCATGTCATGCCAACTTTCAATGTAGCTGGTCGTGTTGGATAGATTGAGTTAGATTGTACTTGTAGGGTGCCAAACCATTGATCTGAACTATATATGTTGTGGTGAACCACTTATGTTTAGTTCTAATAGATCATTTTCAGTTGGAGAAAGTTGTGTGTATCAATTATAGCGTATTAGGATCATTGGTTAGGTAATTGTTAACATGGTACGACTAAATGGGCCATTTAGTCGTACCATTTTTTTTTTTTACCTATCAAAAAAAAAATGGTACGACTAAATGGGCTATTGAACTTCGTGGATGGTGTTGGAGAGAGAATTTAATCCTTCTTCACCGTGCTTGCATTCCTAATTTCTTCTCTTTCTCTCTTTGGGTTGGGGGGGGGGGGGTGTTGTGAGTGACGTAGGACAAGGGGGAACAAATAAAATTCTGATTTAGAAGTGTTGGGGTAGAGCTGGTAATACCTCTGTTTTGAGGGTTTAGGGTAAGGTTTTGGGAGGAAATAGGCTCGAAAATAAGAGGGATAATAGGGCTTCCAAAGGGGACAATGATTAGTAGTAGGATTTGGGGAGAGGAGAACAATCGAACAGATAAATATCTAGGAATTACACCTAGACTTCCTAAGAATCACACCTAGGGTTCCTTGGCATAAATTTCGAAAACATTAATCATCTCAACAAAAAACACTACAATTATTTAAATAGAAGTCTAATACTTAATCCTAGTTGAACTAGGATTTCTTAAAACCCTAACAAGACTTGGACTTGGACTCCTTAGGCTTTTACTACTAAGCCCAACTAAATAACCAAACTTAAAATAAAACTAAAGTAAGACCCAATGGACCATAAGCACAGCCCATTCCAGAATATTAAGAAATTACTATATTGCCCTTGATACATAAAATAAAATAAATCCTTCTCACTACCTCTTGCATCAGTGGGTGTTGTGAAATGAGGTTGGGCCTTGGTGTGATGGCAAGTGCCTTCTAACAAAAGTGATAGGTTGCGGGTTTGAGTTTGGGAATCAGCCTCTCAAAAAAAAAAAAAAAGGGTAAGTCTACCTACCAATAACTTCTCTTGGACCTTGCAAAAGTGGGAGTTTTGTGCACTAGGTACCAAATTTTTTTGAGGGTGTTGTGAAAGAGAGGAGTCTATAAATTAGGACAGCTCTAAAACCATATTGATGTAAGAGGCAGTAAAAGGTTAAAATTGGTGCAGGATCGTTAATTGAGCACCAAAGGACGAGAACAATAAGATCTACAACTGATTTGGAGAATGAGGCTAGGATGCTTTATTATGTAATTTATGATAGTTGAGAGACATTGGGTTGAGACCAAGGGCCAGAAGAATGCTCGAAGGAAGCTAGATTAAAGTAAGAGAGTAAGGGTCTGTTTGGTTAGCTGAAAAAGTAGTGTTTTTTATTTTCAATTTCAACATGGTCCACCATAAAAAAACTTGTACACAGTTTTCACTTTCAGTATCCTAAAAGTTGGATTTGAATACAAAAAATGAAAACACCTTTTCAGTTATTTCATTTTCACAGAAAATGAATACAATGGCAATTTTGTAAATATTGTGAAAACGCAAAGAGCCCCACCTAATTGATGTGTGTGTGTAAGTGAAAAAAGTAACTTAAAATAAAAGAAAACAATGCCAAACCGTGTATGATGAATTTTATACCTAAATTATGTATTAAAAAAACTTACCAAACATCCCCACATGTAAAAATGAGTCATTTTTTCTATATTCAATTTTAAAATTTGAGTATGGAAAAGAGAATATGAAAAGTGAATACATTACTTTTTAGAACTAAACAGGGCCTAATAGTCTAAGGGCCCGTTTGGTTTAAAATTTACCATCACTCAATTTTCATCGTGCAGTTTTTAATTCTCATCACTCATCACTTAAAATATCTCAATTTTCCAAACCCACTGTTTGGCACCTTAACTCATACCAGTTTTCAACTTCAAAACCGTAGGACCCACACACTGACATAACCCAATGTTACTATTGTTACTACTTGCGTCTTTAACAAAAAAATATCTTCCTCCCTTACTTCTCCCATCCTCTCACCTTTCATTTCTCTGACTCTCCCTCTTTCCTATCAATTTTTTTTTCTATTTCTCTTTCTCTCTCTCCCCTCTTCACTCTATATTTGATTTTTTTCTTCCACTCTTCTCTGTTTTTTTCTCTCCTCTGTTTCTTTCTCAGCTGTTTTTGGTTGCTTTGAACCGGTGGTAATTGGGTTTAAAGTGGTGGGTTGTTTTAGTGGTGGGTTCGGATTGGTGATGGTGGGTTGATCAGGTTTTTGGGGCTGGGTTACTGTGGAGATTGGGTTTGAGATTGGGTTTTTGGGGCTGGGTTACGGTGGAGATTGGGCTATGGGTCACGGCGTGGCTTGAATCGGTGTTTCAGTGGAGATCGGGTTATGGGTCGGAGTTTGGAGATGGGTCGGCGTTATGTTTTCACTTTTGCTTGAACCGATCTTCAGTTTTCCGATCTGGGCTGAGCTTGAACTGATCTGGTGGTTGCTCGTGACGGTGATGACTGGTGTGGTAGTGGCGGCTTGTGGAGGAGCAACGAAGGGTCAGTGAGAAGAGAGAGCTCTGGGTAAAAGAAAAAAAAATGAAGAAGGAGAAGTGACAAAGAACGGGTGGAGAGAGAAAAAGAAAACAGTGAGAGAAGAAAGAGAGAGGATAAAGTAAAGAGAGGTAACAAAATGGGCCCCATAGAGGTCAAAAATTTACACAACTGCCATTGAGTTACATAACTCAGAAACTGAAAACACCAATTTGGTGTTTTCAGTTTTCATCACTCAAAATTTTTGAGTCTGAGTAATGAAAACAAGATTAGGAAATCAAGCCAAACAAAAAAAAATTGTGTGGGTCCCATGTTTTTTCATCACTGAGTTATGAGTTTCCAGTGATACCACTCAAAATAGGCCTAAACCAAACAGGCTCTAAATATCTAGATTGTCCCTAGAAGATTTTGCATTTCAAATTGGTGATTGGTTTTGAGAAGTTTCATTTTGGTCTTTTTTCTCTACACTGTCTATGGAATTGGCTGATGTAGCACCTCTCACCCCCCCTCCCCATCCATTGATGTGGCACTGTTTTAAAACTAAAAAAAAGCCTAATTAGCAACCAGAGTGCGCTCTCTCTATTTTGGGGGATGGGGCTTAGTGAACCATATTGTTGGTTGCTGATCAGGTCTTTTTAGTTTTGAAATTGTGCCACCACATTGAAAAAATTGCTAGGCCAATTTGGTCACTCCAGCAGATGGAGTATGGAAAAGAGATCGAAATGAAGCTTTTTTGGAAAACAAAGGGACCAATTTGACTCGTGAAATATTGAAGGGCACTTAGGGCTTGTTTGGTTTTAAAAAGTGCTGTATTCACTTTTCATTTTCTTTATTTTATATGCAAATTCTGAATTTGATTATAGAAAAAAAACACTTATTTCATATTTGATAGTGTTTGGTACGTTGTTTTGAATACATAATTTGGGTATAGATTCTACAGAATATATCATACCCGGGTTTGGTCATTGTTTTCTATTTAAAAAAAAAAAATAGTAACTTTTCTCATTCATGTACATCACATCGCTAAAAAAAAAAAATTAACTTTGTGTTTTCACAATATCTATGAATATGACACTATATTCGTACTCATAGGAAAATGAAAATGGTAAAAAGTCGTATTCATTTTTTGTATTTAAATCCAACTTTTAGGGTACTGAAAATGAAAACTGAATACAAACGCTAAAATCAAACCAGTTTTTTAGTGGTGGGACCCATTAAAAACTGAAAATGAAAATAAGAAAATGGTGCTTTTTTTAACTAACCAAACAGGCCCTTAAAATTCTGGTAGTTTTTCAGAGGCAAAACATATGCTTTGACAAAAATGAAAAAAATATCTAGCCTAGGGACCTTATACATTCATACCTTAAAAGAGATTGCTTCACACAGATAATGTATGTCAGCACACCATACAAATTGTATCAAGGTGCTGAAAGTTAATTCATTCTTTGTTATTGCTGTCCTGAAAATCATATAATCTATCTAGATTATCCATGCATGGAAAACAAGCAAGTTTTTATTTTTATTTTTATTTTTTGGCATTAAACTGCCATGCAAACTGAGACCTGACCATTTAGAAACTTACCTATATTGACCAAGACCAATGATCAGACCCATTAAACAATACCACAGCTAACCCAACCAACTTCTCGCCAAAACTACAAAGTCTAAGATATGCTTGACAAGCAAAGTTACATAATATTCATATGCCTTAAATGAGTGACATTCAATAAATTTTAGTAATCTAAGTTTATGATTTGGTTTTCAATTCCGCATCAGGGAGTTGGTTTTTATTTCTCATGACTAAAAAAAGACTATCTGCTTCCTATTTATTCTCTCTTTTAAAAGTATCCGTGTTTTATTACATTTTGGAGAGGAGAAAAATTTGTTCTATGCTTACTTTTACATCTTTGTCATATTTTAAGGTGCTTATATATACTTTCTTCTTTCTATTCATAGAGAGCTGCAAATACAGGTTGGGGACATGACAAGTTTGAGGGTCCAACTAGAGGCGAGAAAAGACTTGAAAACAAGCCGTCAAATCCTGTTCGCGAACTTATGACTCAAGGTGGTTTTAGTCGGGAAGATAAAGATTTGCACTCCAGAGCAAAGGGTAGTGATTGGGCCTTTGAGAGCAATAGTAGGCCAGGGGATATGAGGGAGGAGAAGAGATTAAAAAGGAATGGTGATGATGAGTTCAGGCTACAGTCAAGAGAAGGTCATGATAGGAGGGAAGAGAAGAGTTCAAGAAGGCATGATGACAATGAATTTCCGCCGAAGTTGAGAGATGAAAATAGATCTAGAAGACAAGGTGATGATGAATATGAGCTGAAGTCTAGAGGTGGAAGGGAAGAAAATCGATTCAGAAGGCGTGATAACGATGAGCTAGAGCCAAAATCAAGAGAAGATCATGATAGAAGGGAAGAGAAAAAATTTAGAAGGTACAATGATAACGAATATGAGTCCAAGTCAAGAGATCTTAAGAGAGAAGCAAAGAGACTGAGAAGGCATGAAGACAATGAATTTCATGGAAGTCGAGAGAAGTTAATGATTGGAGAGAAGAGGTCAAGAAGGTACAATAAGGATGAGTTTGAGCCAAAGTCAAGAGAAGATGGAAGGAAAGAAAACACATCAAGGAGGCAAGAGTCAAGTCTATCAGGAAGAATGGTGAGATAAGGGAGGAGGGGAAATAAGGTCAACTCATAGTAGGGATTAAATGTTTGCAATGACTAACTGTTAGGATCACTCTTTTGTTATGGGATGGGACCACTTCCATATGGTATCTCAAGGCTCTGATTGTTTTTCTTTTAGTTTGCCTGAGTTCTATACTTGATTTTGTTTGAATCGTTCCCTCCCTTCCCCGCATTGGCCAAGGATGGTGGTGTAGCTTGAGAGATAGTGGAACTGATGTCCAATCAACTTGGAATGTATCATTTTATGTGAAGTTATTGTAACCCCATAATGATGAGGATTTCAATGTCATTTTCAATGACGATTGTGTATCCTGATTTTCTTCATTGGAGTTGAACTAGTGTTAATTTGCAACAATATCTACGTCGTGGTTGATAAAAATTTCTCAGAGACAAAACTAGGTTTTTTTTTTGGGTTTTAAAGATAAACTGTTGCCCTTGCATGGTCGTGTGTACTGTTTTAGTATCAGGCCATTATTTTGGTTCTGGTTCCACTTCTAGCAGAGATGAAGGGGGGGGGGGGGGCGCCATGGCTAATTGCTGAACTGGTTTCGGCGTGTCACAGGACTGGCGGTGGGGCGACATCTACAAGTTAAATAACCATGGATTTGGATCCCGGTAAAAAGTTAATTTTTTTTTATGACATTTACTAATGATGTCAATTTTGTTTCAGTGCCCATTCAGGTTTGTTTTTTAGAATGTAATTTGGTATTGGTCAATTTTGGTATGAGTATATAATTTTGGGATTATCGCGCTAATACAAATATAACGCAATACATATTTTACACTTGTAATTACTTATTATTAGTGAAATAACAAGAATGAAATCAAAATAACATAGTTTTTTTTTTTAATTTTTATTTTTAATTTTTAGTGGAGAACCGGAATTTAATTGGAGTTGGTTGAAATGATCTAGAATGGATTGGGGAGGGGGGGGGGGTGTTTCTCATTTCAATTTGCTTATTGGTAAGGTATTTTCAGCCTGTTCTTGTTGGAATAGAATAAAACCCATAGCAATGCTTTTAACACCCTATCGCAGTTATTGACGGTAAGGGTTGGGATGAAAATATATAAAAAAAGGTAAAAACTTTTCTGATCTAAGGATTGAGCAAGATTTACCTCCTCCAACTTTCTGGTTGGGTTTTGAATTATTCTTGTATAGAGCGGTGACAATAAGATATGTTGAGACTCTGAACTTTATGCAAGTGAGCTTCGACACTGCAGAGAACACAAACCACGTTGTCAAGGATGAGAGCCCCTCTGCTAGTTTTAATTAAATTCACAATGGATTCAATAGTTGGTCCAATTCCATTCAAGAGGAGAAGTATGATATCTTCTTCATCAATGGGTATGCATGCCATAGTGAGAATGTGAGCAATAGAATTAATCTTATCCACATAGCCAGAAATTAAAAAATTTCATCTCTTTGTGGTTTGAAATTGGTGCTTGAGTTGCAAAACTTGAGATCAAGACCGAGCATTTTTCAAGAGGCATTCACGCATCACAAGACATAGCGAGTCAAGAAACAGTAGAGAGCATAGCCAGTGCGAGGTGGAGTTGATATACTTTATGAAATCTAGATCGATGGAATTTGTAATTATTTTCTCTGCAATAAGAAGGAACTTTTCATGACAAGGTTTTGTTCCATCAACAAAACCAATCAAATCAGTGCTTCTTAGAAACGGAAGAAATTGCGCAAGCCATAGAATGTAATTTGTACGATCAAGTTTGATAGAAACTAGATGAGAGATACTTGGAATAGTAAAAGAATTCTTCATTGTCGCAAGATGTATGGCTCTGATACCATAAAAGAAAACAAATAATAGAGCAAAGTTGTTGTATATTTCCCTAAACATATAATGTGATTACACGTCATTTTATAATACAAAAGTAATTTTCTACATATAATAATCATAAAAATACACAATCAATTACAAAAGATATGAGGGTGATTATTAGGAGAGATCCTGTGACAGCTTTCTTAGAGGTCTCCAATGGTAATGGTGGTTTACAAAGACCATATTTGGTATCTTGGGAGTGATTGCTTGGAGAATATTGTTTGTTTTCTTAAAGCATCTCAATATTAAAGATGGTTGACTAGAGTTCTAATATGGTAAAATTGGATTTGGAACCAACTTGATTTTGTATCTTGTCTTGATTTCCAGTAATATTGCTTGAACCAAAGGTTCCCTTCCATTCTCTGATGTAAAACAAAACCATAATTTACCCATGCCCAGGTGTGGACATGGCAAATGGTCGAGTTGGGTTGGGTCAACCTAGTTGTGGGCCAAAACGGGTTAGGTAAAAAATGTGCCATTTTAAAGGGGCTAAAAATGAGCCGACTCAATCAGATTGTAGGTGAGTCAAGTCGGGTTAGGTTGACTTGTATTTTTCACATTAAAAAAAAAATTTGAAAAAACATAAATACCTATTTTTTAGAGAGAATGAATCAAATCAATCATTGCACCTAATAGTATAATACCTTTTTTTTTGTTATTTTTTTTAACTAAGCACCTACTATTATTAGACTATTTGTTATTAACTTACTATTATACATGTGAAACGGTAAAAAAAAACCAATAAATATAAAGCTTTTCATATTCTTGCAATTCGATAGTTTTGAGTATGACTAAAATTCTTTATAGTCATGGACCATGTCAAATTATCAGCCTTCTTACATGCAAAAATTCCTGTTGCTTTAACTTCTGTTGCGTTTTGTGCTAGTTAGGCACTTAGTGTTAATAATCGTTACTTGTTAGTAACTTAGTCTTAGATTTCTAGCTAGTTGGTACTTAGTATTTAACTTAGTTAGTGTTAGTCTGTTAGATGGTTAGTACTTAGTAGTGTAGACAATTCAGTAGACGTATAGAAGTTTTAGTCTTGTAGATGCTTTAGTTTTGCCTTTTGTATTTCTTTTCAATAAAAGGGGCACACACCAATGCATTGCGCCTTTAGTTAATGCTTTGCAACTAAAAGAATTAATTGTTAAAAAATAATTTTAGAGAACATATGCACTCAATTTTTTTAACAAACGTAAATAGCTCAAATGTTTAAAAAAAGAAAAAAGTTTCTAATTTGGAAAGAAACTCTTCAAACTTCGCTATTATCTTTTTATCATATGTGAATTTTGAAAATCTAACCATTAGATTGCATACTCTTATTATATCATCCATGCTTGCAAAATTTAAAGAAAATCAAAGATCAATAGCTATGTTTTCAGTCAAATGTTTAAATTTCAACTTTTTATGATTTAAAATTATATATAAAAAATAAGTTTATTAATCGAATAAAAAATAACATCCAATTTGAACAAAATTTCACATACGTGTTAAGGACATAAAATATATGATCCAATTATTAGACTTTCAAAATTCACATCTAATACAAATTAAATGGTTTTCTTACAAACTAGTTTGGACAAAATTTTTGTCCTTTAAAAAAAGACTCAAACCAAATGAGTATATCCTTTTTTTTATTATTATTATTATTATGTAAGGCATCTCTTGCAACAAGGAAAGACAAACTCTAAAATCTTAAGCTCTTTAGTGAAACCTTTATTAGGGTATTTCATTGACTAAAGATAGTTTTTAGTTGACCAATTATTTTATTTTATTTTATTTTGGTGTGTGCTATCCAAAACTGAA